>NC_141094.1:4120000-4515000 GCF_041138505.1 Cibotium barometz | reverse complement strand
GTTGGGTCATATGTTGCACTCCAAATGCCTCTTGAGGGAGATTCTCCTTTCATCTTAAAAGCATAAGCATATGCTTCTTTCATGATCTTAGAGGCTGTTAGCTTAGCGATGATGATACATTCCCTTACTTCTATGTTGCCACTTCTTGTGCTTTGATTCGAAGAGATCTTTCAGAGCTACGCTATGTTCTCTAAATTATAGAGTAGGTTGAGGGGGTTGTTGTTGTTAAAAGTAGTGGGGGATCCTAGTGATGTTGTTGTTGATCATGGACTTCCAAGAAGTCATGTATCTCTTAATGAATTTCCTCACAAATGGTGTCAGGTTCTTGAGTTTTTGCTTGGTTTTCTTCCCCTCTCAGTGTGGCAGAGGAAGATGGACGTAGCTGCCACAACTATTGCATGTTTAATCTTCAATCATGGATCGGCCTTTCCATATGGTCTCATTTTCCATCTATATAGCATTGATGTTGGTGAGATTTGTCTTTGGTAGTGGTATCTCTTCAAGGCATGATAAATGACTTTTGTTGGCACTTGTTGATTTTTAGGCTTAGCCTGCCAAGAATTATTGTAGGCAAACTCAACTAAGGGTAAGAATCATGTCCAATTCATTTTCCTCTTGTGACATATCCAAGCATATTATCTAATACATAAGCCACTCTTTTGATTTGCCTGGAGATAAAAGTAGTGCTCATTCTAAGCTCACTTCCAATGGCTTCTCTGAAAGGGTGTAAACCTTGTTGCATGCTTCTCTAAAACCTGGTAGGCCCACAATGCTTTGTCTAGATATATATCCTAGTCTCTAGGATGCTCCTCCACAAGCTTGAATAGCAATCTTTGTAAAACCCCATTGAAACTCTCTACCAACCCATTAAATTGAGTGTGGTAACATACTTCATGGCCCTTTTGGTCATTGCCTATCTGCTTGAAGCATTTAGATCTCTCCTAGCAAAACCAATTAGTAGGACATGTTCGTCTTCATGTAAAGACTCTCTCCCTTGATATAGAGGCTCTTGAAGCTTACCCCATGTATAGCTGGAATCAGTACCTGCTCATCTTGCTCCTCTGATTTTTTTCTCTGGATATATGCTAAATCTGAACAGCTTGCCCATGAGCCCTCTAATTTTGTTCTTTGGATATATGCCAGATCTAGATAGCTTGAAAGCTCTCAGCTTTCTGACCTTGAAGAACCACTGTTTCAACTCATCCTTGTTCACTCTCCAAACCCCTTGGACCTGCTTGATGACCAATATGGCATCTCCATTTATGATCAAGCTTCTGATTTTCCTCCTCTTACACTCTTATAGCCCTCATCACAACTGTTGTATCCAGCTTCATTGTTGCTTTTCACCTGTATTTCATGGCATCCATCTTGTCCTTGTACATCTAGAAACACATATACAGTCCCTCCTCTCCCCCTCTTAAAAGCTCCATCAAAGTACATGGTCCCCTCAACATCCTATAATTCTTCATATAGACTATGGCTGGGAACTATTGTCTCTTAAAATCCTTAGCTGTTTTGGGTCTAATCTGCACTTCCTTGTATGTTAATAGATCTGCCATATGTGCCATCACACTGTCCTCCTTGATAAAGCTCATATCAAACTCTTGTAATCTCTGTATCTTGGGGTTTTGTCTTGGAAGTCTCAACAAATGGGGCAGAAAATTGTGGGATGTCAAAACCACAAAGGGTCTGTATATCATGTAATTTCTTAGTCTCTTGAATGCATAGACCAGTGCCCATACTAATAGTTCTGCCTCATGCCAAGATCTTTCACCCCCATGGTTTTGCTGATGCAGTATACAAGTCTCATATATGATTTCTTCATCCCTTTTTGCATCACAAAAGTGCTCCAATTGCATTTTTACCCACACAGACTCAAATAGAAGGTTTGTGTCCACCAGTCTGGTGGCATCATTATTATAGGCAAGGTGGAGAGCAGGTCCTTGATGTTGTCAAAAATCCCCTCTTCTTCAACACTCCAAACAAAGGGATCCTATTGGCTTACCTTCTGCAAGGGATAGAGTAACATGCAAAATGATCTGGACATATATCTCACCTTCTGAATGGAGCTATTGAATTCCTTGGTTGTCTTGGGACTATCCATCTACAGAAGACTTTCTACCTTGGAAGGGTTAGGGCTATCCCATTCTCACTAACCTCATGCCCAAGAAACACTACTCTTGCTCTTGCCAGCTTACACTTACTTGGATTCAACTGAGCCCCATCCTCATCAAGTCTTTGGAAAATAAGATCCAGCTTTTTGACATGAAACAGCCTGTCACTGTAAACATATATGTCACTTACTTGGATTCAACTGAGCCCCATTCTCACTTACCTCATGCCCAAGCAACACTACTCTTGCTCTTGCCAGCTTACACTTACTTGGATTCAACTGAGCCCCATCCTCATCAAGTCTTTGGAAAATAAGATCCAGCTTTTTGACATGAAGCAGCCTGTCACTCTAAACATATATGTCATCCATAAAAACTTTGACAAAATTACCCAAATAAGGTCCAAGTATCTTGTCCATCCAACTATAAAAGCTTGCATATGCATTCAAGAGTCCAATGGGCATCACTTTGTAACAAAACACTCCCCATGGAGTAATGAAGCTTCTCGTCCTTTGATCCTTTGGAGCTATCCTAATTTGGAAGTAACCATTGAATCCATCACACACTGATTACCTCTCACTCCATGCAACTTGATCTAAGATCTCATCCTGAAAAGGTAAGGGATAATGATGTCTTCTTGTGGCTACATTTAAGATGTTTATAATCAACACATACTCTCCATTTGTTTCCCTTCTTAGGCACTATGACCACAGGAGACACCCAATCTGATTCAGCCACCCTGTAGAAGTTTGGCCCAATCCGATTCACCCACCCTGTAGAAGTTTGGCCACCTCTACCTCTGGTACCTACCTTTAAATGGTTCCAAGCCTTCTGAATTTCTATGCCATGGGCTTCATCCCCTCTATCAACTTGATTTCATGTACTACACTAGAATTCCCTCTCATCTGGCTATACTCCTTTGCAAACAACCTTGGATACTTAAGAGCATCTCATACTGCTCCTTCTCTTCAACAGTCAAATCCTTATCAACCATTTCCATCAACTCCTTCTTTGGAACATTGAAGTCCTCATTTTGGGCATCTTGTCCCATCATATTTCTAGCTTTACCTTTCTCTATGTCCCATTAGCCTCTTCTGTAGACTCTAAAGAGTAAGCATCATAACTTTCAAATGAGGTAGAGATATCATGTGCATCCACTTCCAGATCCTTTCCAAGCTCCATTATCTTTTCTATTTTCAAGTCATACCTGATCCTATTAACCTTTGTCTTATCAACAAATAGATTTATAAATCCCCTATACCAATCTTGCCTTGATTTCACTGTTATCAACCATAGCCTCTCCCCAAGATTACAGGCCCAACAACCCCATCAACCCCAGCTGGCATGACATGCATATCAATCCTCACATTTTGACCAAGCACATTTAATTCCAAATCCTTCATCACCCCCAAACACTTCAACTTGGCACTATTAGCTATCTTCACACTAAACATGGATCTCCTAGTAACCTCCAACTCTAAGGCATGAACTTCTTATGCAGATTTAAAGGATGTAATTCATGAGGATAGGGCTGAAAATGAGCAGGCTAGAGGTATGCCTAATTGGCTGGTGCAAACCTTGCGTGATAGTAAAATTGATACACCTATATCTAGTCGTACTCGTTCAGGTTTTCAGCATGCCTCTTATGCATCAGATTGTTATGCTTTGGCTGTGTCTAGTATGTGTGAAGAGGAAGAACCTCTTTCATTTGATGAGGCACAAAAATCAAAAAATTGGTTGGCTGCAATACAAAGTGAATATGATGCTATAATGAAGAATGGTACATGGTCTTTGTGTTATTTGCCTATTGGTAAAAAGGCCATTGGATGTAAGTGGGTTTTTAAGTTGAAACGAAAGCCAGATGGCAGTGTTGATCGCTAAAGCTAGACTTGTTGCAAAAGGGTTATGCTCAAGAAAAGGGCATTGATTTTGATGAGACCTTTGCTCCCACTTGTCGTATGACTACCATTCGTAGCATTTGTGCATTGGTAGCTCATAATGGTTGGAATGTACATCAATTAGACATAAAGACTGCGTTCTTGAATGGAGATTTGCATGAGGAGGTGTATGTATCGCAACCTCGTGGTTTTGTTCAAAGAGGGCATGAAAACAAAGTGTGCAGGTTGAAAAAGGCTTTATATGGTTTAAAGCAAGCTCCACGAGCTTGGTATGAAAAGATACATGCATATTTGACTGCACATGGTTTTTAGAATAGTCCAACAAAAAGCACTTTGTATGCTAAACGTGTGGATGATGTACATCTAATCATTGCTCTCTATGTCGATGACATGCTGCTCATAGGACCAAATGAGAGTCATATTGCTGATTTTAAGGCTGATTTGAATGCCTCTTTTGAGATTTCAGATTTGGGGCATTTGCATCATTATTTGGGGATACAATTTAAGCAGTGTGATAGAGGTATTGCTTTGTGTTAGACAAAGTATATTGAGACATTGTTGTGGAGATTCGGCCTTGAAGACTGCAAGCCTATTGCTACTCCAATGGAGACAGGTTTGAAGTTGAGTCTTCATGATGCTGGAGATCACTTTGATGTCACACTCTATCAGACAGCTGTTGGTTGCCTCATTTATGTATGCATTACGAGGCCAGACATTCAGTTTGCAGTCTCACAAGTGAGCAGGTTTATGCATAGCCCAGGGTCTCAGCATTGGAAGGCAGTTAAACGCATCTTTCGCTACTTGAGTGGCACCATACATCTTGGGTTGTTTTATCCCAAGGGGGGATCGTTGCCGCTAGATTTACATGCTTTTTCGGACTCAAATTGGGCAAGTGGTTTTTGTTTCATGCTCGGTAGCTCATGCATATCTTGGTTGAGCAAGAAGCAACCTACTGTGGCCACTTCTAGTTATGAAGCTGAGTACAGGGCAGCTTTCACAGCTACGGTTGAGTGTGTGTGGCTCAGACGGCTTATGGCTCACTTGGGTGTTGGACAGGCCCGCCACCTCTATCTACACTGACAGTCAGAGCGCATTGGCAGTTACGAGAAACCCAGTTTTTCATGCTTGCATAAAGCACATTGAGGTGCATTATCACTATGTCAGGGAGAGACTCTCAGCAGGAGAGATCAGCTTGGTCTATGTGCCAACATAGGACAACCTCGCCGATCTTTTCACAAAGGCGCTTCCTCGTCGTGAGAAG
Source organism: Cibotium barometz (assembly GCF_041138505.1). Classification (NCBI taxonomy): domain Eukaryota; kingdom Viridiplantae; phylum Streptophyta; class Polypodiopsida; order Cyatheales; family Cibotiaceae; genus Cibotium; species Cibotium barometz. Next base: position 4,509,730 of record NC_141094.1, on the reverse strand, counting down.
TTCGAAGCTTTCCGCAACGCTTTGGGCTTGCTCCCCTTTGTGGACTGATCTACTTCGGGCATGGCACTTCCCTATACATGAGTGCTAGCTCTCGTTCACACCATCACTCCCTCCCCCCCAGGGGAGATTTGTTGCCATATATATAGGTAGTGATGTGTGTGAACACACTTAGGACCGTCGGGGCACTTTTTCTCTCTTTACGAGGTTTTTTCCACCGGCTTGTATATACGCCCATCATTCTAGGGCTAACTTATCTTTTGTACATTGACACAATCTAATACATTGTGTGTTGTGTGCATTCTTGCTTCTTCTTCTCCAAGCTTTGTGTGCTTTCCTGCAACCCTAATTCCAACAGTCCTTTACTAGCCTCCCTACTCAAATCCATACCTGTCCTACATCCCAGTCCTCTTGACACCATATTTGTCATAAGTGGGTTCCCCTTCTGACATTCCAGTAAAGACAACCCTTCTTTGTTCTTTATGCTACCTGAATCCAACGCACAAACAGACCTGTTTGCTCTTATGTTCCCCAAGGGATTCTACCAAATTCAACATGAGACTACCCAGCTAGGAGTCACCTAATCACTACTGATCTCCTTTAAATGATATGTACAAATAATAGACTCAATCCCAATTACCACACAAATCCACCCAATTTATTGAAATAAAACCAATATAACCAAAGATTGACTCCTTTAGTTCAACATACACACAGGGTGGTTAAGACTCAGGATCCACAATCAGTAGTCAATTGTTGAACCATCAGATATAGAAAATTTTGGACACCACACAACATTATCTATCTCTATTCAAATTCTAGAACCACACAAATCCACCCAATTTATTGAAATAAAACCAATATAACCAAAGATTGACTCCTTTAGTTCAACATACACACAGGGTTAAGACTCAGGATCCATAATCAGTAGTCAATGGTCCAAGTGTTGAACCATCAGATATAGAACATTTTGGACACCCAAACAACATTCTGCTATATACAAAACTTACAGCAATCCCTTCTCAAAATGAAGCTTTCAATAACAAGACAAAAAAACAGTGGTAACTTTATGCTTTAAATGCAAACAAAGTGAAGAAGATGAACTCCCATCAAATAGAAACCATCCCATAACCACCAAAAAAAAAAATATGGGGAAGAGCCAAGTTCCAATAGAGTTTCCTATGGGTGCTATGGCCCTCCAATTCACCTGGGCCTTCACCTACATAACCACCTTTGGTCTGGATTTGGATCCCACAGCCTCAAATTGTCCAAATTTTTCTGTAACTTCACGCATAGCTTGTGATATTGGTGCTTCCTCTTCAATTTACCTTTAATTCCGTGTCTCTAACCATCCAATTCTCCATCCCCTATTGTCTAGCTCCTCTGATCATCCAACATCCAAACTCTCTCTCCCTCTGTTCTGCTCATCATTGTTTTTTCTTCTTTGCCTCTTGCTAAGCTCCATGCATTTTCCCCAATTAGCATCTAGCAAAACTACCTTCTCAAACTAATAGCAAACTTGAGCACTTCCTTGACTGGTGACATCTTCCCTCGATGCCAAGTGGACAAATATTTTAAGTATAGATACCAGATACCATCACTATGTATATGATTAATCATTGGGGCATACACCATCTCACATACATTCTTACATCCCCCAACCTCTTCACATCATGAGAATGCTATGATTATTTATATCCAACCTCTCTCAGACTTGCACTCCCAACATACCTATGTTATCATGTGAACAGATTCCATCATCATATGACCATGTATCATCATCATGACATCATCAACCATAGCTTATTTTCATCACCCTATAGTCAACTACCATCAAACACCAGACTATCAGGATTCAAGGACTACCTATAGCTACTTCTTCTCATACTTATAAATACCATAGATTTTTGATGGGGCTTTGATCCCTCTTGCAAGCATCACCAAAATGCTCCTCACAATGAGAATACCATTCATCAATAGATGACCATGTTCTACAATACCATACCTGCTTGAAAATACACAACCCATAGCACAAGAGGGGGAAGAGGGAGGGACTCGGGGAGAGAAAGATATTGCACAATCAAACCCTTTACAAAATGAGGTTTCTTCCACTGAGGTAATAAAAGTCCCAAAATACTACATGACGTGAAATTTAATGCATTCAATGGTCTAAATTAGGGTGGGTTCTCCTACAAGACAAGGCATTGTAAAGCTCTAAGTCTAATAGGATAGGTTGGTGGATGAACATATTCTCGTTCTGACTCAAGCCAAGCACACGCAAATAAATGAAATACAAGTTCTTGCGTGTAAGATATAACTTCTTCTTGGATTCTCTATCTGCAAAATTTGGACACATACAACACGGTTCGTCTTTCACATGCACATCATATTTTCCATGTGCATCATCCCCATGAGATTCGATCTTGAAAACTTTATGCTTGTGCTCCAGTCTCTTCACTTCTTCTACCACCTTAGCTTTCATTTTCAAAGTAGCCTTTATTTTTTTACCGCTTCCTTTGATATCAATGTGTGGTAGTTGACTCTTATGCCATTTTGCATGTCTGAGCCACTTGCCTCTTTGTTAGTAGTGGACCCATATGGTGGTTCTTTGGAAGTGGCTGTTGTAATGAACCTCATAGCCACAACGCTACTAGGTGTGGTGGGCATAACACCTTCTGCATTCTTGCTCTCCATTTGGTATCCACCTTCCCATAATGAATATACCTCCTCGTCTGTGAGGTTAGCGTAAGTATGATCCTTTTTGGTGGTCTCCAACATTGCCTTTCCTAGAGTGTGTTGGAGAAGCCATTGCGTAGGTAATTTGACGTGTGTGAATGAGCTATTCCCATGCTTAAAAGGAAAATGCTAAAAGAATAAGAAAATTATAGAGGAAAATGTTAAAAGAATAAGAAAATTATAGAGAAAAATGATGTAATGATTAGAATCCTTGTGCTTCTATCAATTTTTATGTGATCCAATGAGGCATAGACTTCTGGGGTGGTGCTAGGTAGTACTGAGGCTGTCGTTTAGATCTTTTTGGCTTATGGAGTTGTGCGAATGGCGAGGCTTTTGGGCCCTAGATGGATAGGTTCCCTTTGTAGAAGCCTTGGGCTGACGGGGATTTGGGGTTTGGATAGAACTCTATGACATGGGTCTCCCATTTGGCGTATCTTCACTCGTGGTAGGGCTTTGAGCCAAATGCAGGGGCATCGTACTTTCCCTAGCTAGCCAAGGTAATCTTGGGTACCCTTTCCTTCTTGGTGGACTGACAAGGTTGCTAAGGTTGAGGGTTGGGGGGTGAAAATTTATCGGGGGGGCGAGGTTTCGGTTCTCCCATAGGATTGGAGGTGTCACACTGTACAGATGGTGGATTGAGTGGTGTTGCATAAATGGTGAACTGAACGGTGGTGTGAAGACAAAAATCATGTGTTAATCATGATATTATTGTATAGCATTTATTTGATCACTTGTAGCCTATCATGTGGTTAGAGTTTATATGCGTGGATTGGAGGTGTCACACTGTACAGATGGTGGATTGAGTGGTGTCGCATAAATGGTGAACTGAATGGTGGTGTGAAGACAAAAATCATGTGTTAATCATGATATTTTTGTATAGCATTTATTTGATCACTTGTAGCCTATCATGTGGTTAGAGTTTATATGCGTGTGTGCAAAAGTAGGTGTGTATGTGTAGGTCCACTTTAGTTTATTATTGGGAAAAGGTTTAAGCATGTGTAAACCTTTGAAACTTTAGACAAGGTTATTTATATGTAAAGCAAAAGCCCAAAAGTGGAAAAGGTGCTATTATTGGCAAGCTATATGAACACTTGGAGAAAAGATTCCTATTTATTTGCCTTTGCACCTACCATATACCATGTGATGTCCTAATAACATCTATGCCAAGAAAGAATCTCAGCTCTCCCAAATCTTTCATGTCAAACTGGCTTCTCAATGATACCTTCACATTGGTAGTGTCATTCCCACATCTTCCAAAACCACCCATAAGCTGAAAACCACCTTCCTCGTATCTTATCTCTCCAAAATTAAAGGCCATGGATGTAATTAGCAAGAAGTGAACTTAACTCTCCTTTCTTCTTAATTGCAAAAGCTTCAAGTTTGGGATTCCTAGCAAATTAATGACAATAGGCAACTTTCTCTTTAACGCTTTCTTCAAAAAGAAATTTCTAGACTATTTTTTTCCCTTTGCATGCTGCTTCTCATGGATTTGCTTTTCCCCTCATTGTTTGCACTATCAGCCTCACCCCCAAGATAGTATCTAAGCTTTCTTTATGAAAGCTTTAAAACTTTACTATATCTTAGCTCAGGCCATATTTTTTAAAAATCCCACAACTTGTAGCCCCCAAATCTAAAGGACAAAGGGCTGATATAAATTGAACCTCCATTCTAAGACAAGGTTTCAAGAATATCAAGGCCTATGCAAGCCCTCCTTTGCATTAGGAATTATTGCAATTTCATGGTAAAAGAAGTGATTGCTGGGAAGCCCTTACACCATAGAAAGAGTGCAAGAACAAACCAAGGTCATAGGGCTTTGCCCAACTGCACTCAAAAGCGCTAAACAACACAACCGAGAAGCTAATCTTCCATAACCTATCTCATAATTGCATGGGTAAGGTATCACCTCATGAATACTTGTGCTCGGATTCTCATAGGAGATGATGTTGTCAGACAGCCACACTCCAAAGATCCACTCTGCCACCGCTACTGCACTCCAAAGGAAGCTCGACCCTCCTCTCACTCAATCTCTCTCTCTCTCTCTCTCTCTCTCTCTCACATACACTCACACATACATAATGAGCATAGAACAGCTCTAATTGGATTAGGCAAGCAAGACGCACAAGAGAGCAAGAGAGTAGAGAAAAAGAGCACTCTACTAGTTAACACCATATTGGGGAATATGGGAATTTCCCACAAGTTCGGGACACGTGGTCAAAAGTTTGGATTAACCATAACTTGAACACCACTAATCCAAAATGAGCGCTTTATAGATCTTTAGATTCCATTTTTCAAGCGCTTTCCAACGATAGGTCATATGATAGGGTTTTGAGAAACTTACAAACATGTTATCCATGTCCCCTTTTTTAAGTATTCAAAAATGGGAATTGGGAAATTCCCAAATTCACTAATATGGTGTTAGTTGCATAAGAGAATAAGTGGTGAGATTATCTTGGCTCCCCCAGCCTTCACACATTGGCTTGCCACACTTAAAATATAAGTCCATGGATTTTCAAGGCCTCTTAGGCATGCAATCTCTATAATTAATCCCATGGCATGCCTTTTATAAAATATACAGTATTAGCATGTTTAATGTCAAAGGCCTAATGAAGTGACTGTTGCCAATGGATGGCATCGATCCTGGAGAGGTGTTCAATGAGGGTTAACATCCCCCCTTCCTAATGCAGATTCTGTCCTCCAAATATGTTGGTGAAGACGAGTCGATGCCGCCCCCCGTTGATAGGAAGGTGATGATAGTCAAAGGCCAAATGTTGGATACTTGCGTGAAAAACAAATCAACTAGTAAAAAGTTCTTTGAAAAGCAACAAGATAAAACATTGTTATGCATGCATGCTATTATTTTTCTTTTTAATGACTGGGTACACTTCAAGTGTGCTACGAAGAGAAAAGGTAAGGCCAATTCAACTTAGAGGTTAGTAATAAGCCTATCTATACCTAAACTAGTCTTAGGCATATGCCTACGATTATGGTTCAGTCTTAAGCTACACAGACTTTAGTGGTGCACAACATTGAGTCAAAAGGTTTTTTTTTTTATAGTTATTATATTATAAGGGATAAGGCACTAACCCGTGGAGACCAAGGTAATGGTCTCATGAGAGCTCCGCCAAGAGTATCTAAGGACCACCCCAAATGAATCTCCTAAGATGGCAATGGTTAGCCTCTCTTTTATTAGTTTTTCATGACACAAGGTCCTACCCCATAAGAATCATAGCATCGATCTCAAGGTATCATCACTACTAACCCAAAGTCCTACCGGGATTCTATATAGTGATAGTTATCTTCTTGGTCTTTTTTTGTGTTTTATTTTTTATTTTTTTAATTATTAATTTTTGTTCTTCTTTTTCTTTTTGGTTTTTCACCTACAACTAAGCTAAAGGTCACTAAAATTTGAGTGGGAGTACTTCACATACTCCATTGGCATAATTTAAGGTTAGTCATGGACAAGTAGAAACATTACTAAATCTAAGAAAGAATACTGCCTTCAAGTTTCACGGAGTGGCACTGAGAAAGAAAATTTTACCGAGTCATAAGGTATTTTAGTTCTATGAATGCATGTAATGGTGTGCAAGAAAAGTTTCTAAGTTGAGAGCGAGTTAGGATACACTTGAGTGTTGAAATGAGTGATGCTAGAGTTCCAAGTCACCTAGCCAAGTTTATCCCACATGAGCTATCATAGCTTTATTGTACTTTCCTTATATAAAAGGAGGACATTTGAAGCATTGAAATACAAGCACAACATCTCAAGTCTTTCTAAGTTGAGAGCGAGTTGGGATACACTTGAGTGTTGCAATGAGTGATGCTAGAGTGCCAAGTCACCTAGCCAAGTTTATCCCACATGAGCTATCATAGCTTTATTGTACTTTCCTTATATAAAAGGAGGACATTTCAAGCATTGAAATACAAGCACAACATCTCAAGTCTTTCTATGAGTACAAGTTTCCATCTTGTAACCTAACTGAACTTGAGTCTAAACTTAATTAGTACACACTCATCACCATGAGTATTGTTCATTTTCATCCACCTTAGATTAGTGTTGTCATTAGTGTAGGATTAGATCAAGATTAGGATCTAATTAGGTAGTTGAATAGGGACCTTGATCCATGATTTCAACATGGTATCAGAGCTTGGTTTAAGCTCTCCTTTAGCTTACCATCCATCTTCCTTAACCCCACATTAGTCTAATCTCTTCACAAATCATCTCATTAGTCACTAATCACATTCTTATCTTCTTCTTCTCCTTGTGGCCCAAAATTCAAATGCTCACCATTGCTCATTCCCTCTTCCATTAGCCAAGAAACTTTGCAAGACTCTTTCTCAACACTAGGATAAAGTAGCATAGCCAAGAGCCCTTCTACCCCAAGCTAACACATGGAACAAGGACTCTACAGTCCTCCAAATCCCATGTCAAATGCCTCAGTGTACAAGCCGGGAAGTCCAAAAAACCAATCATGGAAGGACGGCATTGAATTCGCAATTTGCGCCTCAAATTGATGTAACTATTTGGTTGGGCCTTTGATTACCATCAACAATGAGAATCTAGCTAAAATAAAAGGCCCATCAAACTTGCTTCCCATAAGCCCAATTTTATCCTCCAATTCTTGCCTTCTCTAATCACAAGGATTAAGCATAATTATTATCATTAATTATGATTAACAAATGGTTAATGAGTTAGAGCTTCAAGGTTAAAAAATTGGGAATGATGTAAGCCTTGAAGATTTGTCATTGCCATTCAAAAGCATTCCACTCTCTTGCATTGCTCAACTTAAGTGATTTCTTCACCGCATATTGAGTTTATCTCTCGCATATATTTTGCAATCACTTGTAAAAGGGTTAGACACTGCCTAAGCACTAAAATCAAGGCTCAAGGTAAGACCCGCTTCCAATCATGGAGCATGTAGAAGTCATCTCAAGATTTAATGGTGATGGTTTTTTCACATGGCAAAGCAAGATCATGTACTTGCTTATGCGTAAGGGGCTTTGGCACCTTATTGAGGATGAAGAAGTGGAAGTTAAGCCACTTCAAAACAACAAATCATTGGGCCTCATTGCTCAAAATCTTGGTGATGATGTAATTAGTCACATTGCTGGAATTAAGGATGCCAAGTTAGCATGGTAGGAACTTAACAAGATTTTCGGCACCGACTCAAAGAGCTCAAAGATTAACCTTCTCATATAGTTCTACAAGCTCGACAAGAAGGAGACAGAGACCATGGCACAACACATCAGTAAATTCAAAGGTATCAAACAACTTCTTAGTGCATTAAAGAAAGTCATTGAGGAAGATGAATCTATTGCTGTATTGCTAAAGTGTTGACAAAGAACCTTATGAATCAATTGTTGCTACACTTAAAAATGTGTCCAACACTAAACTTCAAGATATAGAATCATCTCTACTTGAACAAGAATCCAAATTTAAAGAATCATTCAAAACACATTCAAGTGAGAAAGCACTGTATACAAAGGGTGGGAGATTTCAAAGGACAAATCAATCATCTCAACTTCCAAGATGCTATCACTGTGGAAAACTTGGTCATACCAAGGATGAATGTCGCAATAAAGATAAACCAAAGCTTGTTTGTGATTATTGTGGAAAAATTGGTCACCTAGAAGAAGATTGCTATTAAAGAAAGAAGCAGGCAATCTACATTGAGGTCAAAGATGCCCAGTGCTCTTCTAGAGAAAGAACCATTGTACTTTTCACCCCTCTTGTCTCTACAAAAAGTGTGATGTAATCAACCCCTGAGACCATATGATGCACTCAAGCTGAAATTCATAGCCAAAGTAGCTATAATGCCAAAGTAGCATAAAGGCCAAAGTAGCCTAGCACAAGGGGAGAGAGAAGAAGAGTGAAAGCCTAAAAATTATACCCAATCTAGCATCAAGGGGGGTGTTGAAATGAGTGTTGAAATGAGTCACCTAGTTAAGTTTATCCCACATGAGCTATCATAGCTTTGTTGTACTTTCCTCATATAGAAGGAAAACATTTGAAACATTGAAATACAAGCACAACATCTCAAGTCTTTTTATGAGTACAAGTTTCCATCTTGTAACCTAATTGAACTTGAGTCTAAAGTTAATTGGTATACACTCATCACTATGAGTATTGTTCATTTTCATCCACCTTAGATTAGTGTTGTCTTTCATTAGTGTAGGATTAGATCAAGATTAGGATCTAATTAGGTAGTTGATTAGGGAGCTTGATCCATGATTTCAACATTGAGGAAGTGGAAAAAATCTGATCCATATTGAGGTTGCACATCCATTGCAAGTTGTAAATCTGCATCTAGTCTACACGACTGTACCTCAAGAACCTGTACATAAAACTCATCATCAGATAACCATTTTTCATAAGCATGCTTCGATTAGACTTCACTTAGTTGATTTTCTCCCTCACTTAGGTTTGCTTCATATATATGTATCCTTTGGTATATACTAGGCAACGGTTTGAGTGCATCCTCAATATGATATGGCATGGGTACTATAGGTAAGGGAGCTAAGTAGCTACCGTGAGCTAAGTTGTCTACAAAATCACCCACCATGCTCTAGAAGGGACAAGGAGTAGAAAACATTACTTCAATTAATTGATGGTGTAAATGCATAAGTTTTCCCCTCCTTCCCTGCTCTATAGGCTGTTCCTGTGCAGTTCTATCTTGATAGGTCTTTCCACTGCGTAATGTACACTCACGTGATCGTATTGTTATGGTGTCTCTCCTACCATGGATTATAATATTCTTGTCTCATAGCACCTAAAATAAGTTCTATAGTGTAAGGTCCCTCTCCCAAGCCATGTATGTGTCTTTTAACATAGATTTCAATAAGGAAAGAGAGTGCACTTAGAGAAGAGTGAGACAATAAGGCTAGAAACATTAGGAAAGTGTTAGAATAAAAATATTAGCTCCAAAAATCCTAAATGAAATAAGAAGGCAAGAATAGTTCTATTAAGAGATAAATATCTCCAAAAATAGAAATTCTAATTTAGGTGATAGGAGGTCATATTTAGAGTACTTTTATATATCTAGAGTCCATGCATACTAAAAATGTGGAAAAGCAATATGTGTTTCTAAAGATGGCCCATTTGCGATTATATACAGATGTTTTTGCCTATTCTACTAATGCAAGCTTGTAGACTAGATGCCTTCCAGTTCTTTTGACTGGTTATATGACTATATTCTGAGTTTTTATCAGAGAGTTATGGCCGAAACAATTTGCTGATTCTGTCAGGGTCTCTACACAAGGAAAATTGTAAGAAGGTAGCAAGTAGCCTCAAGGTAATCCTAGAGCTTGAGATGTATATATCCCTTCATTCTTATCTAATTTCTTAGAAGAGAAGGTTAGATTCTATGGTCTTTCAGAGGAAGAGACCAAAACTCCATAGCTTTTCTTTTAAAAAAATAATAGTATGCCGTAGCCCTGCAAGAGAAGCCTATTTTGCCATAGACCTTTGAAAGAGAGAAAAGTCAGAGTATGAGTAAGAGGAGATAAATCTTGGGGATGATCAGATGATTTCAATCGCAAGAGAAGGTATTAGAAGATTGTATTCTCATGTATCAAGTTCTCAACTCTTATTAATGAGCAAAGACAACGATAAACGATAAATTTCTATAAGGTATATATATTTTTTATTTTTCAATTATATATCATTCTTAGGGGTTGAGGTATGGCCCCGGCTTCTCTATTAATTATTAATAGTGATCTATTTGATTGATTTACTAGTAGTCAAAGTTTGTATTCTTTTAAACAACAGCATATGCCTTAATAAAGAATGTCTTATCTCGCAATCTCAAGTTGAAATGTTAAAATCTTTGTGAAAAGGATTGTTTTCTTAAGAAGGTAACATGGATTCTAGTAAATGGATTGTTATCTTGGTTAAATTAAGGTACAAGTACAACTTTCCCCTGCCTTGACGCTGCCCCATTCTTGTGCTTATGTAGCCAGACGGCGGAGACGTTAGTAAGGCTTGGAGTTGGCCCATGGTATCCCTCATACCATTGGGAGAATGAGGTTCACCGATTGAGGCAAGTGATTGTGATGTTGCCTATAGTTATGAGGGCCTAGGCTAGTGCGGTGAATTAGCCCATCCTAGTGCGCGTAGACATCCCTCTAAGGGGCAGGAGGATCACGAGTGACAGAGCCGGAGAGGGTGATAGGCCGGCTTATGTCCTTGCTAGCGGCCGACGATAAGGTGTAACATGTTTATTTATGTCAAATAGTGTGGTAGGATTAATTAGAAAACAAATTGACATGTGAGGAGGGTGAAAAGTGGGAGGATGGAATGCCTTGATGGTGCCATCCTACGGACGGGTGGACTTGATTAGTCGGGTAGCTTTCCAATAGCAGATTAAGTGGAAGCCCTATGCTCGATAAATAGTTTCTCGAGCAACTCTATTCTAGGAGACTAGGCCAGTGGCTATGCCTTGCATGGATGAGGAAAAGAGCGTTGTCTCTAGGAATCAAGATTAGTAGTTGCCCAAATTATGATCAATTACCCTATGGGTAATTTGAAATTGAGAAGACCACGCTGCGGGATAGGACTAGGTCTTACCTACAAATTCGATCCTTGAATCTTTACACAGTAAAAGTGTCAACGAGTAGAAATTTTCTTCAAGCTAAGACTTAGTAGACTACCTTAAGTGTTTCCCTATTTTGGAAGAGGGAAACCTTACAAATGGTATCAGAGCCGATCTTAGTTCTTAGGGTTTGTTTTTCAAAGGTTAACTATCAAGGGATTAAAACAAGTGATTGTTTATCATATGAGGACGAATCAATCATCTCTACTGGCCATAGAAGTGATTTGAATATCCTCACATGTTGAGACAATCATCCTATGAAATTGTGCTTGTATCTTGCAGATGCACACACAAGATATTTGTACAATAAATTTGAGAAATAAGATTGGGGAGGAAACCTTTTGAGAAAAAACATAGGGTGATCAAATCAAGAAACTAGTGAGAGACTGAATGGCTAGAAGGATAGACTGAAACTTTGTTTAGAGAAATTTTTAGGATATATTTCATTAATTTGCATATTATAAATTGTTAAGATTATAACTCCATTAACGTTTGAATAGTTGACGTGTGAATTCCATCCATTGGATGCTTTACACTAGGACGATCATCCAAGATCTTGAACTCATCTTCAGAAAAACATGGGTCTAGCTTCAGATGTGTAATTCCCAGAGGATCATGCTATTAGATGTGTTAATCCCAAGGCACCAAATGTGTAATTCTCAAAAAATGAAGATCTCAGATATATAAATCCTGAGTGCCTTCAGATGTGGTGCTATGATAAGTATTTGATAGTTTTGAACTTTTCATGGATACAATGAAAGAAGCACGTTCACCCTTGCTCGTCTAAAAATCGTAAGAAATGCCAAATTAGTTGGAAGCATTGTTGTCAATCTAACCACTGGAACTAGAATCAGTTATAGGATGCCATGAGAGTACATCTTCGAGAAAGGTTTTGTCCTCGAGGATAAAAATGAATGAATTTTTGGAGCTAACCCAAGAAAGGTTTTGTCCCTAAAAGAATACCACCAAACTTTTGTTAAAATTCTCCGATTTGCTCTAGAGATGGATGAGGTAACTCTTCTCCATCGAGTCATTTGGAAGCTTAATCTACCATTGAATAACCTTGTTAAGAATGCAAAACCATCCTCTATTTCAGAAGCCATAATTATAGCCAAAGACTATGTTAAAGTTTTTATATATAGAAAGGGTCGAGAAGGACATGAGTCCTTCCATATTAAGTTTAGACAGTTGGCTGCCAAAGCCAAGTCTGATGATCATACCTTGTGTGGTATTTTCATCAATGGTTTATCTCGTGATTATCAATACGAGGTGACGAAGTGCAAAGTTAAAATGGCTGAGGATGCTATTCAGGCTACTCAGGTTTTTCACAAGACAATGGTTGGCACCAATTCATAAAAAATAGTGTTAAGTGAAAAGAAATCCACGTTCACTTATTCAAAGAGTGGACAGAAAAGAAAATTGGTTTTCACACCAAAACCAAAAAATGGTGACAATGCTAAAAAACCAAAGTTTGTGAGCAAGGAAAATCTTACATGCTTTAAATGCAAAGAGAAAGGGCATACAAAGAAATTTTGTCCTTTGAATGGAGCTACAACAACTTCAGCACCTGATCAAAGGCAGCACCGAAAAAGTTCATATCGAAGAAATCTGTACACATTACAGAACTTCAAGGTAAATTCTTTGAAGTTAATATTACACATCTTGAAGGAACCCAATGTTCAGGTTGTACTTTCAGTAAAGACGTTTATGGTCCAAATAAATTATTTCGTGTTTATGGATCAGTGAAAGGACATTAGGTTCATATTTTGTTTGATCCTGGTAGTACTCACAGTATTATTGACAATATTGTGGCAGAATGATCACATGTATAAGGTCAGGATGGCTGGAGGACAAATCCAATTTTGAGACAAGAAGGTGTCAAAAACTACCGTTAGACATCACATGTATAAGGTCAGGATGGCTAGAGGACAAATCCAATTTTGAGACAAGAAGGTGTCAAAACTACCGTTAGACATCTAATTGTACTCAGATAGGCTTGATTTCCATGTCATGAGCTTGGGTCATGTAGAGATAATTCTGGAAATAGAATGGTTTCATAGCAAAAATAAGAATTTTTCTATTTATTGGGTCAAACATTTGATGTCTTTCCATCACAATGGAAACCTTGTAACTCTTAAAGGAAACATTGTTGTACCCAAGGAAAATTTTATCAATGAGCTTGAATTAATGGAGGATATTTTTAACTATGAACTTTTCCAGTTGGTTATGGATCCAGTGTCTTTATGTGTTCATTTTGATGCAAACACTGTTTCTTTAGATGTTTGGGAAAGTAAAGTGTTAAGTTCCATTAAAAGCAAATTTCACGATGTATTTTCTGATAAGTTACCTCATGGATTACCTGCTAAATGAGAGGTGGATCATAAAATAGAGCTAGTACCAAGGGCACAACCTATTAGTATTCCTCCGTATATCGGCTTAGCCAATCTGAGGAGGATGAGGTAGCCAAACAATTAGCTGAATATTTGAGGATGGGTCAAATTGGACCAAGTAAGTCTCCTTGGGGTGCACCAGTTCTCCTGGTTAAGAAAAAGGATCAAGGTACCTTGAGGATGTGTATTGATTACAAACGTCTTAATAAGGTTATAATTAAAAATAGATACCCATTGCCTAGATTAGATGATCTTATTGATAGGTTGCATGGAGCTAAGTGTTTTACAAAGCTTGACTTGCGAACCGGTTATCATCAGATCTGTATAGCAAAGGAAGATGTGCCTAGAACTTCCTTTAGGACAAGATATGGCCATTATGAATTTTTAGTGTTACCCTTTGGTCTCACTAATGCACCGGCAACTTTCCAATAGATGATGAATGGTATATTTTGAGATATGTTAGGAAAATGTGTAGTAGTTTGCTTAGATGATATTTTGATATACAACAAAACTTTGGATGAGCATGAGAGTCATCTTAAAGAGGTTCTAGGAAGGCTCAGGAGGAAGGAAAAAGTGTATTGTAAATTATCTAAGTGTGATTTCTTTAAAAAGGAATTGTTATACTTAGGTCATAAGATCTCTTGGGATGGCTTGAGTATAGATTTGGATCGGATCAAAAAGGTTTTGGAATGGCCAATTCCTTGTACGGTCAAACAGTTAAGATATTTCTTAGGTTTTGTGGTATTTCTTTGTTGAAAATCTATTAAGGCTTATTCAAAGTTGACTGTACCTTTTACTAATCTTCTTAAAGGTAAAAATAAGAAGTCTAATTCTCCAATTGTGTGGAATGATAAGCTACAGGAGGCTTTCAAGATTTTGAAAAATAAAGTTCGAGATGCTCCTGCGTTAGCCTTGCCAGATCCTAGTAGACCTTACATTGTTGAGAATGATGCTAGTGATTTTGTGGTGGTAGGCGTAACTTTGTTCTAGGATGGGAAGCATGTGGACTTCAAGAGTAAGAAACTCAATGATGCACAGACTAGGTACCCACTTCAGGAGAAAGAGTTGTATGCAATCATTTATACTTTAAAGGCATGGAGACAGTATCTTTATGGGTCTCAGTTTATGGTCTTAAATAGATCATCAATCTTTACAATATATTTGTGATCAACCGGACTTAAAGGGTAGAAAAGCCAGATGGGCTGAGTTGATGCAGGACTTTGATTTCATGATTAAATACAGGAAAGGTGGCTTGAATTGCATTGCTAATGCGTTGAGTCAAATTGGTGAAGTCAATGAACTTTGCTTCACTGAGATTACTTCTAACTTGTATGATTCACTCAGGGAAAAATTCAACACAGATATTTTTTTTGGAAAATATTAGAATTTGGAAAAATCAAGGTCCAACTCTGAGGTAGATCAAAACCTAGTGTGAAAGGAAAAGCCAACAATTTTTTTAATTCAGAATGGTCTTTTATTCCGAAATGATAAGGTTGCATGTACTGGATGTGTCAAAAATTAAGTTAAGGATCCTATTTGAGTGCCATGACGCACCATCTGTAGGACATCCTGGCATATAGCGTACCTTGGCTATAGTTAGAAGGACATTTTATTGGCCAAAAATGAAAGATTTTATTCAGAGTTATGTGGTCCGATGTCATCAATATCAGATAAACAAGGCTAAATGCCTTAAATTTGCTGGGTTATTACATCCTTTAGATATTCCATCTAGAAAGTGGGAAAGTATTTCCATGGATTTCAGTACAAGACTTCCACGTACCAGTAGCAGCAGTAGGGGTCACGATGCCATTTGGGTAGTCGTGGATAGATTGACAAAGATAGTTAGGTTTTTACCCACAAAGACAATAGTTAAAGCTTCGGATTTAGCTTACCAATTTGTCGAGCAAATGTTTAGACTCTATGGTCTACCTTCTGATATTGTGAGCGATTGGGACTCTAAGTTCACGGCGGCTAATTTTTGGCGTAGGAAGTTTTCAAGAAATTGGAAACAAATTTGAGTATGAGTTTCTCTGATCCTCCGCAGCAGTCTGATGGGCAAATAGAGCGTGTGAATCAGATTATAGAGGATATTGTAGAGGATATGCTTCGTGCATATGTATCTTCCAATGATGGAATTTGCCTATAATAGTTCTAAATGTATGGCTACTAGTTTTAGTCCATTCATGCTTATGTATGGGTATCAACACCTATTGATGTCGGTCTTAAGGACATTGAGCTTGATGCATCGAGGGATTTCTTGCATGATATGCAAGAAATGCTGACCGAAGCTCGAGATTCTATCAGGAGTGTTCAGGATAGACGATTTTATGTTGATAGAGGATTCTCACCTCGGTCTTTTGAACCAAGAGCATTGGTTTATTTAAAAGTTCCTAAAGACTCTCAAACTTTATCAGCAGGAAAATGTTTGAAATTATCTCCTAGATATTGTGGTCCATTTCGAGTTATACGTCGGATTGGCACGGTTGCATATGAACTAAAACTACCTCCACATGTTAGAGTTCATCCAGTCTTTCATGTCAATAGATTGAAAGAGAAACTAGGAGGTGAGGATAACATAGTTACTCCTCAAGAACTCGTTTTGAAGTCGAAGATTTATCATATGTTCCACATGAATTTGAAAAGGTACTTGAATTCAGGGAAAGGAAACTTTGTAGTTGACTAATCCATGAGGTTAAAATTAAGTGAAAATATACAGAAATAGAGGATTCGACTTGGGAGTCGATTGAGAATGTTCAGCATAGATTTTCTTCTTTTCATTGCAAGAGTGCAAGGACTCGACTTGGGAGTTGGTTGAGAATGTTCAGCATAGATTTCCTTCTTTTCATTGCAAGAGTGCAATGCTTTGAGAGAGGGAAAGTGTGTTATGTGCACATTATATGTGCATATACTAGGAGGCTAACCCACTTTAGGCTTGTGAGCATGGGAGCATGGGAACAAGATCTAGTGGAGCATGGGTTAGGGCTAACCTTAAAGGTTGAGGTTAGGGTCAGGCATCCAAGGGTCACACATGGGAAATGGAGAGTCAAGAGTCATTTGAGGGCCCTCCTATATAATAGGGGCATGGGGCACATGCAAGGGATGTTCTCTTGTGTGGAGGATTGTATCAACTATCTTGCCATTTCATACTAGAGCTGAGTGTTGCTGGATTGGAGTCAAACCTCTTGGTGGTATGGGACATCAAGGTTAAGGTATGAGGTACTTCATTGTAATTTATGTGTGTATCCCTTGGACTTGGGGGTGGTTGGGTGGATGAGTTTATGCCTGATTTATGCATGTTTATGCATAATGATTATCTAGAGAGATCTTAGGGTTTTAACATCCTCAAAATGAACAAAGATAGATTCAAGAGCTTCTTCATAACTACAATGATCCAGACATAGAGAAAGAAGTGGGTTGATTACCATTCTTGATCTCGGCTATTCAAAGAAGAAGATCTGGTCCTATTGTTCCAATCACGGATGGGTCCACATCCGAGGAAGCTAAAGCTAAGATGGATTGGACCCTTCTGGATTGTGGGAAAAATTCTATAATGGAACATTCCTCCTCGGGATGGTCATAGGGGAGCCCTTCTAGAAGTCGATGGCTATCGCCTGCAATCGTACACACAATGGGCTGATGCCACCTAATTCGTTCATTTATGAGGTGGCACTGCTAATCCACTACATGGGAATCTATCACATTAATATAGGCACACTTTCATGAACAATCATTGCAGATTCTCCTAAGAAGTCAAAGGATTTGATACCCCTTCATCATGGTTATTCAATGGTTGTGTGGCAATCATGCACACAACAATGCACGATAACTATTTTTAGATTATCGCACATTGCCACGTTAATTTTTTTGTGGTATCTATCTTTTTGCATGCAACCCATCATCTCGCGTAGAACCCTTGAAGCTACAACACCCTGCACAAGTGGCCAGCTCTTCACAAACCTTTTCCTTGCCTACAATAGTTGCTGCTCTCTCTTCTCACCCAACACGCACAACACCTTCTTTTCTCACAGCCCCATGGTGACCTTTGAGCCTTTCAATAGCATAGCCATAGACAATGTTGATGTGTAGTAGGTGGCTAGGAATCACCCACTTGGTTGACTTCCGTAACATACCCTGGCCCATGATCCCTGTCCATCTTGAAGTTGATGACCTAGTTAAGCACCTAATGCGCAGGCACAACCATCAGCTCCATGGCATTTAGACAAAGCTAATAGAGGCTTTGATGGCTGAGCGCCTGAAGCTGCCCCTCGACAATGGCTTGATAGATATCACCCACGCTAAGCATGAGTATATGGTCAGGCACTTCCGTGTGGCCGTGTCAGTGGTGGTGAACACAAGCTGGAGCCAAAAGCCAAGCCGCTGCCCACTTCACTGGCCTCCCTAACTTGCTCAAAGACCAAGCCCTCAAAGATAAAACCCAAATTAGCTTCTTGGATGTCAAGCTCAAAGCTAACACCAACCTCTCCTCCAGTACCATCAAGATCGACGCCAAAGTCATGGCGCCAAAGTCATGGCAGAGCCCTTTGACACTCTACAAGCCAATCTGAGTTGTCTTTTGGGACCAATTCATGGATGAGCTCTACTTTCTCCACACCGAGCAATGCAAGCAGCCGGTAATCTGGCCAAAGGACGACATCGACTCTGATGACAACTGGGGATGCTCAATCTGAAGTGCCAAGTTGAATGCCCACCCCACAGCCCTCGGTTGTACCGAGAGCTTTGACAGCTCTGAGAGCCAAACGCCCACCCAAAAACCATTGGTTGTATCGAGAGCCCCAACAACTCCGACCCAGTCCTTGCCCCCTAGAGCATCAACCTCAGCCCATTATCACCTACCATGACAACCTCCTAGATGGATCAGCTGGAATAAGAACTCACATACAAAGAGCAAAATGCCAAACACACTGCCCTAAGTAAGACGTCTATCTAGGAACCGGTCGAGCGGAGGAGCCGATTGACATGCAAAACTTGTTACAATTGGTGATGGTGTCATAGTCTAGGGGAGCCACATCCAAGGAAGACTCGGCCATGGCCCTCTTGAAAGACCATGCAGTGGCCCTCCAGAAGAACTACGACAAGTTGTAGGACAAGATGGCCACCATGAAGATGGCCTACAAGGACCAGCACTAGCGGGCCATGGAGGACAGGGGGAAGATGCAAGCTCACATCGATGAGTTCAAAACTAAGGTTGCAGGGAAGAGGTCTATCACTCAGCAAAAGGAGACCAATGAGATGCACAAAGATATCTAGTTGGCCATCACAAACATCAAAGAGGCCAAGAATGTGACCCTCCATGTGCCAAACTCACCTCTGCCCTTGATGAACGGAGATCACAGAGTTGCAACAGTAAGCAGCAATCCGAAAACAAGGCAACCTCACCCAAACAATTTGGCAAGCTTGTTACTATGCAGATCCTCACAGTGGCTACCATTGTGGTAGCCAACCTACCTAAACCCCAAGCCTGGAGGAGGATGGACACCTTTCTACAGTAGCATTCCCTAAACCCATAGCCCCTCCCCAACCTCGCCCCCACTCCACTCGGCCTGATCAATCCAAACCCACCTCCTCCTAGTAACGCGATGATGATGAGATGGGCAGAGTCAAAGACTAAAGCTTTCGGACCAGAGTGATCACAAGAATATGTAGGATTGGTCTCAGAAGCGCAATGTGGAGGAGGATGACAATGAGGATTGGTACGCCTATGTCACTTTCGTAGATGTGCCTGTCACTCACTCGGTTTAGGAGTCTAGGAAGTAATGTTGAAGAGGAGGATTAAACGGTATGTCTATCTATAGTCTGGAATCAAGAATGTCCCCAGGTTGAAGAGGATGCTAAAGAGCATCTAACATGGTCCCTATCCCCGAATGATTAACTCCACTATACCAACAACATCAAGGAAGACTGGAAGACTAAACATTTCAGTCGTCTCTCGGATTGGGAGTCCGACCCCCACGATTGTGCTAGGTGTTAGGCCAATCGCCAAACCGAACAACCACCGAGCTAGAATACCGCTAGAACGTCAGACCCGATGCACTTAACACTATAGTCCAGCCAGTTAATTAGGTTATTATTTCTATAAATCAGCCGTGCTCAGAGCATGAGGGTATCTTTGTACCACTCTGTAAGTGCACTTTAAGCATATTAATAAAGATATAATCAGAACTCTATACACAAGCTGCCTTTTTTTTAAACCCAGCTAGTTGTTAATCAAGGGGATAATTCTTTGTTATCTCTGTATAGTCATCTTGTCTATCAATTTTCTGTATATTTATCTTGTCTATCATTTTTGTAATCCGTCTTTTAAGTCTTTTGTGTTTTTATGTTGCAATCCGGATCATATGCACTAGTCGATTAGTCTTGTATAACCGTTTCCATTACGCAATCACTTGTAAGCCGATATGCTATTTCTGCATCTTCTTGTGCATGTTTTGTATCATACTAGTGTATTGCTATGCATATAACCAGAGACACTCAGTATGTTGATTGAGCAACGATCACCCAACAACAGAGAACTAGGGTAGGTTATGGAGAGGATTTAGGGACCCACTTAAGGGTAGGTTATGGCTTTCTATACTAATGCCCTAGTGGTAGTTGGTTTGGTATGGGGGTAGATGTAGATAAAGAACCTTGTAGTGGTGAAGTGGATGTCAATGGGGGAGGGAATGACATGGGATCATGTCGATGTTGAGGCTTTGTTATTGCAACATTCAAATTCTTATTGTTTGCTGGTCAACCACATTTGATGTGGAGGTAATGTTTGTGGAGTGTAAAAGTGTAACGTTAGATTTTTTATCATTATTACACTCCTTGTGGTCTAGTTTGTTGTTCTAAACAAATAACCAGTCACCCAATTCATTATCATAAAGCTTTTTACTTATAGCTACCCTTAAGCTAGGGATCATGAACTCATAAGGCATTATACATCATCTTAAATGGTGTGCAACCAATTACAACTTTATATGATGTGCGATAGGCCCATAAAGCTGATGTGAGTTCACTCCCAATCGAGCCTCAATAGTCTTTGTTAATATCAAAATAAAAACCTTATTGGTGCTCTCTACTTGGCCATTTGCCTATGGGTAATATGGAATTGAATTACTGAGCGATCATGAATGTGTTAGTGAGATTTTTTATTATATCATTGATGAAATGCTTACCTTGATCACTCACTGGCTTAATGGACATCCAAAATAGGTAATGATATTCTCATAGAGAAATTTAGCAATCACCATGGCATTCGCTTTTCTTGAAGCTCACGCATATCGTATGAAAAGGTCAAAAACGTGTGTGAGTTCCCCTCAAACCCTCAAGCTAGAATTAAAGAAACCCCAGAAACACACAAAAACTATACTGCATATGAGCAATCCCCAATAAACCAAATGGTTTGTGTGTGTGTGTGTGTGTGTGTGAAGATGCCAAAGATAGTGACTAGGAGCCCATTTGGTTACATTATATCAAAACAATGATGAAGTGTACTTGTGTGCTACGTGCAGCAAGACCAACAGGGGGCCATTGAATTTCAAAAGGTTTGTTTACTCTGATGATCGGATGTAGTGGTATCATGTCCTTCTGTGGCTTCGCACAATGTTGGCACTTGTCACATGACAAATAGTGCACAATCTTTGAAGAGATCGGGTCACCAATACCCTAATTGGCCACACTAGCTACCCCTTGGTGCGATGATGTATAAGTATTCATCCTCCCTGGGAAAAACTGTTGAAATATACAAGTGAATAGGGTGTGTGCAGGAACAAGCCCTTGGCTAGAGGCTGTAAAAGAGAATCTATAAATGTGAGAGAACCTATCAAAAAGGTGAGAAGAATCTACTGGGAGAGAATAAAGGGTAGCATGAGAAGATTTAGGAAGTGTGGAGATATTCTGGGGAGAGGTGGAGAGAATCAAGCAAAAGAGGTGGAGTGAATCAAGCAAAAGAGGTGGAGTGAATAAGGAGAAATCAATGGGATTTGATGCTTGGATGTAAACACTATAAATTGAGGCATTGGCCTAATGAGAATTTCCTAGTTTTTGATTATCCATGCCTACATTAAGCTATTTGTTAATTACTCATTAATCACATCTTAATTATTTACTAATCACTTTGTTAATGATGTTGATTCTAGTATTTGATCCACCATAGCTCATCACATTGTTATAATTTCAACTTGGTATCAGAGCCAAGCCTAGAATCCATCAAGTTTATGAGCCCATTATCTAGTTAATCAAGATTAGATAATTAGAAAATAATCAAATTTTTAGTTATTTTCAAGAAGCTTTATGTACCCCCAGCCAGTGGAGAAGCTCCCTCTCATTCTAGGCACAACATTAGCTCAAAACCTTTCAGCCCTAGCTAGCCATCATCATTGGGCTCCAGCCCCGTCTTAGGAGCAAATTGCGTTTTTTCTAGCACAGTTTTTTTCTGAGAAATTTGCAGATCTTATCTTCATACAATCAAATTGGTCTAATTCCTCATAGCTCTAGGGGTTTTCAAGCATGCTCTACGAGGTGGTGAAGTCAAAAATTGATTTGATCAAGTCTATAGTGAGATCCAAGCTCTTCATCACATCTACAAGTGACTTTGGTAAAACAGAGATTAAGCATTCAATATTTGGTCAAATCTTGTGTTTCTTGGCTTAATCCTCTACTAGACTAATTGCTATTGATGGCCTTGAAAGGATTTGAGCTCATTTGAAGTCTAAGGCCCCAGATCTAGGCTCCTCGCATACTCTGTTTTTTGTAAAATAGAGGATTAATTTGCTAATCAATGATTAATCAGTACTAATCACTATATTTTGGTGTACTTGAGGGTTCAAATTAACCATTAGGTATCTGATATAGATCCTTATAACTTCAAATTGCAATTCAGAGTTGGTTTGATACTCCAACCATTCCATACAAATTGGTTACCCCCTTGATTTAATGTAATTTCTGGTAAAATTATGTTGATAAATTTGTGGTAATCATTATTTTGCATTTAACCCTTGGTTAATGCCTACAAATCACACTCAAATTCAAGATTATTCATAGCTAGAGTTGCATTTGGGAATGTGCATAAGAATGAATGATATATGCATTATGTATTGGGCACATTACATCAGTGTAAAAATGGGATCAGACACTGCCCTTATCCAGAATAAGGCAAGAGGTAAGACCTCCCGCATATATTTGGGTTTGCATTGCATAATGATACAAGATAAACATCAAAAGCCCAAAAGGACTGTCAACAAAATATTTAAACATGTTGCTCACATGGAGCAAGAAGACCTGACGGACAATCTCATGGCCTAGCCACCATGAAAGAAGAAGAACATCTCTTTCCAAGAAGAGGATCCACACCAAGAAGAAGATCTAGAGGAAGCATTGAATGCAGACATGGACACGAGAAGAGAAGCTGCCACGAGAAGACTGAAAGAAGAGGAAGACATGGACGCGTGAAGAGAAGCTGCCACACGACAAGAAGACTGAAGACAAGAGAAGATGTGAGGCTCCAAAGAGTGAGGAGCCATGTGAAAATCTCTGAGAGAGAGAGAGAGAGAGAAACCCCACAACCCAATGTAACCTACCCCAACAAAGTAAAACCACCTCTGAGCCACCACTGATGTAGGCCACGTGGTAGATGTATGTGTGAGCACTTTAGTCAAGGTCGCGGGCACTTGTAGTAGCCTTGGACACATAGAGAGAGAGAGAGTATCAAGGACTATGAGTTTAGGGACTTGAGGCACTGGTCGCTGACTATCAAGTAAGAGAGAAACTTGGTATAGGGTCCAGGTGTGCTAAGTTAACTTGAGGGGAGGTGTGCTAGTAGGCACTGGTCTCGCAGACTATCAAGTAAGAGGGAAACTTGGTATAGGGTCTAGGTGTGCTAGGAGTATTCACTTGAGGGAGGAGGTGTTGAAATATACAAGTGAATAGGATGTGTGTGCGGGAACAAGCCCTTGGCTAGAGGCTGTAAAAGAGAATCTGTAAATGTGTGTGCGGGAACAAGCCCTTGGCTAGAGGCTATAAAAGAGAATCTGTAAATGTGAGAGAACCTGTGAAAAGGTGAGAAGAATCTACTAGGAGAGAATAAAGGGTAGCATGAGAAGATTTAGGAAGTGTGGAGATATTTTGGGAGAGGTGGAGAGAATCAAGCAAAAGAGGTGGAGTGAATCAAGGAGAAATTAATGGGATTTGATGCTTGGATGTAAACACTATAAATTGAGGCATTGGCCTAATGAGAATTTGCTGGTTTTTGATTATCCATGCCTACATTAAGCTATTTGTTAATTACTCACTAATCACATCTTAATTATTTACTAATTATATCTTAATTATTTACTAATCACTTTGTTAATGATATTGATTCTAGTATTTGCTAATCACATCTTAATTATTTGCTAATCACTTTGTTAATGATGTTGATTCTAGTATTTGATCTACCATAGCTCATCACATTGCTGTAATTTCAACTAAAACATCTTAATATGTCGTCTTCCTTACCTCGTCTATAAGAGTTTCGACAATAAGTTGGTAAGGTGCACTCTCTTTTTGCTAAATCTTTCCTTTCCTCAATTCCTTTCCTTCTGGAAAACCATTAGGTAAAAAGTTTCACTCCATTCTGGAATAGCCTCAACCTCAAATAGTATAGCATCTGGTAGCTTGTGATCACCCCCGATTGGTGCTTTTCCACCATTAGGTATGCAGATAGATGATGTGCCATGACATGTTTCTTGCCAAGCCTCATGAGACCACTATAAAATCGAACTCAAGAAGAATCAAGAACCACCTTGTGATCCTTCCTGTGGAGCATGGTTTGTTTACCAGCAGATACAAAAAGGCTTGATGATCAACATAGAAAATAAATTTGTTAGCGAGAAGGTAATGCCAAAATTTCTTTACAGCATAAACGATTGCTTAACTCATCATGCTTAGTGGTGGTATAATTGATTTCAACTTCATCTAGTTGTCAACTTGCAAAACTAATAGGATAGTCCAATTTGTGCTCCCCTAGCTGTGCTAGGACACATCCAATTGTGAAATTAGAGGTATTAATGTGTACATGAAAGATGAGATCCCAAGTAGGTGTTCGCAAGATTGGAGAATTGTTCAAGGCTTGCTTATTTAGAGCATCATAAGCTTGTTTGACACTCCTCGGTCCATATAAATATACAATCAATATCTTGTACAAGTAACGAGCTATTTCAACATGAAAAAGAATAAACCAATGGTAGTAGTAGCCGACATGGCCCATGAATCGCTGGACTCCCTGATGAGGGTAATTCCAGGATGACCTTGATTTTTCTCTCATTAGTGTAAATCCCATTTTTGGATACTATATGCCCAAGAATAACTCTATATTTCACCTAAAATTGGCATTTGTAAGGGTTTAAGGATATGTGATAAAATTAACACCTTTCAAACACCCTTTTTAGGCATGGTAAGTGCTTTTTCCAATACAAATGAATGCATAAATCATCCAAGAAAGCTTCAAGAAACTTTCTAAAGAAGTCCTTAAAAGTAGTATACATAAGTCTTTGGATTGTGGCTGGTGCATTGGTTAGACCAAATGGCATAACTTTGTGAGCATATACACCATGTTCTCAGTGTGATGAAAGCTATTTTGGCTTGGTCCTCATGTGTGATCGAAATTTGATTATAGCCTGAGTATCCATCTAAGAAAATAAAAGTCTTCGTGCCCGACAACTCATTCAAGCACATGTTCTGAATATGGCAAGGGGTAGTGATCCCTGAGCGTGGAAGCATTCACTTTCTTGAGATCAACACACACTCTAAGTTTTCTATCCTTCTTGGACACAACTACAATGGGTGAGACCATTCTGAGTGTTCAATATCATAGATGAATCCACACTCAATGAGTTTATCAATCTCTTCCTTTACAACGCTTGCATATTGAGGATTCATTGGATAGGGTCACTGTTGGATTGGTTAAGCTTTGGGTACCATGGGGATGGTGTGTTGTACCACCTCTACGGGTGGGAACTCCCTTCATATCATGGTATGTCCATGTAAATAAATCTTGATACTCCTTGAGAAGAGCTACAAGATCAGCCTCCTTGGCCTTATTTAAGTCCTTGGCTATGTAGACAGGCTTAGGATCTTCTCCTAGTTCAGCCAAGTCTACTGCCTTGACCTATGTAGGGCCATCATAGACTCCTCCACTCTCACTTGTGGGGTTACGTTTGGCATTATCAAACACTAACTTGTGTTTCCCCATGGTGTATGAGTTGTAATGCTCAGGTATTGGCCACAAATTAGGCTCATTTTCCTTTCCTTCATCAGCTACCTTAGCCTTTTGTTCCTTCATCAGCTACTTTAGCCTTTTGTTCCTTTCCAGCTACTTTAGCTGCAGCCTTAGCCTCTTGTTCCTCATGTGCGAGTTCATGATTTTGTTTCTTCTAGCTAAGTGACTCGATTTTGGTTCATTAAAGAATTTCACCTTAGCTATATCAATTGGGGGTGGTTGACAATACTTGAACTTTTGTAACTCCTCTCCCTAATCATCTAGAAACTTTCAATTGCACCCATGTACTGAAGCCATTGGATAGTAGTTGTTTCTTGTAGCCTTTCATGATGATTCACTACATAACATTTATGTCTCCACTATCTTTAGAGATTCTCTTTGGTGCCTTGACAAACTTTGTCCCTTTCTTCACATTGGGAAGCCATATATCACATTCAGAGCTATTCCCTGTACTTTGTTTTGATGTTGTGGGCTCTATTTTTCTTTTGGTGATGACTGAGGATTTGGTGTCGCTTTCAGTCTCTATTTCAGACCCCTCACCACTATTGGTGCTTGAGCTTGAGTTATCCCATGTGGACTCAAGTTCACTATAACCAATCCCCTCAGTAGTATCAAAAGGTAGAGCACAAATCATTTATACAGGCAAAACCTTAGGGAGATCCTCACCATCAAATGTAACCCATGTAGATCCTCTAGCTCCCCAACTATCAATTGTAGCCATTACATGTATCTAATTTAGATCATCTTCAGGCTCAAAAGCTTGCTTTTTAGATCTTTGTAGGGTGGGTCCTTCCCTACATCGGTCTCTTCTCTGCAATATAGCAGTATTGCAAAGGGGTTAGATCATCTTTAGGCTCAATAGTTTGTTTTTCAGCATCTTTGTAGAGTGGGTCCTTCCCTACATCGGTCTCTTCTCTGTAGTATAGCAGTATTGCAAAGGGGTTGAATGGATAGTAGTATTGAAAAGGGGTTGAATGGATAGTAGTATCAGACTTCTCGTCGAATAGTCCGCCCCCCACTGCCCATAGGATATACATGACTAGTCACAAGGTCTACTCTAAGGATTGTGTCATCAAATTGTAGGTAGACATGGTTTTCAGACCAATCATGGACCATTTTAGATTCACGCATTAATGGTCTTCCTAAGAACATTTCATAAGAATCGGGTTGCTTGGAAAATTCCATCACAATGAACGTATGTCTCCCCTGATGTTTCAACACCTTGATCTTAAGATTGCATAACATCCCCCATTGGTTTGGTAATAGTACCATCAACCATTTTAACCACAATGTTTGAGACTTAAAGTCTGGGTTCGGCCATTTTTCCCCAACATTTTTTGGTGATTATACTGATTCCTAGACCACCATTAAGGACTCCCATTACTGTGATGCCCTTGGCAGTGGTGACACTCGTAGTAATGTGTTGGACTCATCACCTTCAAATTATTGACCCAACTTATTCAATGAATTTTTCCTCTACTTGGGTTCTTGGATCTTCTATGACTTGAGTCGGTGAAATACCATAGTAGGGTTGAGTCTTGTGGGTTGACCTTGGCAATGACACTAGTAGTAATGCGTTGGACTCATCACCTTCAAAATATTGACCCAACTTATTCAATGAATTTTGACCATTGATTTGGTATGCTCATCCTCTACTTGGGTTCTTGGATCTTCTATGACTTGAGTCGGTGAAATACCATAGTAGGGTTGAGTCTTGTGGGTTTCTACAAATGGTGGTAATCCTATGTTAAGTTCTCCAAGTCTTGTAGGTTTCTACAAATGGTGGTAGTCCTATGTTAAGCTCTCCATTTAAAAGAGCTTTCAATGCTCTAAAGAGTTCAGGATCTCCACACAAGCACATAGTCATCGTGGTCTTTGTTTCAGAAGCCATGAACTCCAACAATTTAGGGATGTTCAAGGGAGTATCCATCACCTCTCTCTACCATATGAAGGTATTGGTGATATTGAAATTTCCACCTCTTGAAAAGGTTTAGGGTTCTCATAATCAAACATTCTCCTAAAGAGTTGAGAATCCATGCTTGGGACATGTGAGTTCTTAGTGAACTCATGGATGCCACTAGGTATATCCAACGGTTTGTGGGTTACGATCGGCTTTAGATTATTTGGATGCACAGTGTTAGAGATGTTTACTTGTTTTAATCTTGGTTCTAACTCCTCTTGAGTATATGTGACCATGTTCGTGAGCTCATGAAGTTGTTTCAATTCTTTTACAGGGTTAGGATATGAACCAAGTTTCTCTTTGTTTGGTTTCTTGGGGCCTTGAATCCCTTCCGTTTTGTTTTCCTTAGTTTTTGTTTGAGTGTCTCTAGTTTTCTCAAAACTAGCATGTGTGTCCATTGAATTGAAATCCTCATCAATATCATTCATGTCGACTGGTTCATCATGTGTTCCCAAGTTCACTCGTACTGTTTTCTTCATTTTTCTCCCTTTTATAAATTTCTTTCTTCTATGGCCCCTCTTCTTTTTGGATCTTGCTGCTGAAGTAGCTTGGTTTTCTACTTTCTTTTCCATAACATGTGTGTTTTGATCCATGAGTCATTATTACATTCAAATATGGGTTAGGATTTCTCAAAATTGATCTCTAAGTTTGCCCACCCTCTCCAATCATGTTAAGAGGTGTGATGGTAGGACCATTCTTCTAATTTACAACCACCACTTTAATTAGGTGATCTTTGATCCAATGATCTATGCCACAATGATTATAGGCCGCAGGTGGGGCATGCTGGTAGAAGATACAACTTGGGTGATTGTACTTGGGTGATTGGTTGGTTTCTAATGGGACACTCAGAGATTCAGTCTGGTACTTGACAATGATAGCATTGAAGAGGCATTCTCTTGAGAGTAGATTTGATGTCTCAACCTCTTCCTACTAGCTAGCTAGTATACTGGTTTGACTCCATCTCTTTCATTAACTACATAATAGTCAAAATAAAGCTTTGTGGAGTCCTTAGGGACATGTGAGGCATTGTCCAAGTCAACCTTGTATTGTGGACACTCAAAAGGTTCCTCAAAACCTATTTAATTCAATAGTGTGATCCTCAAGGGTGGAGGTTGAGGTCCCAAAACTGGTGGAGGTAGCGACACATTTTGTGCATTGTAAGTCCCCCTGGCAATAAGTTGTTGTGTCGTTTGATCAACATTGGGTTGAGATGTTGCCATAGAGATTATGGCTTATAGCTGTGATGGGGTCAGTAAAACCAATTGTTGAGGCCTAGAAGCATTAGCAAGGGTTTGCAAACGTGTGTGCATTGTAAGTCCCCCTGGCAATAAGTTGTTGTGTCGTTTGATCAACATTGGGTTGAGATGTTGCCATAGAGATTATGGCTTATAGCTGTGATGGGGTCAGTAAAACCAATTGTTGAGGCCTAGAAGCATTAGCAAGGGTTTGCAAACGTCCGTTATTACCATTATAGCATGCCCTTAGGACTGGACACTCACTGGTCAAAGAACACATACCTTATGTAGCACATCTATCCCCACTAGGGTTTAGACCAATGAATCCTCATGTAGTGCCACATGTTGCACCTCCACCTACTCCTATTATTGCTCATGTTATGCTATCACCATTTCTGGAAGTATGTGATCAAGTGTGTGAGGCCTTGGGAGAACAAAGTGAGGTTTCCAAGACCAATTCCTTTAGTCTAACATTAGATGGTAAGGTTGGGGATCGGTATAGAACTCCCATGGTCAAGGAACGCTTGAACTTCACCACTCTTAGGAGATTGTTCTTGAAGCAATTTTTGTGTAGGGTATAGCTTCATAGCTACACAAAGCCAAGAGGGAAGAAGAGGAATGAGTTAGAGATTTCATTACCTGTCTCAAACATTTGAACTCTCATTGCCTTCCACATGAACACTATTCAAATAATCAATTACTAGATAGATTCATCCATGGGCTTGAAGTGATCTATAATGGATTAGTCATTTGAGGGATCACTACATGGATGAAGTCACAATAAATGCCATACAACTAGAAGATAATTTGATGGTCAAAGGAGTTAAAGCATCAGATTCTAAATCTATTGTTTTTGGAGTCATGGAACATAGCACTTCTACATTTAAGCCCCTTGCTAAAGGCAACACTTTATCAGAAATGAATTTCACATATTTCATGAAAGAACTCCAAGAGGGAATGAAAAAGACCAATAGAGCCCCAGAAAATGTACATATGTATCCAAGGAGATAGCTTCAATGGTGGTGCTCAGTATGCCACTAGCACCCTAATAGGTGCTTTAGTCATGTGGGCATTAGAGGTGCAGTTGGTCTCATGAGTAGTAGGAGTTGGTAGCACACTCATGCTAGGTAAGGGATGTTTTGTGGTGGGTGCACTAGAATGAGATGTGACCCCTCTAGGAATGGTAATACTAGATATGCCAGGTAGCACAAAGGGGCTCCTTGTGTGAAGTGGTGTTGGCTACCATGGTAACCGGCATGTGGCTCAAAGGTAATTCTATGTCAGACATAGGTGCCATAGTTGGTGGTGTGGTGCTTGCCCGACTGGATGAGGTAGTATACTAGTATTGTGTTGGGTGGGGTAGCTCTAGGATGATCTAAGAAGGTGAAGCTCATGCTAGTATGCTCTTGAGTCCTTGCAACATGGCCTTATGGGTTAGAAAATTTGGGTTGGTCCTCCATGGTGTAGCCGGGTGATACTACAAAAGTAGGATACGTTGGGCTGATAGGAGGTGCTGATAGGAGGTGTTACTATTTCGCTCATTGTGGGCATTCTTGTTTTGCATGTCCCAACTCGCGCCATAGGTCTTTGGATCCTTTCATGTTCAATGACCCTATATATGCAATCGTTACCCTTCAATCGGTTCTTCTTTGTTGTGGGCATTCTTGCTTTGCATGTCCCAACTCGTACCATAGGTCTTTGCATCCTTTCATGTTCAATGACCCTATCTATGCAATCGCGGTTCTTCTTTGTTGTGTGGCCCTAGATATTGATTGGACAATATTGTTCGCAAAAACTAAAACCAGAAGCTTGGAATGTGGTGAAACCCACAAGAGTGTCATAATCCCAATCATTTGCAAGCCTAGCGTTTTCCTTGAGGTAGACACAATTTTATTACTTGTGTTAAGACTGTTGGGCACTACTTGCGCAGTCCTGGCTTGGGACTCATTTTGGGCATACTAGGTTATTTAGGATACTAAATCGTTGTTGTGCCAACTATAATGTCTCTTCTTCCTTTGCTATAGCAACCTAGATTAGTAGTGCCACTACTGCACTTCTTCTAATGTCCTACCATCAGGCACATAAGTACTTGTGCAGGGAGTGGTTAGATGGTCATAGTTTGCAAAGCAGGTGCAACAGAAGCTATATGTGAAAAGATGTAGGGGGGAAGAGAGCTTGAGCTCTTGCAAGCACACACACACACTCACAAAACCCTAATAGAGAACACACAAGGTGAGAGGCTGAAAATCTTCTTCTTCTTTACTCAACACTCAACACTCCATATACAAGAATAAGAGTACACATAATATGAAAGGTACTCAACCAATACATACACGGGTTCTCTATAGTGTGAACCCGACTAAATGAGCTGGCGCTATAACTATGCCAGTCTCTAGAGTGGCTGTCACACAGCCTGTCATCCCACTGGCCGCGTATCACCGAAGATCTCACCAACCATGCCAGTGGTGTAAGTGTGGGGTCTATCCCCCAGGCGGGTCATCCGTGGCCACCGCCACACTAGACGAGCTCGATATCTCAACACTCCCCCTCGAGCTCAACTCCATCTCATGTACACCAAGTGAAGCCCTGAATCTGCGGAGCTTCTCTGTACCCAATGCTTTGGTGAAGATGTCAGCTACCTGATCCTTTGTGCTGACATAAACAAGGTCAAGGTCTCCTGCCAAGACCTTCTCTCTGACGAAGTGGTAGTGGACCTCTATGTGCTTCGTACGAGCATGAAAGACTGGGTTCCTGGCCAACTGTATACTGCTAATGTTGTCACAGAAAATGACAACTTGTCTATCCACTGATAGACCCAAATCTGCAAGTAGCTTTCTCAACCAAGCTACCTCACATGCTGCCATAGCAGCTCCTCTATACTCGGCCTCTGTACTCGATAGAGCAACCGTAGGCTGCTTCTTGCTGCTCCAAGTCATAGCAGCACTCCCCAAAGAAAACATGAATCCACTGGTAGATCTTCTGTCTGAGATACTACCAGCCCAATCAGCATCTGTGTACCCATGTACACATATCTCTGTCCCAGTCTCATAGAATAGTCCACAATGCAAAGTAGACCTCACATACCTCAGTATGCGTCTCACAGCCAATAGTGACAAGATATTCAGAGATCTTGTCAGACCATGCTCTTGGTGCTTGCTTTAAGCCATACAAGGCTTTCTTCAACCTGCAAACATGTTCGGGGTGACCCTCATCCTCATAACCAGGTGGCTGCAACATATACACCTCTTCTTGCAAATCCCCATGCAAGAATGCATTCTTTACATCCATTTGATGTAAAGACCATTGCTTTGACGCAGCCACTGCTATCACAACTCTCACCGTTGCCATCTTGGCAACTGGGCTGAAAGTTTCCTCATAATCAATCCCATATGTCTGTACATATCCTTTGGCTACCAATCTAGCCTTGTACCTGTTTATGCTTCCATCACTGTTATGTTTAACTTTGTACACCCACTTGCATCCAATGGCTTTCTTGCCTTCTGGCAATTGCACTAAATCCCAAGTTTCATTTCCATATAGTGCATCCATCTCCTCATCCATAGCTTTCTCCCAACACACATTTCCAACAGCCTCATCAATGCATGTGGGCTCAACAGCCTGCACAACCTTTGCCATATATGCATAGTGATGTGCCACATAACCATCATATGTAAATCTCTGCACAAGGTTCTTCACTCTCCCTGATCTTCGCAGCTTTTCATTCATGGCTTCCATAGCCTTCTTTACACCAGGTGTTCTCATAGCTGGGATCCCAAGCTCCTCATCAAGGCTCATATCTGAGCCACTAGACTCTCCATCAACATGAGAATGCCCTGCAGAAATGTCAGGCATACCAAGGGGCTCAACCACTTTCTCTTTTCCTTTACGTGATGTAGTAATCACATTTGCAGGGTTGGTATTATGACGCAGCCTGCCACTCCATGGTCTTTCAACAGACCCACTAGATGAGGACTCTCCTGGTCCACTCAAAGACTGTGATTGCTGACCTGCATTCTGTGCAACCACACTTCCACTCAAATCAGCCCCAACAGCTTCTTTTTCAGCAGCATACCAGCTGCTCATCTCATCAAATACAACATCCCTGCTTACCCTCAACTCACGTGTAGTAGGGTTATAACACCTGTATCCCTTTTGCTCAAGGGAGTATCCAATAAACACACATTTTTCAGCTTTCGGATCCAGCTTAGTTCTCAGCTCATCTGGGACATGCACATATGCAATGCATCCAAAGACTTTCAGATGAGATAAATCTAGTTTTCTGCCAGTAAACCTCTCCTCTGGAGTTACATCATGTATGGCTGCAGTTGGAGTCCTGTTCATGATGTATACTGCTGTAGAAACAGCCTCAGCCCAATAGCAATGCGGCATATTCTTCTCTTCCATCAATGCTCGCACAATCTCAGCAATGTGCCTGTTTTTTCGCTCAGCAACTCCATTTTGCTGCGGAGTGTATCTGCATGTGAACTGTCTCCGAATACCATTCTTCTTCAAAAATTCAGAGAACTCATTGGAGAAGTATTCTCCCCCTCCATCTGACCTTAGGCACTTAACATATTTCCCTGTTTGCTTTTCAACCAAAACTCTGAAATTCTGAAAGTGAGTGAACACCTCACTCTTCTCCTTCATGAAATATACCCACACTTTCCTTGTGTGGTCATCAATGAAAGTGACATAGTACCTGCAGCCTCCCATAGACACGGTCTTCGTAGGACCCCATACATCTGAATGCACAACATCTAGTGCATTTCTGCTCACATATCTGTTACGTGGGAACACATGCTTTGTTTGCTTCCCAAATTGGCATGCTTCACATATTTTCTGCATACCTTCCACTTTAAATTTTGGCAGCCCTGTCACAATTCCTTTTGTTTGCATAGACTTCAATCTCTGCACATTTACATGTCCAATTCTTTTATGCCATATGTCTGTGTCTGCAACAACTCCTGAACCATTTGCAAACATGGCAGCACTCATTTCAGGCATGTCTACATCCAACGTAAACATTATGCCCACTCTGTTGCCTTTTGCAACCAACCTGCACTTGTCTTTGAAATCTTCAACATAACACCCATCAGGGTTAAACCGAACCTGCAACCCCTGCTCAATCATCTGGCCAACTGAAACCAGATTCTTTGTTATGTTCGGTACATGAAGTACATCTGCAAGGTACTTCACTTTGCCATCCTGCATAGACAATGGCACATCTCCAACGTGGGCAATTGGATGAGCAGTGTCATCCCCTGTTTCCACAAAACCTGGTCTTTCCGGGTTTTTCATCTCCTTGAACCACTCTCCATGACTCGTCATGTGGTTCGAAGCGCCTGAATCCACATACCATACATTATCTTTTTGTGCTGCATCAACATTTTCAGACATGGCATTCACAACATGCTGCATAACAAACAACCTTTCATTATCCTCATTATTTCTGCTTGAGGATGCATAGTTATTTTGCTGCACTTTCCCATTTTGCATGTCAGCCTGCTTCTTATAACATTCTGACTGCACATGTCCTGGCTTACCACAATAGTAGCATTCACGTGCATCATTATATTGCCTTTGCCAATTTCCACGGCCTCTTTGACTCCCCCTGCCTCTGAATTTACCTCTTCCACCTGCGTGTTGTTGTTGTTATTGATTCTGGGACTGTTGTTGTTGCTGCTGCTGCTGGCCATAATTCTGATTACCTGTTCGGCCACCTCCTTGACCGCGTCCACGGCCTCCTCTACCTCGTCCTCTTCCTGAACTTGTGTAGAAGGCCTGTTGCTCTGAACTATTTTTGCTTTGTGAAGACTGTTGGTCTTCACCCAAGTTCTTCTCTTCGATAATCAGCATAGACACCAAATCTGTAAAGTTGGGAATGTTTTCCGGAGTCTGGATAGACGTCTTGAACGCCTTGTATTGTGGCCCGAGACCACGTAGACAGACTTCCACCTTGTCATCATCATCTACTGACACACCAATAGATGCAAGGGATTCCACAATGTCCTTTATCTTCAACGCATAGTCATTCACAGACATGCTCTTTTTCTCCACAGTATGAAGTTCATTCTTCAACTGTATCTTACGTGCCTTGGTATTTGTTTCATAAAGCTTTACCAAGGTGTCCCACGCCTCCTTGGGGGACTTGGCATCCTGAATGTGCCCAATCATGGTGTCCTGTATACTAATGGAAAGCCAATACATTACTTTCCTGGCTCCTTGGTTCCAATCTTTAAACTCTTTCACATCTGCAGCAGTCGGATTTATATCCGGTATCTCCGGTGCCTCTTCATGCTCACCTTCTATGTAGTCCCAATAGCCTTTTCCCATCAGGAAATTCGTCAACCTGAACCTCCAAGCATGGAAGTTATTCTTATCCAGCTTCTCAGCCACAATCTGTGTTATGCCATCATTAGACATCTTGCCAAACACACAATTTTACCAGAAACTGCACTCTGGTTTTTCTGCACAACTGCTGTATTTTCTGCACAGCGGTACTGCAGTACTCTCAAATGTCACAACCAGTGACTTCAATGCACATACATACACCCAATGGCAACTGTAGACCTCTTTGCAGCACCCACAGTGTCTGCACAGTCAATCTGTCTTCCTGCAGTACTTAAAACAGAGTTCTGCAGAGAATCGATGACTTACCCGCAGTGCTCGAAATCGCCTGCTTTCTGAAAAACGAAGGTCAAGACGCGCCCGAAACGCGTTTTCGGCCCGAAAATTTTAGTCCGATAGGATTGTATAGTTGCCCTATAGCTTCACTCCCGCGAAGAAAGCTCCTCAATCGGAGATCGTTTGCCGGTGCCTCCCGTAGAGCTCCCGACAAGGGTGTAGTCACCAACACAATAGGGAAGAGTAGTTGAAGCTCTTACCCTCGTACCGCTTCCTGTGGTTCTCTTGCTTGCAGCTCAGCTCTTAGCACGAACCAGTGCTCTGATACCATGAAAAGATGCAGGGGGGAAGAGAGCTTGAGCTCTTGCAAGCACACACACACACTCACAAAATCCTAATAGAGAACACACAAGGTGAGAGGCTGAAAATCTTCTTCTTCTCTACTCAACACTCAACACTCCATATACAAGAATAAGAGTACACATAATATGAAAGGTACTCAACCAATACATACACGGGTTCTCTATAGTGTGAACCCGACTAAATGAGCTGGCGCTATAACTATGCCAGTCTCTAGAGTGGCTGTCACACAGCCTGTCATCCCACTGGCCGCGTATCACCGAAGATCTCACCAACCATGCCAGTGGTGTAAGTGTGGGGTCTATCCCCCAGGCGGGTCATCCGTGGCCACCGCCACACTAGACGAGCTCGATATCTCAACAATATGGACATGGATATCAACGCACTCCCTGCTTGCCAACGATGAGAGTATACTAGGTGTCTCCTTAGAGTTTACCTCAACTCCTTCATCATATGGTCTATATCTAGTAAGATTTGGTTCAGAGGTAGCGGTTGAGGCCGAACCTCTGAGGTAGCTAGCTACGTGGTCGAAAAGATTAGTAGTTGGCTTGATTAGTGAGGCTTGGTTAGGGTTCTCACTTCTTAGGACTAGGGATCCTTTCATTGACTCAAAATCTAACGATGTATGTCCTTGTACAATGCTAACTGGGTTCTGATTGAAGGTTCTAAGGTTAGTATAGGTTCATATGTAAGCTTGATAGATGCACTATCATCTATATCGGCCTCTAATACATACCCAGATCATAGGTGCATGTGAATATGGAGTGTGGAAAGGTCCTACTACAGAGGCCCCATGTACAAGTTTGAGAATTTTTAAAATTTTTATTTTTTTTTAATTTTTATACTATCTAATTTTTTTCTAAAACACGTTTCTAGTGTTTCATAACCCGTCTGACACAAAAAATAGTGCACTTTATTCAGGTGAATCAAGCGCTACAGGCGTCGGCTTTGTTGATGGGAGAGTCTAGTGGCTCAGAGATGAGCCTTGATGAGGAGCTTGGGATTCCGGCAATGAGAACACCTGGTGTGAAGAAGGCTATGGAAGCCATGTATGCAAAGTTACGAAGATCTAGAAGAGTCAAAAATCTTGTGTAGAGGTTGACTTATGATGGTTATGTGACACATCATTATGCTTATATGGCAAAAGTATTGCAAGTTGTAGAACCCACATGTTTTGATGAGGCTATTGGAAATGTGTGTTGGAAGAAAGCTATGGATGAGGAGATGGATCCATTGTATGGAAATGAGACTTAGGATTTGGTGCCATTGCCTAAAGGGCAAGAAAGCTATTGGTTGTAAGTGGGTGTATAAGAGTTGTAGGGTCAAATAGGTAAAAGTCAGCATGAAATTATAGGGCTAGCATACTTATTTGTATTTTAGGCTATATTGGCCATGTCCCCTAGGGTTAGGTCTTCAACACTATAGGAATGTATGTGTATATATATATATACATACATACATCCACACACACACACATATATATATATATGTATATACATATATACATACACACACACACACACACACACATATATATACATATAATTTGGACTTTTTAATGAGCCAAGAAGGCATCAAAGTGGATCCAAAGAAAATAGAGGCACTAAGTAAAATGGACTCAACCCCAATTGTGCATGAAGTCAGAGAGTATGTGAGATACATTGAATTCTCTCTAAAGGTTCTTAAGGATTAACACAATGTGTATATATGTGTAAATTGAAAAATATAAAAAAAGATAAATATTTTTACATTTATAGAAGTAAATAGTAAATATATTATATAAATTATATATATATCTAAATAGACAAGTGCACACACGTGCACGTACACACACACGCACACATGTGCGTGCACACACACATAGAGAGAGAGAGAGCTTATGGGGAAACCTATGAGAAATGGAGGGGGATGAAAAGGAAACAATGACTATATATCAAAAAAGACCCTAGATTACCCTATGATTACTTGAACAAGAATCGAAAAAATGTTCTAATCTCTTCTCACTCAATCCCTCAAGGTTTATGACTTTTTGTCCTCTTTCAACTATGGTTTCTTTTCGCCAAAACAAGCTATGAACTCTTCTGAGTGGATCCCTAAAGGTTTACGGCATTTCATCCTCTCTCTTTTTTACTATAATTTCTTTGCCAAAAAAAAGATATGAACTCTTTTAAGGGATTTTGATCGAATGCCTTGCTCAAGACCCCTTTGCGCACAAAGGCCCTCTCTACTTCAAGGGTCTATCTTTTGATGGGGACTTTTATCTCGAGCCTTTTAAAGCAATGCCTTTATTTAAGGTCTCATATTCTTTGTTCTTTTAAAGCAATGCCTTTATTGAAGGTCTCATATTCTTTGTTCTTTTAAAGCAATGCCTTTATTGAAGGTCTCATATTCTTTGTTATTTTAAAGCAAAGGCATTGAAGGTCTCATATTCTTTGTTCTTTTAAAGCAAAGGCATTGAAGGTCTCATATTCTTTGTTCTTGGAACCCTTCTATTTTTGTTGTGTGTGCCCTAAGTTCCACACATTTAGATCTCTCTCTCTCTCTCTCTCTCTCTAAACTTGTTCCACTAGTTTATGTAAACACAATTTGTCATTAGTTTATTATGTGCAACTTGAGATCCTATTAATGCCTCATCTAGCACAAATAGGGTTTGTATTAAGGCCCCCTTTTATGACTTTTACATCATATAAGGGATGCACCAAGCGAAATGTTATCATAAATAGGGTTCAGATTCAGGTCTCCTTGTAGGACTTTTGCATCCTATAAAAAATTTAGTGGTGGCTTTTATTTCAAGAAAAGTTTGATAGCATGTGCCAACTATATTTAATTTGTAAATACCTTTTCATGGCACATCTTATATATGTTAATGTTTCAATGTTTTACCATGTTAATTGCACCGACATTTTTAGGTTTTTATGCTGATTAGTAGGTGTTTGCATCTATACAAGACAAGTTAGACAAAGGATTATGCAAGGATGGTCAAGGAAGTGACCGAGGAGATGTGAAAGGGCCTGATAGCACCCTTCTTCTATAATTTTGGAGAGTAGAGGAAGTGACCTTGAAACGGAATTCTAATGGCGACAAGATCGGTGACTATGGACAACCAAAGGCACCCGAAGGGGAAAGTTCTACAAGCAAAGGATGGTGCCATGTCAAGACTCACAGTGGGTATGGCAGAGGTTGACTACTCCAAGTCTGAGCTTTTCAAGTGTTTTCAAGAAATCAATCAATTTACAACACAAATTTCTTCTCCATCCAATTGTGGCTTTGTTTCATGGAAATTTTCTTCTATTCTCTATGATTTTGATGGTAGAATAGTGTGAATATTGAGTCTTCTCAGTGTTAGATGTACATTCTCTAAATTTTGAAAATTTTTAAGTGAGTGTCTTAGAGCTTTACAAGTGGTATCAGCACCATGTTTGAGCCATGCCTTCTTTTTTCCATGAGTTCTTATTCCATTCCTAGTCGAGTGGAAAAATTATGAGTGAGTGTGTTTGAGGCTCACAAGTGGTATCAGCACCATGTTTGAGACACTCCTTTTTTTTCCACCTGGCTAAACACACACCATACTACTCACCACATACACACCCGAGTGCCACAAGCGGTATGGATCGACCAAACTTCATGATGAATCTAATCAAAGAACAAGATGTCATGTACGATCCATGAAAACCATGATGCTCATCATGCCCATTTAGGTATGAAGGGGCCTTGGACCATAGCTAGATCATGATAAAAATTGGAGCGGTTGGTTGTCTGTCATAAAAAAACTAGCCTTTAGTGTAATTTCCATAGCTCAAACTATGTAAGATTCAAATTTTGAGGTTTTAGTTATAAAATCGATTAATCTATGCATTTTTGTAATAAAAACTAGTTGGGCTTGAAGGTTGTCCTTTTTTTCACTGGTTAAGAAAAAAGTTTATTTCTGACACTGCTGTTGTTCTGTGAAAACAAACACTATTGATTCATAAAATCTCAACTTTTGGAATTTTGCAAGCCCAAACAATTATCAAGGAATTCCACATGCTTTTAATGGTCATGTAGGAATGTCTTAAGAGTGGGGGGGGCGGGGGGGGGGGGACCCTATAGGTATTTAAAGAAGCCCGTCTTTCAAAATTTGATGGAACAAAGAAGATCAAGGAAGAGACCAAAGGATGGATTAAGGAATAAGAGGACTACTTTGACTTGAGCTAGCTAAAAAATTTTGAGAAGACAAAGATAGCAACTCTACAATTGAAAGAATTTGCAAAATTGTGCTGGAAGTAGGTTATGGTTGGAATGCGTCCATGGGCTAGTCCCCAGCTCACATGGGAAAATTTTAGAAATATGTAAAAAAGGGCTACTTCCTACCAAAATATTAGATGCAAAAGAAGATGAAGTTTTTTTTTTCTCCTAAAAGAATTCGAGCATGGAAACCCATTGAGATAGATTTCTTGAATTCGAAAAATATACTTTGGAGTTGTTGGAAGATTCTCTTGTAAGTTCATCGAGGGATATTTGATTACAAGTGAAAGGCACTACAATTTCATATTTTTTGCATGCTATACATAAGGTCTTTTGAGGAGGGAGGGATGGATGTGACACCTCAGTTTACAATTATGTTGATTTATTCTAATGAAATATGTTTCTCTAGAAGAAGTGTTTCACATGAATCACTTATCTATGAAAGGAACAAAACCAAGATACATAGCTAAGAGAATAAGGTAAATCTGATGGAGTACTATTATAGGTTGAAAAGATCCTCATCAAAGGGTGTATTTTTTGGGCGAGTATTTTTGAGCGAGAACTTTTTGATGTTGAGGCGAGTGGTTTCTCTCTCTACTCTTATTATCTATGTCTACTCTTTTTCTCGCTACCACTGTGGAGACCTACGAGATATTGAGCACTAGTGGCACCATGGGCCACTATCATTATAACTCCTTTACATTTAAGACACCATATTATGATCTAAAACTTCCATTATATTCCAAAACAAATTTACAAGACTACAACATATTATAACAAACACCTATGATATATTGAACAAATACAAAAATACATGAAAGCATGTGTGTACATAATGTTGTTTAATTCCATGGGCCACTATCATTGCTACTTCTTCACAAAGACACCATAGAGAGATGCCACTTCCATTATATTTCAAAGAAAAATTATAATATTGTAGCATATTATGGCAAACACCTACGAGATATTGAACACAAGCAATAATACATGAAAGTATTTTGGAACTCAACTATCATCTTGGCCTTCTCCGACTACCCTAAATTTGCAATGAAGGTGGAAACTTCTCCTCAAAGAGGAGCCTCTTTTGCATCTTCAATGATGCTAAAATCTCTCCATATTCCAATGGCTATTGTTTCTTTCACCTCTAGTATGTTCTTGTTTGCAAGGTCTACCACTTTCTCTATTGTGAGCTTTTCTTGTAGAGCTCCTGCACTACTTTAGACATTGTTGTCCATGCTTCCATAAGGGAATCCGATCTAGGTTCTTTTTCTTTGAAGTGCATGATGTTGAGAATTTTGGCACAATGCCAAATTGTTTGGGGGTGAGAGGTGAGTGGTCAGTTGATGGTTGGAGAGTTACACACCCTTCGCTTAAGGGGTAGTATTAAAATATGTAAGCTCAAGTTTTTGGGGTCTGTATGATGGCATGTGAATGCACCTTAGTGGTGTATGATATTATGTGTATGTGAGGAATACCACAAAGGGAAGATGTGGACTACAAGAGAAGATGTGGGATAGGGAGAACCACAAGTGAGGATATGGAATAGAGGATGCCACATGGCATGATGACATGTAAAGGTGA
This sequence comes from Cibotium barometz, assembly GCF_041138505.1. Taxonomy (NCBI): domain Eukaryota; kingdom Viridiplantae; phylum Streptophyta; class Polypodiopsida; order Cyatheales; family Cibotiaceae; genus Cibotium; species Cibotium barometz. The sequence continues at coordinate 4,467,782 of NC_141094.1, read as the reverse complement.
TCTTGAGGCTATTTATATAAGAAGCCTCTCATTGTATGGTTTACACCATATTGGAATAGAGATTGAGTTGAGTGTGCTTATCTTGGTGCCACTCCCTTAGTCATGGTTTACCTTGTATGGTTTGATCCCCCTTAGGCAATACATTGATTACATTTGCACGAATCTTGTTTCTTATCTTGGTGTCTCTCCCTTAGTCATGGTTTACCTTGTATGGTTTGGTCCCCCTTAGGCAATACATTGATTACATTTGCACTAGGCTTAGTGGCGGTTGAATATTGAGTGTGCTTATCTTGGTGTCTCTCCCTTAGTCATGGTTTACCTTGTATGGTTTGATCCCTCTTAGGCAATACATTGATTACATTTGCACTAGGCTTAGTGGCAGTCGAATCTTGTTTCTTATCATGGTATCAGAGCTGGTTATCCGCTAAGTCTAGGTATATTAGTGTGTTTGTATATTGCTATTTCTCATTTGGAGTATGGTTAGTTGAAGAGCACACTCATTATCATTAGGGAGAGTACTATGTGAGATGATGCCCTTATGTTGAACCATTTGAAGATTAGAGCTGCCTCCTATGGAAGAAGCAACTGCATACTTCAACAGATTTCAACAAAATGGAGATTTCAATTACCGTGTCATCATCAACGAAGTTACCAAGTAAGGAGTTATTGTCCCAGTGCTACAGTATTTTGTTGTTCTAGAATACTCAATCGACAAAGCATGTGTATGTCTTCATGAAAGAAAGACATAGTTTTGGGTGCACAAATGGGGGTGCACATGGAAGGCTTGGGAAGCAAGTGTGGAGGGAATTCCCTTGAGTCCCTATGTCATATGCAATAATAAAAGGAGTCCAGTTCTCCAATCATAATAACATCGATTGCCATTCGTGTGGGCTAGATAGCCATGGGTACTTTGTTCAAGGATGCCCTTCGTTTTATGGAGATCCTTTTACATGCAGATCGTGTAAAACACACATCAAGATTGTTGGGATGTGTCAAAGATGTGTTTAACACTTGTGCTGGTGATTGAGAAGGGAAAGAGTTAATGAAAGTGTTAAGACTCTGTGTATTCCATGGGTGTCAGGATTTTAAGGGAAGACGATTCTTTTTAAAATCAAAAGAGCTTCTAGAGATGTTGAAGAATGGAGTTGATGACAGTACGACATGCAAGAAAATGCAATGTTTCTTTTCTTAGACATTAAAGAATATGAAGAGAGAATCCCTAAGAAGTGGCAGTGGAATCTGTTGGTCAATGAAGATGTGTTGGAGGAGATTAAGTTGGAGGCTCCATTGCTATAGTTCAAGGAGGCCAGAGGGTGGTTGAGGAGGGATATCAAGGTTTGGAAGGTTGGTAGAGTCGCATCCATTAAGTTGTTCCACAACGTCAATGCTGGCCACCTTATCATCTTCAACACTTTTGGACAAAGTCACTAGAAATGCTGGATTTCATTGGAATGTGCTTTTATTATATTATTTTGTGTGTGTGATTATTGCTTGTCTATTAAAGGCGTACCACATGATCTTACATGGAGAGTACTAGTTGTGGATTGTAATGTACTCATGTGTACGTATTTTTGGGGCCCATTTGACTTGGTGATTTTTAGCATCTATATTTAATGTTGAAAAGTGGAAAAATACTTGGAGGACATAAAATATTAAACAAATTGAGTAATTTTAGAGATGTCGATTTTTAGTCTTTTTGGGACTTTTTATGCTTGTTTTGTGCTGACATTTGTAAGTGATTTCTATTCTATACTTAACCATGTTAGATAATGTATAAGAGGGTCATAGTGAGTAGTTTAGACTAAAGGAAACTCATATGGGGGTTTACATAGTAAATATAACCACAACGGGCACCAGAAATAGGGCCCGGACACCAAATTGACTCTTAATTTTCAATAACGGCTTCGCATGAGGGGTAGATAATTTTATTTGTTAGAGAGAAGTATTAAAGAAAGTTAGATCATCACAAGAGTAACAAAGTCCGTATTCGGACCATTTGGAGATTCCGTAAGGTTTGGTCGGTATTCGCGAAACGAATCCGGCACCACTTTCTAGTGTTATTAAAAAAAACATATCATCTCTATTTTGGTCAAAGATCATGCATTTAGAAAGGGTACAAAATAGAGATGCTACATTTTTTTTTCACTAGAAAGTGATTTCGCAAATACTGGCCAAACCATGCAAAATCTCCAAATGATCCGAATATGGACTTTGTTTCTCTTTTGATGATCTAAATTTCTTTAATGCTTCTCTCTAATAAATAGAAGCCGTTACTAAAAATTAAGGGTCAATTTGGTATCCGGACCCTATTTTTCGGACACCCGTGTGGCTATATTTACTACGTAAACCCCCATATGAGTTTCATTTAGTCTAAACTACTCACTATGACCCTCTTATACATTATCTAACATGGTTAAGTATAGAATAGAAATCACTTACAAATGTCAGCACAAAACAAGCATAAAAAACCCAAAAAAAAGACCAAAATTGACATCTCTAAAATTACTCAATTTATTTAATATTTTATGTCCTCCAAGTATTTTTTCACCTTTCAACATTAAAAGTAGATGCTAAAAATAACCAAGTAAAATGGGCCCCAAAAAATACATACACATGAGTACGTTACATGGATTAAGTGTTTACACAAGCTAGAGTGGTCGAATGAGCTCTAGGACCTAATTTTTAACTTTGACTATCCAAGAGTGTAAACCCTAGAAGCCACACATAAAAGGCAAAATGTAACTCTCACCACTCATTCTCTTATGCATAATCTAAGTGACTGCTCTTTTCCTCTCCTCCTTTGCTTATCTCTTGTGTGTGTTGAGCTCCTATGTAATTCATTATGTGAGTTAGTGTGTGTGTGAGAGAGAGAGAGAGAGAGAGAGAGAGAGTGAGAGTCGAGCTTCTATTAGAGTGTGGCAGTGATGATGGAGTGGATCTCTTGGGTGCTCCTGGGCGATGACGTTACCTACAAGAATCCCACGCGACCTGCATTCACGAGGTGAGTGACACACCCCGACCTTACATTTGTGTGCTGGTCTAGGACTTGTTGGTTTCTTGATTGAGCTTTTGTGCTCCCAACTGCATAAGGGCAAAGATCCCATAGCATGTGGTTACACCTTGCACCCTTCCCATGGTGTTAAGGCCACCCATAATAAGTGGTATTAAGGCCACCCATAATAAGTGGTGCCGCCACCTACCAGAAATAGCCTCACCGCATAGCCACAATGCATTTTGAATGCTTGTAAATGGTTTAATTTCATGAGATTTCTGTTTTCGGTTCAAGAATGAAGTAGAGAGGAAACCCACAAATGGTATATTTTTCTCCATTGTGATTACTTTCTATAATTTCTACAATTACTGGTGTAATTTATATTTAGCTTAGAGAATGAATGTTTTTTAATTTCGGATGTTTTAATTTCTGCATATTTTTTTCATTTCATACATTCAACAAAAGATAAGGAATAGTAAATTAGGCTAGAAAATGATTCAATTGGGATAAACAAACCTCAAAATTAAGTTTCGGGCATATAATTTATCCTAATTTCAACTCATACGGAGAAATTGGAGGAAAAACAATAATTTAGGATAAATTTACAAACCAGATTAAGTTCTATGTTTTGTCCCTTTTCTATGTTTTTACATTAGTGCTTATAATGTAGAAGCTTAATCTCCTTGTAATTTGGGTCACTAGTTATTAGCCTTTATTTGTTGACTGCATTTAATGTGTAGGTCATAAGTCAAAGGAGAAATTGAGAAAATAAAAAAATAAAAAAAGCTAACACCCGAAAAAAAGGGTAACACCCCCTGTGAGCTCGACGGATCCTAATTTTGTAGTATCACCTAGCTATACCATGGATCCACCCACATCTTTTGTCCCACAAGGCCATGTAAGGACTTAAGAGTACACTAGCACAAGCTTCACATTCTTAGATCCAAGAGCTATCCCTACCCAAGACACTCATAGCGCATGGCCTGATCGAGTGGTAACTAACACATCATGTTACCTCTGAGCCATAGGCCTACTAGCATGGTAGAAGCCACCTCCACTTTCCATACAATCCTCTTGCACACCTCGCACATCTACTATGACCATTATGAGAGGATCATTAACCTTACATCCACCATTCGCCACATCTCATTCTAGCGTACATAGTGTGCTACCAACTCTTGTTTATGAGACCGACTACACTTAATGCCCACATGCTTGTGCAGCACCACCTATTGGGGAGCACCAGTAGGACACACACCTTATGCTGCACATCCAGCTTCACCTGGATTATACTAATGTATCCACATGCACTGCCCGTGTTGCACTTGTCGTGCCAGCACCAACTCCACCCAGAGACCTAGCTTCTTTGCACAAGACCTAGGAAGAGTGTTAGCTAAGAGCATAGCGCTTGTTATGAGAGATGGGAGTCGACATAGCTATGGAAAGGCTACCCAAATAGCCAAGCTAACTTATAGATTTATTGGAGATGTTGATCTTACATTAGGCAAAATATGGACTCTCATTTTTGCCCCTTAAGGATTTTCACACCTTCTCTCTCTAGAGAAATGGGCTCATGGTGAAATTTTTGCAAATCAACTCAAAAGTGAGCTGAGTTTGGACATTTGGAATCTACTCTTCGAGACCTTTCCAATGATATATAGCATGATAAGCAATTTTGAATATTCAAGAAGTCTCCAAATTGGTGATGACATGGCATGTAACATTTGGAATCTACTCTTCCAGACCTTTTCAATGATATATAGCATGAGCGAAGTTTGGACATTTGGAATCTACTCTTCAAGACCTTTCCAATGATATATAGCATGAGCGAAGTTTGGACCTTTCCAATGATATATAGCATGAGCAAAGTTTAGACATTTGGAATCTACTCTTCGAGACCTTTCCAATGATATATAGCATGATAAGAAATTTTGAATATTCATTCAGGAAGTCTCTAAATTGGTGATGACATGGCATGTTACATTTCGAATATTCAAGAAGTCCCTAAATTGGTGATGATGTGGCATGTAACATGCCATGTCATCACCAATTTAGGGATTTCTTGAATATTCATCGAAATTTCTTATCATGCTATATATCATTGGAAAGGTCTCGAAGAGTAGATTCCAAATGTCCAAACTCCGCTCACTTTTGAGTTGATTTACAAAAAATTCACCATGAGCCCATTTCTCTAGAGAGAGGAGGTGTGGTAATCCTTAAGGGGCAAAAATGAGAGTCCATATTTCACCTAATGGGAGACATCTGGAGGTGTTTGATCAAGTGTGTGAGGCTCTAGGAGAACAAAATGAGGTTGCCAAGACCAATGCCTTTAGTCTAACATTAGATGGTAAGGCTGGGGATTAGTACATAACTCCTAGGGTCGAGGAACACTTGAACTTCACTGCCCTTAAGAGATTGTTCTTGAAGTAATTTTTGCGTGAAGGAGTCTTATGGGGTGTAGCTTCATATAGCTACACAAAGTAGATAGAGAAGAAGAGAAGTCCATACAAGATTTCATTAGCCGGATCAAGAATTTCAATTCTTATTGCCTTTCGCATGAACGTTATTCGAATAATCAATTGCTTGATAGATTCATCCCCACAAACTCAAACATGAAGAAATCTGTAATGGCTTAGTCATTAGAGGGATCACTACATGATGGGATGAAATCACAACAAATGTCATCCAATTAAAAGATAATCTCATGGTCAAGGGAGCCATAGCATCAGATTCTAAATTTGTTGCTTCCTTTGTCACAGGACATAGCACTTCTATTGTCAAACCCATTACTCAAGATAACACTTTAGCATAAATGAATTTCACAGACTTCATGAAAGCACTCCAACAAGAAATGAAGGCAAATAAAGCCCTTGAAAATGTGCATATGTACCTAAGGAGAGAGATTCAATGGTGCTCAGTCTACCGACAAGGGCATTCGACCAATGAGTGTCCAGTCCTAAGGGCACTCTATAATGGTAAATATACTTTTTATGGACGTTATGGTTATGAGGCTTCATAATGTCGCATGCAGTTTATAAATCCTTGCTAATGATTCTAGACCTTAGTAGTTGGCTTTTCCAATTCCATCACAGCCGCAAGCTATAATGCCCATTGCAACACCAATGTTGAGCAAACGGCACATCAACCTATTGTAAAGGGGATTTACAATGCACAAAATGTGTCGTTATCTCCTCACACCAGCTTCAGGACCTCAACCTCCACCTCTACAAGGATTACACCATTAAACTAAATAAGTTTTAAGGAATATTTTGAGTGTCGAGAGGACGAGGTTCACTTGGACAGTGCATCACATGTCATTGAGGACTCCACATAGCTCTATACAGACTACTATGCAATCGATGCTGCAAGAGGTAGAGTCAAACCAGTATACCAGCTAGTTGTGGTAGGAAGAGACTCTATCATCTCAAGAGAATGCCTCTTCAATGCTATCATTGTCAGGGACCACACCGAGTCTCTAAGTGACTCACAGTCACCCAAGCTACATTTTTTAGCATGCCACTTGCAATCTTTGTAATCATTGTGGCATAGATCATTGGATCAAAGATATCCCAATGAATTTTTATGGTTACAAATCAGTAGAATGGTCCTACCATCACACCTTTCAATATGGTTAGAGTGGGTGGTCAAACTCGGGGATCAATTTTGAGAATCTCTAACCCACTTGTGAACGCAATAACGAGACTCATAGCTCAAAACACACCTATTGTGGAAAAGAAAATAGAAAACCAGGCTATTTCGCAGGATGGGAAAAGAAGAGAGGCCATAGAATAAATAAATGCATAAACAGGAGCAAAACTGAGAAAAAGGAATGCATGAACTTGGGAACCTCGGACGAGTTACATGAATGATATTGATGAGGATTTCGATTCAAAAGACACACAGGCCAGTTCTGAGCAAACTAGAGATACTAAAAAAAAACCAAGGAGACCAAAAAGAAAAGGATGCAAGCCATCAAGAAACCAAACAAAGAGAAACTTGGTTCATACCCTGACCCTATAAGAGAATTGGAACAACTTCATAAGCTCTGGGATATGGTCACACATACTCAAGAGGAGATAGAACCAATATTAAAACAAGTAAATATCTCTGACACTGTTCATCCAAACAACCACAACCTAAAGCCTGTCTTGCAGCCCACAAACCATTGGATATACCTAGTGTCATCCTTGAGGTTAATGAGAACTCACCTGTCCCAAGCATGGATTCTGAACTCTTAAGGAGAATGTTTGTGTATGAGAACCTTGAACCCATTAAGGAGGTGGAGATTCCAATCTCACCAATATTGAATATCCCTAAGTTGATTAGTTTCATGCCTTCAAAAATTGAGACCACAATTACTGCATGTCTATGTGGAGACCCTAAACTCTTTGTTACATTGAAAGCTTTGCTTAATATAGGGAACTTAATACCGCCCCTTTGCAGACATGCGTAAACAACATCCTTCCTATGAGACTATAGCAGAGCTTCAAATGGATGAGGACAACACCAAGTCTATGGTCTAGGCACCGTTCGATCCCACACTTCCACATCTGATCCCTGGCAGGATTGACCACATAACGGTGATCACTTGCCACCATGGGTAGCCGGAGTCTCTGCACCAAACATGAAAAAATAAATTGTGAGTAGAGATGTTGTTAAACAAAATCCACACCGGATGGCCGCCTATAGATCCCTCAACACAATGACTTAGAATTTGGATCAAAAAGAGTTCGGCCGAAGCCTGAGTTGAGTTTACATCACAAAATCCATGGGGGACATCACCCCGGAATGAACATAAGACTAATAATCTAACATCATCGTCTCAGTCTTATCAAAAAAACACGATATTCCCAAGATCACATCCACCCTGTCACGGTTCCCATAAGACTAATAATCTACCTTGGTCGTCTCAGTCTTATCAAAAAACCAGGACGTTCCTAAGATCACATCCACCCTGTCAAGGTTCATGATGTGGAAGTTCAAAGCCTCCCAGTAGTCCATAATCTGGACCTCCAGCCTAGGCACCATTCAATCCCACGCTTCCACATCTGTACCCTTGGCAAGGTTGACCACATAACAGTGGTCACTTGCCACCGTGGGAGCCAGAGTGTGCACCAAACATGAAGAAATAAAATTGTGAGTAGAACCGTTGTCAAACAAAATTCGCACCTGATGGCAGCCTATAGATCCCTCAGCTCGGAGGAGATCATGTGGACCAAAGCCAAACTCACTAATTTGACAACCCTGACAATTACTACTATCCAGATGATGAATTTCAACAAAAGAGATCAAAGAGTTACCTTGTAGTTCCGTAATGTGTACCGAGGTCTTACCCCTAGAAGATTTCTTCTTCGGACAATCCATGTAGTGATGGTTGGGTTGGTTGCACTCGAAGCATAGGTTGTCCTCCCAAGCCTTTTCCACCTATTCCTCGGTAAGTAGCACGGACCTTCACTTGTCTCTAGAGTGCTTTTTGGGGTTGCATCAAAACGACTGACCCTCTTGGGATGCTACAACATGCCCTCACTTCTTGTCTTTAGAGGATTTTTGGTTCTTGCATGAGGAGTCATGTGCAGGCTCACCACCTCTTTTGACTACAAGGGTAACGAGAAAGGTTCCAAATGGAAGGAAACCTGCCGACAAGGAGGATTATTAGCCGCAGCATGGGGAGCCTGGGAGCATAGTTCCACCATATGTCTCTGTAAATCAAGCACAGTGGAATACACAGTCCACAAAAGGAGTTGCAGAAGGTTGAGGAGCAGATTAAGGCTGTCCAGATGGCAGAGGAGGAGGCTGCACATAGCCCATATATTGGTGATATGGCTGTGAATAATAAAAGCCAATTTTGGAATAAAGTCCAGTATAAGTACGTTTTTTAGAAACGCCCAAAATACCATAAATTTTTTTGGATGGCTTGTAAGCCCTGTAGTGCCCCCATGCCTCCAGCCATATTTAGCTGTACTGTTTGCTCCATAGACACACACGTGAGGGCCTCCGCTATACACCAGGCCTCCATGCCTGGGTATGTCAAGCAAACAACACTGTTCGGCAGCCAGAAAGCATGCCCAGCATGCTACAGTTCACAGCCTCTCCACTTTCGATCTGTGCACCTTATATAGTCAAGCCTCACACATACATGTGTTAGGGTTTCCCCCCTCCACTCAGTCATCTGCTCAATCCAAGGTAATGCTGTTCACAGCCATATACAGCAAAAGCGTGCAGTAGAGTCCCAAACAAAAGCATGAACTCCCGCACACGACCAAAATCGCCAGAACTCAACCAACTCTCTGTATAATGCAGCTGACAGTCTCAAAACCTCATGTGCATAAAAAAACCTAGGGTTTCACCCTCAAACGCATGCATACAAGAACTGTCAAGAAACAAGTAAACATGACAAAAAGCTCTTGCTTTTTCCATAAATATGGAACAATTTCAAGAACCCTCTGAGCATACCTAACCATAGCATCTTCCCCGTTCACCTCTTACTCTGCTTGTCTTCCGTCATACCACGGGGCCTTGGAAGACAAAAGGCAGTCCACAGATTAAATCCATTGTGCAAAAAGCAGTCCACAGATTAGATCCACACAATGGATTTTCTCCTCTCATTCTGGAGTGTGTCCCACTTAATTCCAAAGAATCTCGCTCTAATACCAATGTAAAGCCCCAGGCTAACAGATTCTGCGATTAAGGATAAGAAAAAAGGACACTAAATTCCAAAGAATCTCGCTCTGATACCAATGTAAAGCCCCAGCCTAACAGAGCCTACAATTAAGTGTCTCGCTCTGATACCAATGTAAAGCCCCAGCCTAACAGTGTCGTGACATCGGAATTATCGGGAGCCTAAAGAGCCCGATCGTCCAGGCAAGGCACGGGCGGGTTCAGGGGAGCCAAGACACCGGTTACAAACTCTAGGGTGTCCGGGCACGTGTGAAGAGCACTTTTGCTATTAAAAGAGTGGGGTCTTGATATGGGTGTGCTTTTGGAATGGTTGGGTGAAGGAGGAGGAGCTCTCAGCACTCTAGTCTCAAGAAGAAGGTCGCCTAGCTATGGATGACCCTACACTGGTATCAGAGCTTGAATCCTCAACACATTTAACACTAATAATCGTGGAGGAGTCCACCCGTGTGTCTGCGCATAAACCAGCCACCATCATTGTTGCTATCGTTGCAATGAAAAAAAAGCATCGTCAAGCAAGCCGACTCCCACAGCATCAGCAAGAAGGCCGACTATTATTGTTGGCAGGCAGTCCATAGCCTGTGGAACCCGACGCCGCCAAGCACAGCCAACTTTAATCGGCTAACATACGCATCAGCACAGCCAGCCAGCCACACACCGGCACTACACTGTGGCCTTTGTAGCTAACCAGACGACCCAGCCATCACCAAATGTCGCCAGTTGGAGTCAACACACGACAGAATTCAAACAAAAACGTTTTCTTCATCGTTCGGTTGAAGGCCTTGGAGCTGCCGCGTTGCAGAGAGCAGAAATTTCTCTTTTTTTTTATTATTTTTAAAGAAAGGAGAAATTTCAAAGGTTTTTAACCTTTGGAGGCTGTTCTCAAGGACGAATTGCCAAGTGAAGATTTGAGGTTGTTTTTACGACGATCGAGAGGTGTTTTACCACGATAACTCTCAGCTTTTCATATTGCACCGGTGAATTCGCTTCGAGCTAACAATCCGGTTGCTTTCCTAGAGCTTGGACTTGAGGTTGGTGCTTATGTTTATTCTCTTGCATCGCATTTAGAGGGTTCACATGGAGTCTAATAACCCTAATGAATCTATAAGTGGAGATCCTAGTCGTTTGTCGGACACGGAGAAGGCAGCGACCGATCCTGATGTCACGATGACCGACGATGATCTTCTTGATATTTGCTCAGCACTAAACAGTGAGTCCCGTACTTTGGACATTTGAGGCCAAGTACAATAAGATTCTCCTCTTTCTTCAGGAGTTAAAGGATAACATGCAAGCTTCTACCACCGTGAGTGCTTCAATGGAAGGGATGCTAGTGGCTCCCGCCCGAGGGGGCAGCATGAATGTTGGTACATCTCACTCTAGAGATTTTGTTGCTATTCTAAAAGATCTGAAACCTCCGACCTTTAATGGGGAGGAGAAGGAACGCAATAAGGATGCAGTCAACACTTTTTTATAAAAATGGTAGGATTTGCATCGATTGCAAGAATTTCTTCCTAAGAATGAGATGAATCGTAATTGGGAAGCATGGAATAACTGTGAGATGAGAAATCTCACATTGACTCAATATATCTCCAATTATGGAGAAACCATTCTCAAGTTGAAAGGAATGGATGACTTTCAGATAATTTGTAGATTTATTTGCGGATTAGACTCGGACTATAAGAATCAAGTTAAACAAAATGAGCTGAAAACTTTAGAAGAAGCAATTAAGTTTGCTCAAATTTTGGACGATACTGTCAAAAAGAAAAAACGTGTGCAGAATGCACAATGGACATCTAGTGTGTCTAAGGGTTCCAAGCATCAAGGTCCAAAAAAAAGAAAGGGACCTAACCAAAAGAATGACCAATCTAAGAAGTCTAAAGGATCACAAAAATTTCTGAAGTATGAAGATTTTGAAAGAGCTAAAAAAGAAAATTTATGTTTTCACTACATGGAAAAGGGTCATAGTAAACTACAGTGTCCTGAGCTAAAAGAAAATGAGAAGAACCAGCGTGATCAAAGTAAAGAAAAGCAAGTTCATACAATTCAAGTGCTCCCTCTAGAAACTTTTCGTAAGTTTAAAGAGGTTCAAGTTTATCATGCTGATTCTACTCATGTGTGTTGTGTCACGTCATCGATGTGGTTACCAACATTTGGACCACATGCTTTGGTTCAAATGTATGGTCACAAGATACGAGTTATGATTGATGATAGTGCCACGTACAATTTCTTGAACTATACTTTAGTCAAGAAATTAAAGTTCCCACAAAGTCCAAGTGATCATTAGTATGTGGTTTCTTTGATTAACGGCTGTGATAAAGATGTCTGGGATACAATAGTTCGTGATGTTCTATTAGTCATTCAAGGTCATGAGATGCATTTGGATTTTCAAGTTATGCATATCACTCAAGCGGATGTATTCTAGGTCATGAGTGGTTATATAACATTGGTCCATCTTTGTTTAGAAGTTATTTGCATAATTTTTTTGAGTTTGAAGTAGATGGTAAGAAAGTGCGCTTGCAAGGTGAACATGATGTACCCTCCTCACCTCTTATATGCTCTATGGAACTCAATCACCTTGTACGAGCTAATGAAGTAGAAAACATCTTTTTGTGCTACATGTTTCTTGATGATGTCATTTCTTTTTTTGCATGTGAAAACATAAGTGGTTTGAGTTAGCATAGTGTTAACATGACTTCTTTTCAATCAAAGCATGTTAACAATAAAAAAGTTAATGAATCATTAAAGCAATTGTTACAACAATTTAAAGATGTGCCTCCAAATGAATTACCGGAAGGATTACCTCCTCTACACAATGTTGAGCATCCAATTAAAGTAATACTTGGCTCAAAGCCAGTAAGTAAGCCTCCTTATGGGCTCAGTTTTAAGGAAGCACAAGAAGTAGAACGACAGTTAAAGGAATAGCTTAAAAGTGGATTGGGCTTCACCGATTCAATTGGTGAAGAAAAAAGATGGATCTATGCGGTTATGTGTAGACTACCGTGGTTTGAATCAAATCACGATTAAGAATAAATACCCTTTGCCAACGAATAGATGAGTTGTTTAATCAACTCCAAGGAGCAAAGTACTTTACGAAAATCGGTTTACGATCCGGATATCATCAAGTGAGAATTCAAGAAGCGTATGTCTAAAAGACTGCTTTTCGAACTAAGTTTGGTCACTATGGGTTTTTAGTCATGCCCAGTGGTTTCACTAATGCTCCAGCCACATTCATGACACTCATGAATAGTGTCTTGAAACCTTATTTAGAAAAATTTGACGTGGTTTTCCTATATAATATCTTGATCTATAGTCACACTAAGAAAGAATATGTCAAACACTTACGGCAAGTATTTGAGTTACTTAGGAAGCATTCACTTTATACCAAAGACAGTATGTGAATTCCTCGTCAAAGAAATTCAACACTTAGGCCACATAATATCAGAAGATGGCATTCGTATGGATCCAACGAAAGTTAAAGCCATATTAAAATGGCCACATCCCACCAACTTAGAAGAATTATAAATTTTTCTTGGTTTGTCTAGATTCTATAGAAAGTATGCTCGAGATTATGCTAAGATAGCTGTTCCGATGATGGATCAGCTTAAAGGAAAGGAAAAGACCTTCGTTTGGGGGGATTCCAAGCAAAGAAGGTAAGGTAGCTATAGCTATAGCTCCCATTCTCCAAGTTGTTGCTCCCATTCTCCAAGTCGTTGATCCGAATTAACCCTTTTGTGGTAGAGACGGATGCTAGTAATCATACAGTAGGAGGAGTCCTCTTACAAGGGGAGAAACCTATTGCTTTTAAATGTAAACAGTTAGACACAGCTCAACAAAATTATTCAGCTTATGAAAGGGAGTTATATGCCTTAAAGAAGTGGAGGCATTATTTATATGGTGCCAGATTTGAGATAGTCTTTGATCATGAGAGTATCCAATATATGTATATACCTAGATGAATCCAGGAACATGCCCAAATTCACCTTTTAGGAACATGCATGTTATATACTCATGGTAGTCAACCCACAAGACTATATAACTATCAACTCCATTATGCATAGTATGGACTAGATACTACGACATCCCCACTAACATCATCAATGCACAATAGTGGGTGTAGAACTCTGTATCAAGATATGCTCTCACACACGCACTCCACACACACACACATAAGAGTATATATTCACACAAAGCCTTTCGTACACTGAGTTTTTGTCAAACCTCCGGAGATGCAGGGCGGACTCAGCCATAATGAAGACTAGCACTAAGGGAAGTAGCAAATAGAAAGAATTAGAATAGCAAATAAGTAGTTGATAGGAAAAATGTCAAAAAGAGTTGAAAGGATGCAAAGCTCAATAGGCAGAGTTGCTCCACGATTTTGACTTTCAATTGAAATATAGAAAAGGACATTACAATGTGGTAGCCAATTCATTGAATCATATACCCATGGTTAACGAGTTGAGTTTTACTCAAAATCAAGAGTGATTTTTTGGAATCACTTAAGGGGAAGTGCATTGATGATCCACATTATGCCCATGTGTGGAGTGTCATAGAGAAGAGGAATCCCTTGACTATAAATAAAGATAGCCCCGTTAACGAGACAGACATTTCCACTAGCGGTAAGTCTCGAGAGATGTCTCAAGGAGACAAATCACTTACAAGTGATGGAAGAAATTGTTGGAAGAATTTTTCCATCGATAATGGTTACCTACTTTACAAAGGTAGAGTATGTATACCTTCGGACTCGAACATTAGGCACTGAATTTTATATGAATTTCATGATAGTTCATCTTGGAATAATACGAAAGATATATGCACTAGTTAAGAGACAATTTTATTGGTCTGGCTAACCAAGACTATGTCTTAAATTGCCAAAAGTGCCAGGTCAATAAAGCAGAACGCCTAAAGGTAGGTGGTTTATCAAGTCCACTAGAGATCCCAAATGGCAAGTGGAAGAGTATCTCAATGGACTTTATAGTTGGATTACATAAAACAAACAGAGGCCACGATTCGGTTTGGGTGGTCGTAGATAGGTTGACTAAAATGTGTCGGTTTATTCCGACCAAAATGTACCGTACTGTACGGATCCGTACGTACATACGACAGCAACCTCTGTGTGACTACGCCTGAGTTAGCAAGGCTATTCATTGAAAATATCTATCGACTATATGGCTTACCTGCCAATATAGTTAGTGATAGAGATACAAAGTTTAACAATCATTTTTGGAGTGTTGTGTTCAAGAGATTGGACACCATGCTAAGTATGAGTACGGCTGATCATCCTCAAAGTGATGGTCAAACCAAGAGAGTCAACCAAGCCTTGGAAGATATTCTACAAGCATATGTGAGCAAAAAACAAACCAATTGGGAAGAATATTTAACTATATTGGAGTTTGCTTATAATAGTGCAAAATATTCATCAATGAGATTTGTTCATTTATGTTGATGTATGGTTTTCAACAGCGAGCTCCAGTGGCCGTTGGACTCGAGAAAGAAAAGATACATAAGGTTAAAGATTTTCTTCAAGTTCTCCAAGTGATGACGAAAATCGTGAAAGATAATGTTAAGAGAGCACAGGACCATGCTAAACATTATGCAGACAAAGATCGTAGACAAATCATCTTTAAGGAAGGTGATAAAGTGTTTTTAAAGGTTTTCGCACACTCTGAATCTTTGAAAACGAGGAGAATTCCGAAGCTATCTCCAAGGCATTGATGTCCATTTACAATACTTAAAAAAGTAGATAGTGTTGCTTATAAGTTAGCTTTACCAGAAAGCTCTAAACTTCATCCAGTTTTTCACGTCAATAGACTGAAAAAGAAGTTGGGTGGTGATGACGATAATCTCGTCGGTCAAGAGATCCTAGTAGAACTTATTTAACCCCCATCCTTACCACTTGAACCAGAAAAAGTCTTGGATTTCCAAGAGAAAAGAACTGGACACTCTGTACGACATGAGTGTTTAGTCAAGTGGAAGGATAGACCAGAAGAAGGTTCTACCTAGGAAAAGGTAAGCACACTCAAAAAGAGGTTCCCGAATTTCGTTTTTTCGAGGACGAAAACTCCTCTTAAGGGAGGAGTAATGTCATGACATCGAAATTATCAGGAGCCTAGAGAGCTCGACTGTCCGGGCAAAGGCAAGGGCGGGGTTCAAGGGAGCCAAGAGACCGGTTACAAACTCTCTGAGTGACCGGGCACTAATAGGAGTGTCTGGACACGTGTGGAGCACTTTTGCTATTAAAAGAGTTGGGTCTTGATATAGGAACTGGGGTGTGCTTTTGGCATGGTTGGGTGGAGAAGGAGCTCTCAACATTCTAATCTCAAGAAGAAGGTCACCTAGCTGTGGGTGACCCTACATTAAGCATAAGAAAAAAGGAAACACAGATAGACACTAGTATCTGGCTCACCGCCCAACCATAGAGCTCTCCCGAGCACAGGGGGATAGTAGCATCTGAGACATGGCTCCACGTGCAAAGTCCCTGGCGTCCCGTACCACCAGTACACAGCATGGAGTAGTCTTAGGGTCTCGAGTCCAAGTCTGAAGAGCTCTCCCTCAAATTGACTCGAACAATCACTTATATAGGCCTCCTATAAACCAGGAGCCAAATATAGCACAAGTCTCGTAAAAGCTACTAACCCCTACTTCAGATGCCTAATCCGTTATACTAGGCTATGGTTAACCTAATTTAAAGGTCTTAACCCTGATTAGCCTTGGGACGTAACAGCTCTCACCCTACAATGGTTTCCACAAAGAACTGTTTTGAGCCATTATCTTCAAAGACCTCCCAAGAGTCCCCAAGGATTCGAACTCGCAAGCCCTGACAGCCCCACAAGGCGTGGACCTATCAAAATACGCAACGGAGATGATAGCAAAATCTGAGACCACAAGAGCAAGTAGAGTGCAGAAAATAAACAGCACAAGAGAAGGAGAGAGAGCGCCATGCAAAAGCTTGGTCCTTCTGTGAAAGAAAGTAGACCCACATGAATCTGGTACAGTCATCAACAAGCAGCATAAAATAGAGAGATCCTCCCACTGATGGTGTTTGCTGAGGTCCACACAAGTCAGTGTGAATCAACTCCAATGGTTTTGAAGCCCGCCTGGAAGCCTACTTTGGAAAGGATTCCCAGTAATGCTCGTATGCAAGAACTGCAACGTCCTTGCGTGCTGCGAACATCTGGCAAGCCAACCACCATCTGGTCCCGGAAAGCTCGCCTCAGTGCATCCACATTTAAGTGGCCAAAACAAAAGTGCCACAGATCTCCGACCTGAGAACCTGTCAATAGAGTGCAGAGAGCTTGTAGATAACATTCTCCACATCGCCTTCCCAAACAACCTGACCAGCCTCCCGGTCCCGTAGAGCAATTGATTGCTCCTCAAATTCCATCCGAAAGCCAGTCTTGCATACTTCATGCACTGACAGAAGATGAAAACCAAGACCAAGGACGTAAAGAACACGGGAGGCATGCTTGCCCCCCTTACCCCGTCGGGAATAATCTCCATCCGGCCCTCACTGTGTATCGGATTGGTGGAGTTGTCGCCAATGAAAATGCGACCTGACTACCATTTCAGATCCAGAAAGAAGTCACGGGACGGAGTCATGTGCCTGGAAGCACCACTGTCAAGAATCCATTCCCGGGTATCCTTTGTGATGAAGCCAACTGCCTCCTCACTCGAAGACGATGAAGCATCGGAGTCCACCATCTCTAAGTGCACAAATGCAAGAGTCTTTGCAGCTGAGGTTGAAGAATCAGCACTCTTCCCAGTCCGCTTAGGACACTTCCTCCAGTAGTGGCCTTTCTCACCACAATCATTGCAGGACTGCTCGGCCTTCAGTTTCTCTCGTTCTGTTTCCGGCTTCTTCTCAGAAGACTTCTCCGGTGAAGCCTTCCCTTTGCCCTTGTTATTTTGGCCTTTCGGCCGTTGGCCAATTAAGGCCTCCGAACCTCCACTATGAGGAGGATTCGTGAAACGTTCCTCGTGGTCTAAGACCATGGACACAAGCTCCTCCCAGGTAATGGTGCTGAACCCGCCACTAGTAATCAAAGAGGAGTAGAAAGCAAAATACTGAGCAGGCAAATGGGACAGCAAAGTAATGGCCATATCTTCTGATGATGTCTCCTTCCCAGCCTGGAGGACTTCCTGAAGGGCCTGCAACTTGTTAATGTGCTCCCGCATCGTCGACGACTTTGCAGGGTTCATAACCCGCATCTACACTTCCAAGGAAATCCTCTTCATGGGCGGTACCCTGTTATAAAGAGAAGCCAAGTGCTACCATATGCCTCTAGCCAGCGTCATATGCTTTACGTGATTGATTACGTGTGGTGTGCAGTTGAGGAAGATAAATGATCGGACCCTGGCGTTGACACGATCCCACATCTGTGCCTGTGTCTCGTGGTCCTTCTTCATTGACAGTAACTCCCCTTCCTCTGCTTCTGGCCGCAAGAACGATGAAATCAGCAAGGTCATATGACTCCATCACAGACTCTATCATCACCTTCCAGATGCCGTAATTGTTCCCGTCCAACTGACGGTCCACTGGAAACGTGAGGAGAGTTGGGATCTTCACATGCTTCTCAGCCATCTCTAACAAATCTGCCATCGTAGTAGGGATGTAACTGAAAAGGGTGGCTGGGTGGGAAAAAAAACTTTAAACCTGCAAGTGGCTGTCCAGCAACTTAGCCCACCTTCCTCTTGCTACTTCTCTTCCCGAACAGTCCCTCTAACAGTCCACCAATCAGCAACGTAACAATCCCCCTCTTGCTCAGAAAACTCCCAAGATCTTTCAAGAGCCTAGGGCTATGATACCATGTCAAAATACGCAGCGGAGATGATAACAAAATCTAAGACCACAAGAGCAAGTACAGTGCAGAAAATAGGCAGCACAAGAGAAGGAGAGAGATAGGCGTGTAACTCTTCTCTATACACAAGATCCCGCAATGAAAACAAGATACAAAGAAGTGGGGGCCATGGGGCCATTTTATATGGCTCCATGAGTGTAGTCGGCCAGTAGAAGGACAGCCGACTGCATGCTGAAGTCACCCGACCAGGATTTACTCCAGTCGGCCGGCTTGCTCTAGTCGACCAGTAGCCATCAGTCGGCCAGCACCTAGACCATCGTGCCAGGACAAGGCAGCCTCCCACACCATGGAAAAAGGAAAAAAATGGGAAAAAAATACGTGGAGTGAGGAAAAATGAGAAAACACCTATACAGAGCGGGCACACCCACAATAGAGGCCCTGGTGTCTAATAAAGATAGGAGATGACTTCTAACAGGACCCACATCCTCTGTCTGAGGCATCTCGACCCCTCCCTCGGGGCGCTCCCACGAGGAGCACCCCTCATCTAGCCATGGTCATTCAGAGCGAGAGATTCAGCAAGCTCCTGCCTCAACTCGGTGATGACCGGTCACCCACTCACGATCTCTCCAGAGCTTGGACTTGGTGGAGAGCTAGCTAACCCAGGAGGCCTCAGCATGGGGGGCCCCCTCTGCCATTTTGCCACCGATTCATTTTCGCCACTCACAGCCTCAGCATCGGCGATGTATGATATCTTATATCCCTCTTATGGCACTGGAAGGAGTTAGACATAGATCTGTATAGCATGCTTGTACTACCCCTTCAGCATATAGAGATGCATCTTGCCTTAGCACTCCATCCACATCCCCACCCCCCTTTATATTGTTTGTATATGGGCTCCACCGATCCATGATGATTCACAGTTGTATCCAGACACATGCACACTTTTTCTTTTCTTTCTTTCCCTTTTCTTTCTTTTTCTTTTCTTCCGATGACCGGAAGAACACAGTTGTATTATTTTTTGTCTCATAGGCCGACTTTGGTCTCTCATAGACGTTAATATATCTTTCTTTCTTTCTCTCTCTAGTGAGGAAAGGACCCCAACTCCAAATGTAAAGGAAGACGGCCCAGTGCTATTGCATCCGCTGTGAGGCACTCTAAGCATCCTCACGCAATGTGTGGATGATGTCTAGCCAAATAGAGTAGATCATATTCCCCTGGGGTGGGTGGATGTGCCATCAATGGCCTCTCTTCATCTGGCCCACCAGATATGCCAGGCAGTGATACTACAGCACTCTAAGCATCCTCACGCAATGTGTGGATGATGTCTAGCCAAATAGAGTAGATCATATTCCCCTGGGGTGGGTGGATGTGCCATCAATGGCCTCTCTTCATCTCGCCCACCAGATATGCCAGGCAGTGATACTACTCCCATCTCTGACAAACTCCAGTCCCTGGGGTCCACTGTGTAACCTGGTCTGGTAACGCTGGGATGGCCGAAATCCAAAAGTGGGTGAACTGAAGGGCAAGGTTGGTGCCATCCTCATAAAGAAGGGTTGTGCCCTCCATAGTCCAAGCGATAGCCCCCCCATGTTATGAATCGGAGGGTGCTCCGCTCGGAAGGAAAAGCCAGAGATCCTCCACCAAGCCTGCTGAGCCTTTGGGAAGCCCAAAGGAAATGACGCCGAGTCTCCTCAAGGGTGTTGCATGGTCTGCACAAGGCTGGTCAGCCCGCAATGGCGAGCCAGGTACCAACCACAAGAAGGCGGCTGCGGTGTGCCAAAAGCCAGAGGAAGAGAGTAAGCTTCTGAAGGTGGAAGCTGTCCCAGAGCCTTTGCCAGAAATCTGCAAGGACACCATGGAGTATGCCGTGGGCCCGCCAATGCGTTGTAGCTGCTAGATGGTATCTAGTGCCTGCCTGTAAGAGAATGTGTTGGCCCAGGCGAACCGAGTACTGGAAGAACGGGATGTCTGGAGGCTCTGGCCAGCTGGTCAGGTCCCGCCAATACCAACTCTCCCGGGTCCCATTGGGAGGCGGCTCTCCCAAAGCCAAAGTCACCAGGTCGGATCATCGGCCTTCGTGAGGGAATGGTCAATGTGCCATCAGCGGTCATGGAAGCCCACTATCCTTAGCCACTACGGGCGTGAGGGGTAATCCTCCTCTGCAGGTCTGCTTCTAGAAGAAGACGTCCATGATCCCCTACCACAAAGGGGTGTCGTCCTGTCGTCAAGAGGCACATCATGTCGCGAGAAGGAAGTGACCCAAGTAAAGTGAGGCGGTGGATCCATTGGGAGATGCCACTCTGTGGGGATGGCAGAGTTGATGCCAATGCTTAGATGGGCCCCTCCTAAGGCAGGCAAGTCTCTCCTACTGGACCGGGAGACGAAGGGTGTGGAAACGGAGCCAGGTAAGGTGAGACCTGTCTCCAAGAGGATGGCCTAAGGGGAGCTGAATGAGTGTGTTCCACATAAGAGGCTGCTGAAGACACTCCTCATCACAGCTGAAAGGGGACTGAAAAAGGGATGGATGAAGGGCCTCCCAGGTATGAAAGAGACTGGCCGCAAACTTATCCACAAAAGAGGTACTAAACCTGCTGATGGGAGCTGTCGAGAAAATCCACATGATGTTGTGAGGCCAAGGACCACTTTGGAAGGGGGTGCAAGCGAGGATGCGGGCTAGAAAAAAATCCTTCTATAGTTCTACTCCTAGATGGAGACTATGGACAATCAACTTGCCCAAAAGGGCTCTGCTCTGTGAGGGGGGGTAGCACCTCCACTCCCTTGATACAGACAGGCTCAGATGACATCGAGAGGTCGCTTGGTGCAGTTTTTGTCTCACCCGAAGGTACTGATGTGGCTGACAAGCATGAGGTACAGATTGGGCAAATCATGAAGCGCCAAGCACAACGGATTTCTCTATGGCTCACCCAACGCAAGAAATGGGAGTTCTACGCTCGGAAAGAGGATGAGTTATATCGACTTTTCTTAGGGCCTGGAGGAAACTGCGAGAACACTGCCCTCCCACACCCACACCCATCACCTGCCCGGACACATGGCACTCCTATGCACGCTCCCTCTATCATATCCCCCATCCCCCATCAGCCACCCCTACCCCCACCATTAGATCCCTGTCCCACCACCTCCACCTTCTTCACAAAGGGCATGGTCCTCAAGGCCATTCATAGACTGCGCAATGGGCGAGCCCAGGATCATGTAGCATGCCGATGATACCCTGGTGCCCCTATTAGTCTACATGTTCAATACAGCCCTTTGTGAAGGATTTCCACCCTCTTGGTCCACCAACACAATCACCCCCATCCTCAAAGCCGCCGGAGATCCACTTGATCCTAATAGCTACAGGACAATCATGATTGGCCACACATTGGCCAATCAAACTCTATGGATCAATGCTAGAGACGGAGCTTAGTTCATTTGCAGAGAGCCAGGGATGCAAAGCCTCAAGACATGATGGCTTTCGGAGGAGCTACTCCACCCTTGACCACATCTTCACCCTCCGTGCCATCATCGAGGAGGGTAGAGCACGACATTAGAGGATTTACTGCTGCTTTGTGGATTTCCGCAAAGCTTTTGATACTGTATCCCAAGCCTGCCTCCGACACTGTCTACAAGAGATAGGAATCCCATCTAACATGGTTGGAGCATCATCACCCTCTATGAGTCATCACCGGACGAGTGAGAGTCCCAGGAGGTACATCACAGGAGATTTCCAGCAAGGAGAGGATCTACCGATTATGCCACACACAGGTGGTGACGAAGGAGCATTACACATGCCACTGCCCAGTATACTATAAGATCCGCAACGGGAGGTTTCACTGTCTATTTCGTGAGGGATCTCGTCCACTCTCCAGGATCATTGACTTCCAAGACCAGCGTTGCCTGGGCCTCTTCCTACTTGAGCTCCACGAACATAGGGACACCTTCTTGAGAGAGCTTCGGCCCCAACCACCCTGCCCCCTCCCTCGCCAGCCAACCACCACTAGTTTCTTACGGACCTAGGAGGTGGAGGACACTGATATAGTGGATCTTGTGGACCCTCCACAAGTTGCTCCAAACCTACCTCGCCCGAGAGGAGTTACCGCGGACCGAGCCTCCGCACTCCAGTGTGCCTGACGCCCCCGGCCCCCCCGTCAACCGCGATCACCTCATCGCTCCAGATCGAGGACATGCTCCACCACCATCGAGCTACCTTTCCATGTGACAGTTGAGGGAGACCTCTCGGCCATACTCATTAGCCTCCTGCTTGATATTTTGGAGAGTGGTATACCACCTACTCGGAGCTAATGCTACTCTCATGTTTCTATGTTCTTAGTATTTCCATGATGAGTTTCCATGGACAGTTTTGTATCACCCAAGTGAGATAGCTATGTTTATGTTTTCTTTCTGTTTTATTTTCCGTTCCATGATGAGATATGCCATGGACATTATTGTATCACTTTGGTCTCATAGGCCCATTGGGTCTTTAGTAGACACTTAATGTATCTTTCTTTCTTTCTTTCTTTCTTTCTCTCTCCTCCTCCTCCGCTGCCATCCACCCACCTCCTCCTCCGCCGCCATCCTCACCTTTGACTTTTCCTGCCTGCAGCCCCCTCTGCCCCATCCTCTTCCTTTGAGCCCGCCCTCCCCCCACCCTCCGCCTCTCCAGAGCACTCCCATCGCCCTCCAACAGCCCCCGACCTAGAGCGGCGACAGTCAACGAGTTCCATTCGCTGCTTGATTCATCGTTTCTCTAAGGCGGTTGAGATGACCATTGCCGCTTCCCTAGTGAGGGCTCTCCCGCCAGTGTCCCCAGGGGGGGCCCAGGATCTTGGGGCTGCCTGTGGATTACAGTTTCTACCAATGTCTTTCGACGGAAGAGAGATTTTCGAGGAGATAGTAGCCCCCATTCGGATTTGTGTGGTCACAACTCCAGACCTTCTACGCCACAGAGTGGCGTGATGATCTTCTCTTTTCCTTTGACCCCAGGGACAAAGTGGGTCTCAGAGTCGTTGGATGGTTGCCGCCATCCAGGGACAGGCAGTTGAGCTTTCTCACCATCTTCTCACGATCTTCGCATCACCGATGTGCTCACCCACTTTGTCACTTGGCTAGGATGGAGCTTGGAGGCTCAGTCTCATAGAGACCAGGATGGGGAGGTGGTGGCCTCTAGCCTAGAGGTGCTGCTCTTCGTGTTCTTGCATATCTTAGTCACAACAATACCCCTCCCCCTTCTTACAGATACCTACACTGTGATAGATGGAGTTCGAAGTAGGCCTACTCATGCTCGGACAGAGTGGCGTCACATGGAGGACAGGATCCATGTCCACTTGGCGCACCTGCGTCCCAAGATGGATTGTGATTATTCCCCATTTAAACCCACGTCCAAGACTCTTCGAGTGGAGGGCAGTTCCAATAGTTCCTCCTCCCACAGAGATAGATATGCGGATAGTTCCACTTGGCGCACCTTCGTCCCAAGACGGATTGTGATTTTCCCCATTTAAACCCACATCCAAGACTCTTCAAGTGGAGGGCAGTTCCGATAGTTCCGCGTCCCACAGAGATAGATATGTGGATAGTCTCATGGAACATTTAGGGTTTAGGGGGGGTGCTTTCAGAGACGAGGCATCCTTAGAGGAGAGCTTCACAGAGCTATATTTGGGGGACCTATCGAGGTTCTTTTCCTCCAGGAGCACCAACTTTCCGAGGGGCGCACCCACCGCTGCGGGAAGATTTTCCCAGGCAGGAATCACACTTTCTGGTCTCCATCCTTCATCCCCTCAAGGACATAGGGAGGAGTTTGTATTTCTGTCAGTGAGCAACTTTTACCGGCAGTGAGAGGCTCAGGAGTCATAGTTCCTGGGTGAGCACAGTGGGTTACCATTTTGACTGGAGAGGATTGCGTGGGCTTCCTCAATGTTTATGCCCCGAATGCCGCTGCAAAGTAGAGCCATCTTTTGGAGTATAGTCCGGCAGGCCCTTCCTCAGGCTGACTTTTGGTGCATGAATGGAGACTTTAACATGATTGAGGCAACAAAGGACAGATTTGGAGGAGGCACGGCCATAGTCTCAAGAGCAAAATACTATGCCTGGGAGGAGATGATACTAGCACTCAAGGGACAAGACCCTTGTCATCTTCCAGAGCTTGGGCACAACCTTGGGGGCAATAGCTTCTTGCGGTCGAATAGGAGGAGCACCAACCCCAACCTCTCTAGACTTGCTAGGTTTTATGTTGATGAGTGGGCTTGCGACCGTGGTGGCATGATTGGTATCTTGTCAGGCACTACTTTTTCAGATCACACTCCGGTTATTCTGTCCTTAGAGGACCCCTAGAGGGAGGACAGGCATGCGAACTGTAGGATTCCGGACAGCCTCACTCAGGACCCCGAGATAAGCAACAAGATAGAGCAGATATGGGCGGGACTGGATTTTATTTCAGGCTCTGCTGTGTGCACATTGGTGGATGTGGGCCTGGGGGAGATCAGCAGCTTCGTAGTACAAGAGGTAGACCAGAGCAAATTGGTTGGAGGGATTTCAGGAGCAAGATAGGAGTCTGAGGAGATAGTCCTTGGAATGAGAGTCAGCTTGCTGCAGCCCACGCGGAGATTAGATCCATAGAGGAGAGGAGGGTGGAGTACACGTACCATGCTAGAGCTTCCTTCTAGACCCAAGCCGGCCACAAAGTCGCAAGGGATTTCTTTGAGATATCTGGCCCCCACAAGAGGAGAGATGACATTCGTTGGTTGCATGGCCAGGATGGAGCTATTGTTTCTGATCCCCTCCATGTGAGAGCCATCGCCACGGATTTTTTCCAATCTCTTCTCACTGGTGCCCCATTATCCCCACACATGATAGATGAGCGCGAGAGGGTCCAGCAGCACACGAGAGAGGTGGTCCCCCCCCCCACTCTTCAGTCCTTATTGACTCCATTCACTACTAAGGAGCTAGCAAAGGCATTGACAACACTTCCCAGGGAAAAATGCCTGGGGATGGACGGGCTTCCAGTCTCTTTCTTTCTTCATCACTGCGACCTCATGGAAGGCGGCCTTCGAGCCACCTTCAATGAGATTATGATCACATGTGCCATGCCAGAGAGGCTTTCTTAAGGATTTGATACACTTGATTCCTAAGGAGGGTAGAAAGGTAAGCTGCAAGATTTGATACACTTGATTCCTAAGGAGGGTAAAAAGGTAAGCTACAGTATCATCTGCGAACTCTAAGTCCAGCAGCTCCTCCTAAGTATGGAGAGGGAGACAAGCCCTAGAGCCCTATCTCCTGTGCTGAGAAAAAATTGCTCATGGCCTCAGCGAGACGACGAATAAGAAAAGATAAGGCGCCAGAGGGCAGCCCTATCGGTCTGAGCGGGAGAGGGGAAATCTGTCTCCACAGGCTCCCTGAATGAGAACGTGACTGTGAGAAGCCGAGTAAAGTCCTGAAACACCTCAGATCCACTCTCCACGGGAAACCCCATCCAGATCTTCTGTTGCGCATCAGGAGAGCACACATCAACTGGCACAAGTCATACGGCTTCTGGGTAGGCTCTGCACCCATCCCGACTTGGCCTCCAGTTGAGGCTTTCCAGTGGATTCCAAGGGGCACTCCAGTTCGCTATCTTGGATGTCAGGTGGCCATCAATATCTCTTTGGAGTAGCAGCTCGCCCCCCTTCTTCTAAGCATTTGGAAGAAGCTTTTGTAATGGAGTTCCGCGAGACTCTCCCCAGCTAGTAGAGTGGTGGTAGCAAACCAGGTCCTTCTTGCCACCATGTGGTACATTACTTCTTGTTGGGCCTTCTCTCAAGCATGTATTGATTAGGTACAGGCTTACAGCGGCGATTGATCTAGAATTTCTTATGGGCCGGCAATGGCACGAGGCCTATGAGGGCCAAGGTGGCATGTAGAGTGATCATTCAGCCGCGACACAGAGGGGGCCTAGGCATCATTGACCCTGCTATTCAGAGCCATGTGTTGGGCAACCTGATTGTTAGAGGACTCCTTCCCGATGGTGAGCCTTGGAAGGACTTCCTCTTGGCCTAGATTTCAGCTCGTACCCCGAGTCTAGGAGGCCCTTGGCCGCAGAGTATCAAATTGATCTTCGCAGAGTATCAAATTGATCTTCACAGAGATGTGGGCCCGTAAATTTAGTCCTGCCTTTGAGGACAGATTTGTAGCGAGTTTACTCAGAGCTTGGGACCACCTCCCTCAGGCAAATAGCTCAGGTTGCCTCATAGGAGCGTCTTTGGCAGCCATTGATTCGTGATCCGTTTATCCAGTGGCCGCATGCTGGGGCCCGCCGACCTCATGTATCCTAGGGCACATTGAGCTTAGGACCTGCTAGGTCCCTTGAAGATTGGCTTGCACACAGGTAGTTACCCCCGGAGGTTCAGGACGACAGAGGTTTGGCAGGGATCCGGGGTAGAGACAAGCTCAGTATCAACATCGACTCTGCTATTCCTCAGGAGTAGCTGACTCCTATCCCAGACCCGACTCCCCTAGTGTGGCTAGGCATGTTTACCAGGCATGATATCGTTGTGGCAGTTCACGGAGCGGATGAGGGCAGTGGTTTGCTCACTTTCTCTATTGGATCCCATCGCAGATTAGAGAGATCCGATGGACCGATCCCCCTTTGGAGGATTTCAATGGTTGCACCTTACAGAGGGTGAGGGTGATTGGATTTCATGCACATAGACCCACCACCGACCAAGGTGGCCAGGGATAGATTCTGGCGGCTATGGATATGGGAGTGTCGACCCCTCACGTGTCTCCACCACTGGGACCCAAGAGAGTGGACTTGGCATGATCCAGCTGATCGGGAGGAAGCTCTGGAGTGTAACATGCGGAAGCTTCGTGGTCAAATCAGTAACTTCAATGCTCAGAATTCAACAATCTTTCACGACACACGATACTTAAGTAGATGTGCAAAAAATAGAGAGAGAGAAAGAAAGAAAGATATATTAACATCTACAAAAGGCCAAAGTGGCCTATGAGACCAAAACATAGTACACAGCTGATGGTGTCTCATAAAAAGTAAGACAAAAAGGACTAAAAAAGTCCTAAAACGGTCCTAAACAACTATGAAAGGAAAATACTCCTACTGATGTACAACAAAAGTGTATAATATCTACAACTAGCATAAGACTGGTGTAATCTGATCATCTCAATATCTCTCTCATGGGGTGCTGTAAGATAGAAAGACTAAAGTGGCAGGGCAGTTGTCTCCAAACCCCTACCAGACTAGCCCCCTGCCCCCCCATCCTGTCAATGTAGTCGGATATCTCATCAATGTAAAGTCCAAAAAGGGTGGGTTACAGTGGGCATCCTTGCTTCACCCCAATGGTGCTAGTCACTGTATCCGACATGCCGAGAGTCCGTAATCTGCCTATCACCGCCTCATATAATGCATAAATGCCCCACTGCATCTCCTCGGGAACACCAATGTCATGCAATCTCCTCATGAGTCTGGCACGTGGCACTGTGTCAAAGGCTTTGCGGAAGTCCACAAAGCAGCAATATATCCTCTTCCCCTGTGCTTGTCCCTCAGAGCCATGAGGGTAAATATGTGATCGAAAGTCGTGAAACCTCGTCTGAAACCTGCCTACCCGGGTGCTCTGAGTCCATGTGTCTCAGCCCATCTACTCAGCTCTAGATCCAAAATAGATCCGAATATCTTCGCCAAGCAATGGCCAATCATGATGGTCTTGTAGTTCTCTGGTATCATGGGGTCACCACTCTTAAATAGAGGTACAATAGTATGTGCTGACCAACTGTCTGGGAAACCTTTGCAAATGGCCCTGTTAAACATGTGTACTAGCAGTGGTGCCAATACATCTCTGGCATGTGAAAAATGTGTTCTGCCACCAAACCATCCTGGTCTTGGACTCTTCCATTACGTAGTCTGTCATCAATAGCATCCAAAACCATCCGAATGGTGACAAAAGTACTATGATCTGGGCGAGTCGCTGATGGATGAGGGATGGGGAGCTGCCCTGGTACTTCATATAAAGTTCTTGCATATTCATCCATGCCTCACATGCTGTGATAGGTGTGGGTGGTTCTCTCATGGAACATCTTCCACGCGCTCTTGTTGTCCTGCCCCAAAAATAGTTGGTATATCTCCATCTCAAGCTTGGCCACGTAATCCCGCTTCTTCTTCCGCACAACTTACAAGGCATTTGAAGAGCGTTCTGGCCTGTCTGTGTGTGTGGATGCCAAGGGTGATCTCCCGCTGTGCAGGCGGTTACAAGTCTCGTGACATTCATCATCGTACCAACCGTTCTATGGGCCGTATGGCGAGGAGGGGTAGAAAGAGGGGGGGTATATGAGAAAGCATATGTTGCTGAACCATGTAATACATCTGCCAACTCTTTCGTAAGCTCATCAAGTGGACTACTCGGGTCAAGAGTGAACAGACCATCATATACTGCACTGCCATATACCCTAAAGGTCTCTTGAGTAAAGTGATATCTTGGGTATCTGGTATGACTAGAGGGTGGTGTGCCTCTAACATATCCACAAGTCACAGAAAATGTCAAATATGCATGGTCTGCTGCTGCTATCCCAATGGGTCTGCCTGAAATGGAGAGATCCTATATAACATGTATCAAGGTAGGTGAGCCCATCAGGTAATCCACTGTACTAGCTCCTCCCTTTTTGTTCCAACATGTGAGAGCATCTGAACCTGGCCAACGGGATAGGCCATTATAGATAACTAGCTCATGTGCACTCCCCAAAGCTAGGAAGTGTCTCCCATATTCTGTCACCTCTCCTGTGTCCTGGGCAAATCTCTGCATCCCTATCTCATCCGCTGCTAGCTCACGGTACATGGGCTCATCCATAGCATAGAGAGCTGATTGTTCATGGCCTATACGTGCATTAAAGTCCCCTGTTAGTAGTACATCTCCCAAGCTCACAAATCTCATGCTGTCATCATACAGTAGCATGTATGGTGATTCTCCTGGCATAGCGTATCTGGAATGTGCCGGTGGGAAGTAGCATACTGCAATGTAAATGTCCCGAGGTCTATTTGTGCTCACTTTGATCCACATGTAGCATGCGTCTGCACCTCTATGCATCACATGTACTGCCTCCCGCAAGTCCTCCCTTAACAGTACTGCTACCCCCCACTTCCTCTAGTCCCCCCTGCTATGCGTGGTTGGGGTCGACATACTGATTCTTCCCATCTATACCCAAGAACCTCCGGTAATTTATTGCCTGCACATTGGTGTGTGTCTTTATACATGGCAATATCCCGGCCTTTGAAAGTGTTCTTGAAGTACCCTGCATCTACCCGTAGGGCTCCATTGCAGTTCCACACACCGATAACATCAAGGTCCCATAGGCCGCGCCACATCAAGATGACCGGCGCTCCCAGATGAAAACTTGCCCATCTCTATATATAGCCCACTTCCCCTCCTTACATGCTTCGAACACTCGAGGCACATTTTCCTTCCAATGTGCTACATGGACCTAGATAAATTTTCTCTCCCTTAAGCACGGCCCTCTTAGCGAGAAAGGCCTTCTTCTTATCCATATCTGCAAATTTCAATATCAATGCGCATGCTCTGGTGGCATCCTTTCCCACTCTCCAAGCCTCTGCTATAGGAATCTCTGTGGCTCCTATCTTTGTACTCAGTGTCTTAGCATCTTCTTGAGGAGTACCTTTCTCCCCCCACCCTATAACCCGTACATGTAGGGCTCTGGCGCTCGCCGTATAGCCTCTTCTTCAAGGGTTGCATTCATCACGTCCACTTTATTGTCACGCATTCCCTTGTGCTTTTTACCACATCAATCCACTTAGCATTTTCTTCCACCTCCGCCTTGGTGCACTGTGCAACCTCGACGAAGGTTTTTATCTCCTTCTGCACCTGTATTTTTAGTTTTTTTATTTCCTCCTACATTTGAGGTGCTGCAGCCATGCCTTGTCCCTCATTTTGATGGTCTAACTTTTCCTTGCATGCATTCAGCTCTGCCCTTAATTCCAAGATCATATCGTCTTTCTCTGCAATCATTGCATGCATTTCCTCTCGCAATTCTTTTCTGATTTCAGCCTACATGAGAGTTTGTACAACCTACAGTTCTGGCCGTACTTGGGCTTACATCTTGCCCTTCATCGTCTGCATACGTTTCAGCCAAACAGGCATGTGTTTCTTGCTGCATTTCTTGCTTAACTTCCTCACGCAGCAGGAGCAAGAGGCGTACCTCTGTCTCCCAATCTGTGTATCTCATCATACATTGCTTCATCGATTCTCTTGGATGTCTTCCCCAGTCGCTTTGACCCCGGGAAGAGTGTCCATTCCTACCTTTTCTCACATAAAACTTCTTAACAGAAGGGGACTTTATCGGTGTATGAAATGTAGCATCAACGACTCCTCCGAGTTCAGCGGGGGCAGTCTCCTCTTCGTCCATGTTACTTCCTCAACATTGTCTGCTCCTCTTCAACGTCCTCCGAGAGAGAGAGAGAGAGAGAGAGAGAGAGAGAAGAAGAAGAAGAAGAAGAAGAAAGAAAGAAAGTTGTATTAACGTCTTCAAAAGGCCAAAATGACCTATGAGACCAAAAGGTTACATCATATCCATGAGGTACATAATCCTGGGTACAAAATAGTAATAAAGAAAGATAACAAAAATCTAGAGAGAGAGAGAGAGGGAAAGTGTCACGTAGGCTGTAATGCCTGTGACCGACGGGCAGACCGGATGGCCATGTCCGGGGTTCAGTGGGAGAGGACGCCCGTGCGGAGTCATGGGCAGCCAGGCTAGTGTGGACGGCAGGCCACACACTATATAGCCTGGGGATGAAAGGCAATCCTCATTCTTCCTCTATGGCTGGGTGGTGAGCCAGAGGCCATCCCCTCTCGTGGTAACGCCCGTAGTGGCGTTACGGATATCTAACACTGGTATCAGAGCGTGGTTCGAGGGGATCGTGAGAGTCCACATGTGAACGGGGGACCAGATGGTTTTCATCCACAATCTTCTCACCCTTATCTCCCCAAGGGAGTGTGTGGAGGAAGGAGGGCCAAGATTGTGGATGAAAACCATCGACGGTCCCCCGTTCATGAAAGTTAATCCCCGCAAGGGATAATCCCGGCAAGGCACAGCCTCTCGATAATTTTTATTTTTTTTATGAAGACTCTGGGAGCGTAGCCTCACCAGATTTCAGTTTACACTTTGCGAACGTCGTCTTGCTAGAGTCAAAGTTTTTGTTCGGACAAATTTGTGTTTGTTCTGTAGTGACAAACAAATGTGTTCTTCTGTAGACACCCCACGAAACAAACCCAACACGGCCGTCGTGCCATGTGGTCGTAGTGTTACATATCCGTAACGCCACTACGGGCGTTACCACGAGAGGGGACGGCCTCTGGCTCACCACCCAGCCATAGAGGAAGAATGAGGATTGCCCCTCAAGTGTTACATATCCGTAACGCCACTCTACGGGCGTTACCACGAGAGGGGACGGCCTCTGGCTCACCACCCAGCCATAGAGGAAGAATGAGGATTGCCCCTCATTCCCCAGGCTATATAGTGTGTGGCCTGTCGTCCACACTAGCCTGGCCGCCCATGACTCCGCATGGGCGTCCTCTCCCACTGAACCCCGGACATGGCCATCCGGTCTGCGGTCGGTTTACAGGCGTTACAGCCTACGTGACATTACCCCCCCTTAAGAAGAGTTTTCGTCCTCGAAAACAAACTGGGGAAACCTTTTGGAAATTGCACTACGGCGTTCCCAGGTTGCTACTCCTCATCCCTATCTGTCCATTTAACAAGTACCTCCTGGTACACTTTATGTCGGGTTTGTCTGTCACGATACTATAGAATCTTTTCAGATTCATGTGGTATCTTTGGTGGCTTTATCAAGTCCACCAAAATCTCTGGAGAGACCGCGTTCTCTAACCCGTGAACTGATTTCTTCAGTTTATTGACATGGAAGACAGGATGGACTTGAGAACTCTCCGATAACTCAAGTTTATATGCTACGTCCCCAATCTTCTTAAGGATTTTAAAAGGACCACAATATCTCGGAGAAAGTTTATCACACTTTCTCGTTTTCATGGTTTCTGACTGCGCAGGAACCTTGAGGAATACAAAGTCACCTTCTGCAAAGGTCACCTTTATCCGCATAAGTTTTAGCGCGATCCTGAGTGCTACGAATGCTCTCTCGTGCGGCTCTGAGCATATCATTCATATCTTCAAGGAAATCCTTGACAGATTGAATCTTCTCCTTTTCTAGGCCTACAGCCATCGGAGATCTCGGCTGGAATCCATACATTAACATGAATGGTGTAAATCCAGTCGCTGAGTGTTTGGAGCTGTTATAGGCAAACTCCAATAAGGGCAAGTACTCTTCCCAATTAGATTGCTTCTTACTAACATAAGAACGCAACATATCCTCTAGAATTTGGTTAACTCTTTCAGTTTGACCATCAGACTCCGGATGATGTGCCGTACTCATACTCAGAGTAGTATCCAAATTTTTGAAGACTTCCCTTCGAAAATGACTGTTGAACTTTCTATCTCTATCCGACACTATATCTGCGGGCAGGCCATATAGCTTGTAGAGATGTTCAATAAAGAGTTTTGCCAACTCTGGCGTTTTTACAGTTTTTCTTCGTGGCAATAAACTTTGCCATTTTAGTCAACCTGTCCACTACCACCCACACCGAGTCATTCCCTCGACTCGTCTTGGGTAAACTGGTAATTAAATCCATGGAAATGCTTTCCTATTTCCCTTGAGGAATTTCCCTCGGATGGAGTAGTCCTTCACCTTAAGGTGTTCATGTTTATTGACTTGGCACTTACTGCATTTCAGCACGTAAGTCTGAACGTTCTTAAACAAACTAGGCCAATAAAACTGCCTTTTTACTAGTGCATAGGTCTTCTGAATCCCAAGGTGACCCGCACTTGGACTATCAAAACTATACCGCGAAGACTTGGCTAGCCTCTCCGGACTAACTCTCGCTTCGCTACCCGCCGCACCTACGGCCAGTCTCTCTAGACTAGCATTATGTGCCGACGAGGAAGGTGGGCGAGACTGTGACAAAGTGCATACGCGTACAGCGCGCCAGACCTCTGTAAAGACAGGATCATGCTCACACAAGCCATGATCATGCTCACACAAGCCATGATTTGGTATTTCAACCAAAACCTTAAGGCAAATTTCATGCCTTGATTTTGCATCATGTCATTAGCACAGAAGCTAATGTACTGGAGAGCATTCTAGTAGCGCAAGATCTTAGACCATGCTACTAGATATTTGTAGACTATGCTACCATGTTGCATCACCAACTTGTTAAAACTTCTCCTTGGAAAGCTCTACGGCCATAGGAGAAATAAACTAGAGCCAATCTAATCATGCATCACAAGGATCAGTTCCAAAGTTGAGAGATACTTTCTCTCTTAGAGTAACATCTTTGCTCCAGAATCTTTATCAAACATCTCACCCTTATCTCCACAAGGGAGTGTGTGGAGGAAGGAGGGTCAAGATTTTTTGAAGGGAAGAATCTCTCTCTCTCTCTCTCTCACTCTCTCTCCCCGTCACACACAGCATCGCAGGCATTTTTCTTGTGGATCGGAGCATCCCGGAAGCATCCTTGTAGAGGCCCGCAACGCACAACAATTCGACAGGCGACCGTAAAGGGGGGTGACTATTATTCTCTCTCCACCACTGCTCATTTTTATTACCGTTTTTTTTAGTAATTTCCGAGTTCTCGCATTATTTTTTGCAAGAATTAAACATGTCTGCTAGGCGTAGTGTGTCCCCACCGCCTTCTACTTCTCTAGGTTTTTCCAGTCTCTTGTCCTCGGTCGTCGCGGGTTTGACCCCGACCGAATTGTCAGGCCGTACACGCCCAACCGTTGTTCGGTCCGGAGAGCGCTTATCGATCACTCGTGATCCGCCAGCGCCCTCCTCGTCTATTGACCCTGCCTTAGGACCCAGCAAGCCCGCAGCGGCCGCATTGGCTGATGACCCCTTTCTGGCCGATGAGCCAGAGGACATGAATACTGACGTCGCCGAGGGGACCGAGGAGGACCTCTTGGATTATGACGATGACGACTATGACCTATTGGACCCTGCTGATGTCCTGACAGAGACGGAGCTCTCTAGTGGACTGTTTAAATATCTTAATGCCAAATTGAACACTATGGGTAAAGTCCAGGCTGATTTAGTCACGATGCTACAGAGCATCTCCACACGGTTAGATGCACTGACAGCCGCCTCGGCTAGTACTCCAACTCCTCGTGGTAGCCAAGCTCCTGCGGCACAGGTGAGCGTAGCCTCGCCAGTAATTGCAGGAGTACAGGCCGATGCGCCTGCAGGGCCGTCCGTAGAGCGACAGCTTCGTCGTTGTTAAAAGACTTAAAGCCGCCTAGTTTTGGTGGCGAGGAAAAGGAGAGAAACAAGGACTCAGTCAATATGTTTCTAGCGAAGTGGTTAGATTTGCATGCACTGCGATAGCAGCCTAGCCGTATACAGCCCGTAGATAGAGGCTAGCCTCTCATTAACCGGCAAAGCGTACAAGTGGTGGATGAGTTTGACAACTCGCCCTGCCACTTGGACGGAATTTGAAACAATGTTTCGAAAAGAATTTTTGCCTGTTAATGAGGTAGAGAGAAGCTGGGAGTTATGGGACAAGTGCTCGATGGAGAACAAATCCCTAACTCAGTACATCAGGGAGATAGTACTCAAGCTAAAGGGAATCGATGCATTCCACACATTGCGAGGCTTTAAGAGAGGCTTCAAAGATGATTACCTTGAGTACGTAGAACCCCTACAGCCTAAAGACTTAGCAGAGGCAATTCAATATGCACAGATATTCGATGACATCAAGCGCCGTAGTGCGCGTGGTGGTTCTAGCAGGGCCGAGGGTAGTGAAAAGAGGAGGTCAGGCCTCAAAAGAAAAGGGTTCCGCAGTGAGAAACAAGGGGATAGGACGGACCAGGAAGGACAGGGTGGTCATTGGTCTAAAAAACCGCAACCATCCAGGAAAAAAAGAGACACTGAAATCCAAAAGAAAGAACAGTATATTAAAGCGCGTAAGGAAAATCGCTGCTTTAATTGCAATGAAGTAGGGCACACGAAGGCTGAGTGTCCAAAGCCTAAAGCCAGCACGAGTGGCAACGAGACCAAAAAAGATGGTAAATCTTCTAGGCAGTTGCATACAGTGCAGAGACTCCCTCTCAGTTCCGCAGAGTTCAGAGAGGTGACAGTGTGTCATTGTGATGAGCATCATGCTTGTTCAGTGACACCAGCGATGTGGCAGCCTACTGTAGGTCCGCATGACATGGTGCGCATGTATGGCACCATAGGTGGCCGTAGAGTCACAGTTTTTATTGATGATGGAGCTAGCCACAACTTCTTGAACTACTCGTTAGTCAAGAAGTTGGGATTGATTGAGACCCGGAGTGATCATGAGTATACTGTTGGCCTAGCCAACGGATATGACAAAACGGTATGGAATACCGTAGTATTGGGGGTCCCATTATCTATTCAGGACAACGAGGCTCCGCTTGACTTTCAGGTCATGCACTTAGCCAGAGCAGACGTATATCTAGGCAGGGAGTGGCTGTATGGCTTGGGCCCTAGTCTAGCTCGGAATTACTTACATAATACGCTATGTTTTGAGCATGGAGGTAGAGTCATCACCCTGCAGGGCGACCGTACTGTCCCTGCCACACCACTTATTTCCTCCATGGAGCTATGTACAACGGTCCGCAGAGACCAGATAGCAGAGGTATATGCTTGTTACCCTCTTTTGAATTCTGTTTCCGTAGATGAAACGATAAATGATGTTTGCATAGACAAACAAGAAAAACAAAATAACCTTGGACGAGACCCACTGTTTGAAAACCCTGTTTGGCATGCATGTGATTCAAACAAGAAAAAATCCAAGGTGAATGAAACATTAAAGAAAAAGTACGTAGATACTTTAACGAATTTATTAGAGGAATTTCAGGATGTTTTTCCTGATGATTTACCAGATGGTTTACCACCATCTAGAGAAGTAGACCATGGCATCGAAGTTATGCCAGGATCAAAACCTATAAGCAAACCTGCTTATAGATTAAGCCACTCCGAGGCACAGGAGGTGGAAAAACAATTAACGGAATATTTGAACAAAGGCTTTATTCGGCCTAGTTCAAGTCCGTGGGCATCGCCTATTCTTCTGGTAAAGAAGAAAGACGGATCTATGCGGATGTGCATAGACTATAATCAGATAACGATTAAGAACAAGTATCCGATGCCATGCATGGATGAGTTGTTTGATCAACTCTATGGATCGAGATACTTCACAAAAATAGACCTGAGATCTGGGTATCATCAGGTTAGAATAAAAGCAGAAGATGTTGCGAAGACAGCATTTCGGACCCGTTTCGGGAATTTTGAGTTTTTGGATATGCCATTTGGGCTAACCAATGCTCCAGCGACGTTTATGATGCTAATGGACAGCATTTTACGTCCATATCTGGGAAAATTCGTAGTAGTTTTCCTAGATGATATTCTTGTGTACAGTAAGACACAGAAAGAACACATAGAGCATTTGCGTCTAGTGTTCAAGTTGTTGCGAGAGCACAAATTATTTGCGAAGAAAAGCAAATGTGAATTTTTTGAAACAGAAATTCACTACCTTGGCCATATTATATCTGCCGATGGTATGCGGATGGAGCCAGAAAAAGTAGAGGCTATTCTTAAATGGCCAGCGCCGAAGAATCTCGAGGAACTGCAGATTTTTCTTGGCATGTCGGGGTTCTACCGATAGTATGTGAAGGACTACGCAAAGATCGCAGTCCCGTTGACTGACCAGAAACATTAGTTGGTGGGGGGATGCCCAACAGAAGAGCTTTGACAAGCTCAAGGTGACCGTAGCAGCTGCACCTATTTTGACAATTGTCGATCCAAATGAGCCGTTTGTTTTGGAAACAGACGCTAGTAATGAGGCCATTGGGGCCGTACTAATGCAAAGGGGACGCCCAATTGCATTTGAAAGTAAAAAGTTAGATCGTGCGCAGCGTAACTACTCGGCTTACGAGCGAGAGTTACTAGCGATAGTTCATGCACTGAAAAAGTGGAGACACTATTTATATGGTGCCACTTTTGAGGTCCGAACGGACCATGAAAGTCTGAAATGGCTTTCAAGTCAAAATGAACTGAAGGGTAGAAAAGCTCGGTGGGCGGAGATTCTACAGGAGTTTGACCTTCAGATACGTTACCAGAAAGGTAAGTATAACGTGGTGGCAGATGCACTTAGTCGCATGCCACAAATAAATGAACTTAGTTTCACAGTCTTCAAGAATGATTTCTTGGAGTCCCTACGTGGTTTATGTGAGCACGATCCATCTTTTACAGAGGTCTGGCGCGCTGTACGCGTACGCACTTCTTCACAGACGCGACCACCTCCCTCGTTGGCACGTATTGCTAGTCCGGAGAGACTGGCCGAAGGTGCAACGAGAAGGGAAGCGAGAGTTAGTCTGGAGAGACTAGCCGTGTCTTCTGGGTATAGTTTGGAATCGGAGAGTTCTGACGTAGGCCCTTCATCACCTTTGACTGCCACGGCTTCAAAGGGGAGTGATAAACTTCGTCGGGGGGAGAAATATGCTAATTACTCCATTGACGACGGGTACTTACTCTACAAGGGTAGAATATGTGTACCAACTATTGGTGACTTTCGGGCCCAAATTCTTAAAGAAAGTCATGATAGTCCAAGTGCGGGTCATCCTGGGATTCAGAAGACCTATGCACTAGTAAAAAGACAGTTTTATTGGCCTAGTTTGTTTAAGGACGTCCAAACTTATGTGTTGAAATGCAATAAGTGCGAGGTCAATAAACATGAACGTCTTAAGGTTGGAGGACTACTCCATCCGCTGGATATTCCTCAAGGGAAATGGGAAAGCATTTCCATGGATTTCATTACCGGTTTACCCAAGACGAGTCGAGGGAATGACTCGGTGTGGGTGGTAGTGGACAGGTTGACTAAAATGGCAAAGTTTATTGCCACGAAGAAAAACTGTAAAAACGCCAGAGTTGGCAAAACTCTTTATTGAACATCTCTACAAGCTATATGGCCTGCCCGCAGATATAGTGTCGGATAGAGATAGAAAGTTCAACAGTCATTTTTGAAGGGAAGTCTTCAAAAATTTGGATACTACTCTGAGTATGAGTACGGCACATCATCCGGAGTCTGATGGTCAAACTGAAAGAGTTAACCAAATT
Source organism: Cibotium barometz (assembly GCF_041138505.1). NCBI lineage: Eukaryota > Viridiplantae > Streptophyta > Polypodiopsida > Cyatheales > Cibotiaceae > Cibotium > Cibotium barometz. Next base: position 4,429,132 of record NC_141094.1, on the reverse strand, counting down.
CTAGAGGATATGTTGCGTTCTTATGTTAGTAAGAAGCAATCTAATTGGGAAGAGTACTTGCCCTTATTGGAGTTTGCCTATAACAGCTCCAAACACTCAGCGACTGGATTTACACCATTCATGTTAATGTATGGATTCCAGCCGAGATCTCCGATGGCTGTAGGCCTAGAAAAGGAGAAGATTCAATCTGTCAAGGATTTCCTTGAAGATATGAATGATATGCTCAGAGCCACACGAGAGAGCATTCGTAGCGCTCAGGATCGCGCTAAAACTTATGCGGATAAAGGACGAAGAAAGGTGACCTTTGCAGAAGGTGACTTTGTATTCCTCAAGGTTCCTGCACAGTCAGAAACCATGAAAACGGGAAAGTGTGATAAACTTTCTCCGAGATATTGTGGTCCTTTTAAAATCCTTAAGAAGGTTGGGGACGTAGCATATAAACTTGAGTTACCGGAGAGTTCTCAAGTCCATCCTGTCTTCCATGTCAGTAAACTGAAGAAATCAATTCCCAGGTTAGAGAACGCAGTTTCTCCAGAGATTTTGGTGGACTTGATAGAGCCACCAAAGATACCACATGAACCTGAAAAGATTCTACAGTATCGTGATAGACAAACCCGACATAAAGTGTACCAGGAGGTACTTGTTAAATGGACAGATAGGGATGAGGAGGTATCAACCTGGGAACGCCGTAGTGCAATTTCCAAAAGGTTTCCCCAGTTTGTTTTCGAGGACGAAAACTCTTCTTAAGGGGGGGGTAATGTCACGTAGGCTGTAATGCCTGTGATGACCGACGGCAGACCGGATGGCCATGTCCGGGGTTCAGTGGGAGAGGACGCCCGTGCGGAGTCATGGGCGGCCAGGCTAGTGTGGACGGCAAGCCACACACTATATAGCCTGCGGGATGAGGGGCAATCCTCATTCTTCCTCTATGGCTGGGTGGTGAGCCAGAGGCCGTCCTCTCTCATGGTAACGCCCGTAGTGGCGTTACGGATATCTAACAGAAAGAGAGACATGGAGGGGTGGGCTGGGCACAGTAGGCGAGGCAGCAGGGGTGCTTGTGTGAGAGGAGAGAGGATTGGCAACTAGGGGCAACTGCGAGGAGGGGGGGCACGGAGGGTAGGCAAGGGCGAGGGAGGGGTTGGGCGAGAGTGGAGGGTGGGCGAGAGGTTAGTGCGAGGAGGGGAGGTGAAGAGGAGGGCGAGGAGGGTGGGCGAGGGGGAGGGCGGTGGGGGAGGGCGAAAGGACGAAAGGGTGGGCAAGAGGGGAGGGCGAGGAGGGTGGGCGAGAGGGGACGGCAGAGGGGGTGGGCGAGAAGCAAGCAGCAGCACAAACAGCGCACACCGAACGAACAGCGAACACACACACACACACACACAGAGAGAGAGAGAGAGAGAGAGAGAGAGAGGAGAAGAGGACACAATATTGGGTCCCAACTATCCTCTGTAGGGCCCCCACCACAAATGGTGTATTTGCTTTATTAGAATGATGCAAATCAGAAAATAAAGACTAAATCTTGACTTGCAATGTTCACCTTGGTTGGAGAACTCCTCTTGGATATCCTAGCCCTTGGAACACATCAACCCTTCGTGAATACTTGTCTTTGAAGAGAATGAATGAGGACTAACTTTGGACTGTAGATAAGCCAAACGCAAGACATTAGAAAGACCAAGAGTCAGGCTGAACTATACACGGTTGTAGAAGCACCAATGATGACCGATCTCAAGCGTGTGCACTCTTCCAATGGAATGTAGGAAGGCTACAAATCTGAGGCTGAGAGAAGGGGCTGATTGGGACTGTTCTAGGCTGTGTGTATATGCTGAAAATGAATGAATGAATGAATGCATTTTACCTTCACCAACAGGCTGTAGCAAAACAATGATATGTATGGATGCTGAATTCTGCATAAAGGCTGAAAACATAGGTTCTGAAGCGCTTCGTTCCTTGCCTAAATATGGGCTGATGTGTTTGCTGAAGTATGCTCTATGGTTGAAGACTGAAACGCTTGAAGGCTGATAATTATGAAACGCTTGAAGGCTGATAATTATGAGATGATATGAATGATGCAAGGCTGAGCTATTTATATGCCTCTCATGTGCAGGTCGGCTGGCTGAAAGCTGGCCAATTGCAACATGTCTTGCATAAATGGATAATGTTGATAATAATATGGTAAAAATGCCAGATAAATGCTATAAAATATAGAAAAACTACTGGATGATATTCTGAGTCTTCTGCAATGATCTAGATGGTCTATATGCATATGGGATGAATGATATACAAAATACAGACATGATTTGATGCAAATCCTAAGTCTTCTACTGACTTCTATATGCACGAATGATTCTCTCCAAGTGGGTTAAGGGACTTTGACTGACTGACTGACTCTCTAAGACTGAGGAATGACCTACGTAGCTCGTGCTTGACATATCTTGGACTGAGGATTACAATGGGGTCACGACGTATGACAAATATCAAATCCCAAAGGTTCTACTACTGTATAGTGTTGCACTGATGATGAGCCATCTTGTCACCATGCAGAGTGCATGTGGCATTCCCCCCTGCTTAGCTTGGTGGCAAGTTCATGGCTTCCAAGTAATCCACCAACATCTGGGGGTACTCTTGAAAAAACTCTTCGTCTAACCAAACTACTTCGAGGGTACCTCGATCTCGGAACTTCGTATAGAACTGACGGAGTCTCCGGCCAGAACCATGCTTCCAATGATGAAGAAGGATCTGCTCATGCTCAATGACTTCTAATTTGTCTACCACGTTTGGCTATTGTTCATCTAAAACATCAAACATTTCCGGTCCAACATATGATTTTAGCCAAGAAACATGGAAAACATCATGCATCATTCAACTGTTAGGCAACTTCAATTTCATGGAGACATCACTTATCGTTTTCATTGTAGGAAAGGGTCCAAAACTACGGAAAGAAAGCTTAAGGCAGCATTTGTCCACTTGTTTCAATCTCTGTTTCATGATGCGCAAATAGACCCAATCCCCTTCCAAGTGTCACGACTCACGAGACCAGCCGAAACGATCCCACGATGCCTTTGCCGCATGCGGCCTTCCACAATCCATGCTTCATGAAACGACTCCATCGGCCCATCTTGCGCGTTTTCCTTGCAGGTCTCACCGATCACTTTCGTTCAGGCCCGGCTCGGCTCCCTCGGCCTCGTCTTGGGTCTGGTCTTCCATCCATTATCCACCGGCCTGGCCGTGTCTCGGCCCATCGGCACGGCACGGCTCACAGGTCCGCTAGTCGTCGATTGTTTTTCCATCGTTTTCCACCCGATCACCGTTTTCAGTCTGATCACCGTTAAGGCGGGGAAGGCAACCCTGGGACACTCGGCACCCACACGGAACCTCACCGGCACCCGCCGCCCGCCGGAAAGACCTAACGTGCCTACCCGGTGTGTGAATACATTCCTAGGGTGCCTACCATGGGTCCGTGCTTTGCCTCTCCTTGAAGTGGACATCTCGTCTAAACTTATTTGCGTGTTTGCTATAAGCTTCTTGTGCTTTGGTCAAGTGGTCTTCAACCGACTCAATGATTTCAAAAAATACTTCTATCATTTTGTTAGCCTCAAGAGATGGAGATACCGTTCTCATCAAAAGAGAAGAGAAACGGTGTAATGAAGCAACACCTTTTTTTTTCTTTTTTCGTACACACCCGGGGCCCACTCAAGTGGGTGGAGCCGATTTCCCCTTCCAACAATTAGCCAATTATCATGGTCGGGCAAGGGCCACGTACCATCGGGCAAGAGCCACGAATTATGCATCCCCCATGACCACCGCGATGAGTCGAGCGCTGGAACAGCGGAGAGGTCTCGTATGGATTCTCCTATCTCGGGTGATCCACCACCCGAGAAGGAGGAGTCAAGTGTTCAAGGGGCAAGAGCTCGAGCAACCAAACACATCAAGCGAGCATAGGTGTCCATTTATAACATGAGAGAGCCTAGTGGGACTTGAACTCATAACCTAGAGGTTACAAGTCACAAGCTTGACCACTACACTAACTCAGTCGAGACGAAGCAACACCTTTAGTTTAGGTCTAGGACCTTGGTAATGTGCTCAAGTATAAAAGAAGGTGCTCATGGACTATCATTGTACCTTTAACTTTTTACATTTCTACCTTTTGAAACCTTTTGACATTTTGGCTCCTTTCTTGGAGATGGCCACTCATGGTCTAAGTCTCATGGCCAAGCTTGATAACCATCCTCTTGATTGGAGGTTCACTTACTTAGGTATCATGGCCATTAGATGAGATTATCCTTAATCTTGTATTAATTCATGATGATTTATCTCTAATTTGAGATTTATAATCACTCCATTTCAATTGGTATCAAAGCTCTTGACTTAGATCTTTGCTTAAAAAGTGATTAATGATAATTATTTTAAATTATATTTAATCTAATTTTTAAAATATATTTTTTAAATCTTGATTATTGATAATTATTTTTAAATTATTGTTAATCTAATTTTTCAAAATACATTATCTTAATCATGATTAGTAGTAATCATTTTTAAAATTAATTTTTATATAATTATTAATTTTTTATTTTAATAAAATTAACAACAAAATTTATGTTAATTATTTTTACATTTATATTAATCATTATTATCGAAATCCTAATCCACTTTATTATTTGATTTCTTCAAGTTCTTGAAATTTTTAAAATTAAGATTTATAAAAATTTTAGTAACCAATATTGAAGAATTTCCTTACATTGCCTTTCTTAGAGAGGCTACAGTTTCAAATATTAATTCTTTAAGCTCTTATTTCTTCAAGATCAAACCTTAGATTATCAAATCTTTGAATTCTTAAAAAAAGATTGTAAGAAGAAGATTGTTATACAGAGAATCAGGGTTATAGTACAGAGTTGTGCAAAATTACACAGATTTCAAGATTTTTTGTGCAGTTGATACAGATTTTTAAGAAATTGTAAAAATTCAATGCAATTTTAAGCAAGTGTGCAAAAACTTGGTGCATATTTTTTTTTAAATATAAAAATTTAAATTCTTTTAAATTTAATGCAAGAAGTCGTAACAATGAGTTACTCAAAACTCTAATCTTACCCTAAAGTTGATTTTCTGAAAATTTATACAAGATCTTTATATTTTGTGGACGAAAACTTCAATATCAAATTTTATTTAACCATAAATGCACAAAAAATAAGGACAGAAGTGAATCTTGGTGTGTTAGAGTGTAAGAAAGTACAAATCTTACAAGATAGCAAGATTCTTGACAGATTAGAAAGTTTGATACAAATCTTGATGTATGCAAGTGAATATTGATGCAAGCAAGGCATCCATGACTTCAAGTTGATAAATTTGCAAAAAGATGATGTATGCATATCAGAGATGATGTATGTAAGGCATGAAATGATATATGCATGCACTATTGAGTGAAAACTTTATGCAATTGTTTGTTGATACTTATAAAGTCCTCGAACCTAGTCCTCTAGCATCAATCAAGGTGCTCCGGACACCATAGGGCCTTAAAGTGAAGCAAGGCTAGGGCATCCATTGAGGTTGGACAAGGAGTTAGTGAAAGAGGGTTCTCCATAGGGGAAGCAACAAGTCTTGCGGTTGCTTAACTGCGGTCAGATCTGTCAGAGTGTGGTATAGAAGAGGACAAGTGCTGCCATAGAAGCAGGTCCATAGTTGGTACAAGGAAATTGTAAGATGCCAAGTTAGTCTCATCATCGGCATCACAGCAAGCAGTGAGGCGGAGATGGTGTGATTGCCCACGCATTTTGCAGCCGTTTTCTACAACACTGAACTATTTCCAATGTGGATCATGGAGCCAAGCAAGCATTTAGCTTACACAACAGACACCCTACATCAGATTTTTACAGCAGCAAATGAACGTTCTGATTTCCACAGCAGCATCAAGCAAGTGACCAAGTAGCACACAACATATGACAACCGCCAGTTACTAGCCTTCCCAGAGATCTTTACAATTTGCTGCTTGAGGGCATTGCACAAAACAGCAGTGCCAAGCATTCCTGCAAAAGGCAAGGAACTGGAGGTAATAGGCTCCCCCACTGAGATCAAAGCAGTTTTAATGTGGGGATTGAAGCTTAGTCCCAGTCCACAATTTTACAAGTGGAGACGTTCAATTCCATGAAGAAGCGGATCTGTGAGAGTTATGGACAGTGAAAGGGGCTGCAGAGATATTAGTCAAAGAGAGTAACATGATGTTGTCTGCAGATAACTCTGAACTTCCCATCACTGAGAGCAAGAAAAAGGATATAACGAATGTGATTAGAGGGAATGGCTGCCCAAAGCTTGCGCTGTATAGCATTCTCTTGTGATCATTGGGCTTGTGTGATCGCTCAGCCCAGTAGTAAGCATCGCCAGCAGGCTCTTCAGCAGCGTTTCACAGGCGGCAACACACGGACCTACAGACGGGTGGATCCGCCATACTGTGAGAGACAGAGAGGGACCTGCGAGGAGAGAGACGGAGGTCGACGACGGTGAAGTGGTGATTCCGCAACGTCTCGGCGTCTAAGCGTCTCAACACAGCTTTACAATCATCGCCTTCTTCAGGAGCGTGGCTTGAAGAGGTGAATGATGAGAAATAGGTAAGCTTTAGGTTTTTACCCACTATCCTTTACACATTTGAGTCATTCACACTAGGACCTTGTCCATTCACATTGTAGGCAGCCATTCCATCTTGTGGCCATTCACATGCATGCCATTCACATTATACGCAGCCACTCCATTTTGTGGTCATTGTTTTGACCTTTGTTCACATGCTTTGAGCTTTGTGGAGATGGTTCGTGTGGCGTGTGGCCGATTTGGTACATTTTGGACGTTCACGCGTACACTTTTGGTCATTTGGTGTATTTTGGACGTTCACACGCACGTTTTTGGTCAGTTTGGTGCATTTGAGGGTGTTCACTCATGAGCACTACCTTGTGGATTGATTTTTGCACTATTTTAGACATTTGGTGGTGATTTGCATGGCCCTTGTTTACGCACATACAGTCATTCTGACCAAAAACGTTCACACGCACGTTTTTGGTCAGTTTGGTGCATTTGAGGGTGTTCACTCATGAGCACTACCTTGTGGATTGATTTTTACATTATTTTAGACATTTGGTGGTGATTTGCATGGCCCTTGTTTACGCACATACAGTCATTCTGAGCATTTTGGTCATTGTTTTGGCCTTTGCCCACGTGCGGTTGGCCATTTGAGCATCTTGGGGCTTTTCCACACGCGATGTGGCATTCTTAACCACATTTGGGAGGGGAGTGTTTCCTAACTCTCAAGCATTGGCGGACGACATGGGGATCCATTACTGCCTCTACCCCGCCTACGAGATCGTCGTGCTATCCACCATCATCGTCGTCACAACTTCATTTCATACACTGATCGCACAGCATCCACTCATGTCCTATCACTTTAGCTCCATGCATGTCATCTTGATCTTCCATTTCAGGTGTGGAGATGCATATCATTTACCCAATTCATACATACATTCGGCACATCGTCGCTTCGACCTCTAGATCCTTGTTCATCGACATCATGCTATGATAACACATCATATTCATGTCACATATGGATGTTTGAGCTTGAGATGTTGTTGCCTAGTCATTTAGACACTTATTTGATGAGGAGGATGTCCGTGTGCTAGATGGTCCAGACGTTCTACACAGTGATTTTGTTGAGGATCTATGTGGTTACCTTTACATGAATGGTTCGGCATTGCTTGCATGGGATGATGTATGTCGGGACTTGATCGAGTGACCTACACTCGTGAGCAGAGATGACTATATACCTGAGGATGGGTATCATGATGACATGCATTCAATGGGGGTGATGATGTGGATAGTGATGATGATCATCATGTGGATGATGATATTGATGTTGACACATGTACACATGGTGATAATCATACACACACATGTGATGACATTGATGTATCACACCCACATACCCATGATGATGTATCATGCACACATACACATGATGATATTGATGTATCGCACACACACATGATGATAGTGATACACGTGCACATGTTGCCACTGAGAGATATGCACATGATGATGATGTATGTGACAGTGAATAGTGAGAGTGATGTGTGTGAGTTAGATCATGTGGACATGATCTTGATGGGAGGGATGGTAACGAGCATTCCGAGCATTGTGATTAATGATACGCCTATGTCTACCTACCTTCCAACGGATCATAGTGATACATTAGGAGATAGTGATACATTAGACTATCATGGGGATCAGCTCTTGACTAGTGATGCATCCATTGCAGTAGTGTATGAGATTCAAGATGATGATACTTCACATGTTGATGAGCATACGATAGTGCATGAGGAGCATAGACCTGCGTTTCTAGTGCTCGATGAGTCAAGGTACTCTTTTAGATCTTCTATTTTGGGTGATATCTATGATTCTATCTCTACTCCTAGTATTCTCATAGCTCTCATAGCATAACTGGCAGCATTTACTTGGGTTTAGTGTGCAAATACTTGGGCAGTCAGGCATTACACATGAGCATGACATGGAAAGTGATTTGATGGATGATGATCATAACCATAGTAGATTATATGGTACATATCTTGAGAGATTTGCATTTGATCTAGACATCTCCTTAGATCCTATATTGTTGGAGATAGATTTATCATGGGATATAGGTCACATAGGGGCATCATTGATGGAGATAGACTGTTTACGAGGATGACCTTGGAGTCCTTAGAGATGACATAGATGATGATTTAGGAGATGATACCATTTATCTTTCATGTGAGGATACCTCTTCATTTTTTAGTGATGATTATGATGATGTTGATGATTATACACACATAGATCATCATATACACATAGAGGGTTTTGCACATGAGAAGGTAGTGCATGATTTGGCTCATGCCCATATACCTATTGACGTAGTGGATCTGGATCATGTCTTTGACATTTTGAGTGATGCTACATGGGATGACGGCATTGGTTCACTCTTACGCTCACATGATGCCGACCTTGAGATATGTTCTTTTGGCTCCTGCGGCGGCGGATGCCGACACGAGCCTATGTTCTTTGGAGCCAGGACATTTTCCTTTGGATGCATTCTTTGCCACTTGAGGAGCATAATTTTTGGATATGTGGCTCGACATTCAGATGCACCTACGACATATGTCAGTCTTGGCCTACACGATGGTTTTTTTTCGCCAAGACCGTTTGACATTCTGGCTAGGGAGCTTTGAGCTTTTTTGGTGGATACCTTTCGTACCAGATTCACACTGCGGTTGTGACGATGGGCTTTTGAGTTTTCCTTTCATTCCTGGAGTTGCTATTTCTTTGGAGTCGAGCTTTCCTTTTGATCCAGGAGCTACCATTACAATGGCTTCGGAGTTGAGCTTTCCTTTCAAACAAGGAGCTACTACCATTTTATCTTCAATAGTTCGGGGTGTATTCTCACCAACCTAGACCTTTTCCAATATGAAAGGGGTCTCGTGGACTCCACGATGTCTGAATATTTGGAAAGTACAAGCTTTGGGAATGGGAGATTTTCCTAGAATACAAAGGACCACACTCCTAAAATTTAGGAGAGTTGCTATTTTTGGCCCGGCTCCGATGGAAATTCTGTTCGCGTCATTACATCTGGAATTGAGCAGATACCAAGAGTTGGCAAAGTGCCTACTATGACAGAATGTCTATCAGTTGGGATATTTTTTGAGATAAAGTTTATGGAAGGACCCATCTCTTAGATTGGGACATGTGGCAAGAAAGTGGACCAAGTGGCTTGACACTTGTTAGAAAGTGGATCAAAGTGAGACAAGTGGCCTCACACTTGTCACTTCAGCTATTGTGTGGCTCTTCACTTGTCATTGTAGCCTTCTCTTGCCATTTTAGCTCATGGGAGGCCCAAATCTATAAATTGGAGTCCTCTCTCTTCATTAATAGAGGCTCACTAGCCTCTACCACCGTTGAAGGCTCTCTTGCTGCTGCACACTAGCCTCTACCACCGTTGAAGGCTTCCCTAATGATGGCTACTCTCTTCTCTCTCACTTGAAGGCTGCCCATGAAGAATACCGACTGTTGGGGACTGTTTTGGAGGCTTCCATCGCGAAGAAATCGCGAAGAAATATTGAAGGCAAGGGTATTTAATCATTTATTATGATTTCTAGTCATTGTACTTATTGTACCAACCTTTGTACCTACTGTACCAGCCATTGTACTGGTTGTACCAATCCTTGTACTTGTTGTACTTGTTGTACCACACCCATTGTATATCGACTATACCCACTTCTGTACTTGTTGTAGTACCAACCACTGTACTTGCTATAATAGTCACTGTACATGCTGTACCAACATTTGTACTTGTTGTACCTACTGTACCAGCCACTGTATCGACGTACCGACTATACCAACCACTGTACCTGCTGTACAAGCCATTGTACTAACTGTACCAATCATTGTACCTGTTGTACCAGTTGAATGGAGAGTTGTACTTGTTGTACCAGCTCTATTGCATGAAGACTCGTGGTTTTTTGGGGAAGAATCAGTACCCACACGGAGGTATATGGATTATATTGTTGGCTCGGCATTTCTACAGCCTATGTTCCGGCTTGGTTGCCTCATGTTGGGCTGTGTTAGCATTTGTATATGGATAATCCGGCATCTCCCGTGGGGAGAGTAAGGCCCTCAAAGCTTGTACATGATATTATTCTCCTTGGGTAATAAAATACTCCAAGGGGGTCGGCCCATTCCGGCCTCTATGCGGTGTCACACGTGCAAGCTCTATTTTCAGCATTTGTGGATGTTTTGTCCAGCTTTACGTTTTATGCAAAGTGATGATGGATATATGTTAAGGTTGTGGCCATGTTTAAATGTTTTAATATGCATTGATGGTATCAACAAGTATGTCAAAGGCCCTAGTCCCCCGGGCACCCGCCGCGAGTTACATTGGTATCAGAGCATAGCCCTCCTTGGAAGCTTCTATCAATAAGGAAGAGAAAAGATCTCAAGTGGGGACCACACTTACCATCATTGCTATTAAGCATGGCCAACCACTTCATAGCCTATAAAGCAAGAGCATGAGCATGAGCAGTAGACAGCTTGTTGATCTAAGGATTTATAAATTCACAAAATTTTATCTTGGAAGTGTGGAGTTGGCTTTATGTTGGCTTTATGTGCACACGTTTAGCACTCTTTCCATATGGATATTGTGGATTATATTATCAAGCTTACAGGCAAGCTATATGGAGATATATCTCGGGATATCTTAAGGATATGCCGCCATGCAAGGAGAAAGATGGTGTTGTTTGCCTTGAGATGGTTTCAGGGAAACATTGTTTATGGCTCCCTTTATTGGGATGGATTATATCTATGGAGATTTCTTTCTTGGACGAGATTTATATAGATATTGGGCTTTACAAGAAATTTCTATGGACGAATCTGTCCGAGTTTATAGAGAAGAAATTTCTATGGACGAATCTGTCCAAGTTTATAGAGAAGAAATATTTGGATATCTCGTGGATATGATGCTTTTATGGATAAAGTCAACTACTCCAAGGTGTGTGGTTAGCACGGAGTATGTGGTAAGGGTATACAGGTCTATGGATTCTTGGACTTCTTTTCTAGGGATTTGGATCCATCCTCAGGTTTATGGATTATGCTTATGACTCCCTTTTATTGGGATGGATTATTCTTTTTGGCTTCCTTTATTTTGGGATGCATTTTGGACTTATGGAACTCATGGTTCACATACCTTGTATAGTGTTCTCTTGTCCTACATGCTCTCTTGAAGATTGTTTCTACCATGTGTGGGTGGAACAATAGAGAGCAGATGGAAGGCAACATGGGCACTTCAAAGGGTAGTGACAAGCACAAAATACGCTGTGTAGTGTTCTCTTATCCTACGTGCTCTGTTCTTGAAGATTGTTCTGTTCTTGAAGATTGTTTCTACCATGTGTGGGTGGAACAATAGAGAGTAGATGGAAGGGAACATGGGCACTTGAGAGGGTAATGTGAGTTGGTGGCTAAAATGCCTACAAACTATTGGTGGCTGAAATGCTTATAAACTATGTGTAGTAGCCGAAACTCACGCTCTGATACCAGTGTTAGATCGTTGTAACACCACTACGGGCGTTACCACAGGAGGGGACGGCCTCTGGCTCACCACCCAGCCATAGAGGAAGAATGAGGATTGCCCCTCATCCCCCAGGCTATATAGTGTGTGGCCTGCCGTCCACACTAGCCTGGCCGCCCCCCATGACTCCGCATGAGCGTCCTCTCCCACTGAACCCCGGATGGCCACGTCCTCAGCGCTCCGGCCGAGGCGTTAACACTAAAGCCCCGTCTGGCCATCTGGTCTATCGTCGGTCGTTACAGCCTACGTGACATTACCCCCCCCCTTAAGAAGAGTTTTCGTCCTCGAAAACAAACTAGGAAAACCTCTTGGAAATTGCACTACGGCGTTCCCAAGTAGCTGCCTCCTCATCCCTGTCTGTCCATTTAACAAGTACCTCCTGGTACACTTTATGTCGGGTTTGTCTATCACGATACTCTAGAATCTTTTCAGGTTCATGTGGTATCTTTGGTGGCTCTATCAAGTCCACCAAAATCTCTAGAGAAACTGCGTTCTCTAACCCGTGAACTGATTTCTTCAGTTTACTTACATGGAAGACAGGATGGACTTGAGAACTCTCCGGTAACTCAAGTTTATATGCTACGTCCCCAATCTTCTTAAGGATTTTAAAAGGACCACAATATCTCGGAGAAAGTTTATCACACTTTCCCGTTTTCATGGTTTCTGACTGCGCAAGAACCTTGAGGAATACAAAGTCACCTTCTGCAAAGGTCACCTTTCTACGTCCTTTATCCGCATAAGTTTTAGCGCGATCCTGAGCGCTACGAATGCTCTCACATGCGACTCTGAGCGCTACGAATGCTCTCACATGCGACTCTGAGCATATCATTCATATCTTCAAGGAAATCCTTGACAGATTGAATCTTCTCTCCTTTTCTAGGCCTACAGCCATCGGAGATCTCGGCTGGAATCCATACATTAATGTGAATGGTGTAAATCCAATCGCGTTGAGTGTTTGGAGCTGTTATAGGCAAACTCCAATAAGGGCAAGTACTCTTCCCAATTATATTGCTTCTTACTAACATAAGAACGCAACATATCCTCTAGAATTTGGTTAACTCTTTCAGTTTGACCATCAAACTCCGGATGATCTGCCGTACTCATACTCAGTGTAGTATCCAACTTTTTGAAGACTTCCCTCCAAAAATGACTGTTGAACTTTCTATCTCTATCTGAAACCGGCCTCTGATAGAAAACCAGAGTGCGGTAAGAGCTAACACCCGTCCACTTGTAGTCTAGATGATAAACAAAACACAGATTGGAGCTAGAGTGCCCAAATCTGAAAACACAACGACACCTGTTGGCCCCAAAGCTTGGCGCCCCTTGCGGTATTTCTTTATTCCATTAAAATAGTATGTATGGCTGAGTACAACACAAAAACCAGCCAAGAGTTTACACCTGTAGTCCAATCTGACTGCCCACAAATCCTTCTCAGCACAGAGGATCTATGCACACAGATCTGTGTCTTCAAACAACACACTGTGCCTCCCTCTGATCAGCCAAGTTCACAAAGCAGGCCAGCCATGGGCATACATCTGGCATAACTCATAAGCATGATACATATTCTCAGCTCAACATACATATGCTGTTCAATCCCTGTCTTAATCTCTTGTCAATCTGCTATACTCCTCCTCTCACAAGGAGCCAGATAACACATACCTGTAGCAGACATCAAGCAATAGAAAGAGAGATGGATGAACAGAGTCAAGGCTTACCAAGTTCAGCTCGTGAAACAACTCTGGAGGAAGCAACAGCACTAATCTGTGCCTGCAGGCACTTGAACCCACAATCCTGCTTCACACGTGTGTTTGCACTTGCCTGTATCTTCCTCCTGATGCTCACTCCTATGCTGTCCTTGAAAGTACAGATCTGAAAATCAGCACTGTACTTGATTGTACCGCCTCGGGATGCGTGCCAGGCGTTGTACTTGCATAAACAACCTGCTGTCCACTTCTGTACCAGCCTGAATCAGCCTGCACAGGTCTGTCCAGCACCCAGAGAAGCACCGCCTGCACCTGTACCGGCTGTACCTGACTGCCCGTACACTGTACGGCAGTCGTACAGTAGGGTTTGGGCTGGAAAACAGGTTGTACAGCCTGTTTAGGGCTTCTGCGCAGCCACCAGCAGCTGCTCTGTGCGCCGCCAGCAACAGAGGAGAAAGAGGGAGAGAGAGAGAGTCCAGCACTGGCCGTACAGTGCTGTACGGCTGGTTTCTTCAGAAAAACAGCAACAGTCTGCAGCAAAACAGCCGCCTTCTCCTCCTCTTCAGCTTTCCCACGATTGTACCCAAGCGCATGAAGGAAGCCTCTCCTTTTGCTACACGACTCCCCAAAAAGGGAGGAGAGAGAGTGAAGAGAGAGAAAACCTCCTTCCCAAGTTAATCCCTAGGGCCCCAACTTAATAAGTTCCCTAGGGCCACTAAGGCCTAGGGGCAACTTTAATAAACATTAAAAGTTAATGTTTTAATGTTCCCCCTTCACACCTAGGGTTGTCCACACATCTTTAAACACTGTCCGGGCATCCCCCATGTGAATCATAAAATATTCTGACCCTGCAACCACCATGCCCACACTTGTCCTGCTCCATTTTCACAGGGCCATGACATACCCCCCTCTTGAAAGATGGCAAGCGTCCTCGATTGCATTCTGGTGATGCATCAAAATATCCAAAGTGAAATATACAATATGGCAAGATCAGCGTCCCAATCTCTCTAAGCCATACACATGTATCTTCATTCACTGCAATCCAATGGCATAGTAATAGTCCAAGTTGTATACCACTGTGAACCATACATATCCAGAAAAATCTCCATGTGACTAGTACACATATATCATAGAAGTCCCATAAACAGATGTACTGTCAGCCTCAGTACCTTCGGATGAGAGAAAATCTGCACCAAGCGACCTCTAGATGTCATCTGAGCCTGTCTGTATCAAGGGAGTGGAGGTGCTACCCCCCTCGTGAGCATCAGGTAATGCTCCAGACCCATGCTCTGCTGAACCTGAATGAGCCACAATAAGAGTCGGCTCTAACTCAAAGGCATCGAGATAAAGCTGCAAAACCTGAGGTGAATCTGTTAAGTCACCTTCCTCCATCCACTTCGCATCCATCGGTGAATAGTTCTTGAACTTCACAAGATAGCGACGGGAAACTTTACCTCGTACCTTCCTTTCTTTATGTGCCAGTATCTGCTCTGGAATCAGAACCTCATCAAGTTCCTCAACTTCCGGCTGAGCCTCATCTGATACATCCTCAGGCACATCCCCACGGAAAGGTCTAAGAAGACTCACGTGAAAAGCATTGTGAATCCTCCAGTGATCTGGTAACTTCAAACGATAGGTTACCTCACCAATCTTTTCCAAAACCTGAAAAGGCCCATAATATCGCATGCTCAACTTAGGGAATAAGCGCTCTTTACCCTTCATCTTCTTGAGTCTAGCCTTTTCAAAGCGCAAAAGAACCCAATCACCCAATGCAAACTGCAAATCACGTCTGTGACGGTCTGCGGCTTTCTTTTGCTTCTGCTGAGTTTTCTGGAGGGCCAACTTAACTCTCCGATAAGCTTCATCCAAGCTCGCCACGTACTGATCAGCCTCAAAGATCTTATCCTTTGTATGCAAAATGGGTGGAACCTTCTTCCCTCCTTCTACAATCTCAAAAGACGCCTTGCCTGTCGAGCTATGTACAGTGTTGTTATATGCAAACTCCACCAAAGGAAGATACTTTTCCCATTGTTGCTTGTGCTCTGACCCATAACACTTGAGAAGATCCAACACTGTAGAGTTAGCCTCTTCTGACTGACCATCTGTCTGTGGATGAAATGACGATGAAAACTTGAGAGTTGTACCCATGTTGTCGAACAACCCTCTCCAAAACAAACTCGTCATCCGTGGATCACGGTCACTAAGGATAGACGTAGGCAAGCCATGATACTTGAAGATGTTCGCCATGAACAACTTCACCATATGATCCACTTTAATTGTCTTCCTCACGGGAATGAAATATGCCTGCTTACTGAACCTGCATATGATAGTCCAGATGCCATCATTTCCCGTTTGTGTCCGTGGAAGATCAAATACAAAATCCATGGCAATGCTCTCCCAAGGTCTATCCGGAATAGGTAAAGGCTGTAATAACCCTGGTGTCTTCTGACGGTCAAACTTTACCTTCTGACATACGATGCATTGCCTTACAAAGGCATCAACATCTCTTCTCAAGGTTGGCCAATAAAAGAAAGTCTCCACTGCTTTGACCGTGGCGTCAATCCCTCTATGACCTGCATACGGTGGAGCATGACTTTCAATCATAACCTTGAGTCGCAATGGCCTGGTAACACACAGTCTGCCATGCATCAATAAAAACCCATCTCTGAGAGTGTAATGCTCATGGCGCTGACCCTCAGACATCTGATCATATAACTTTTCAAAATCCTCATCATGGTCATACTGCTCTTTCATTTCATCAAGCTCATGATGATAAGCAAGTGAAACTACAGAGACCTGTGGCTTGCGTGACAAAGCATCTGCCACTACATTCTTTTTGCCTTCCACATGCACAATCTGGAAGTGAAACATTGACAAAAAGTTTGCCCAACGCATATGCTTCTCTGAAAGCTTAGTCTGCGTGAGGAAATAACGCAAAGTCTGATGATCTGTCTGAACAGTGAAATCAGCCCCAAGCAAGTAGTGTTTCCATGTAGAAAGAGCGTGAATTACAGCCAACATCTCTTTCTCATACACCTGTAAATGCTTCTCGGCATCTTGCAAAACTCTACTCTCATAGGCTATCACATGTCCCTCTTGCATGAGAACTACACCAATGCTACTTCCACATGCATCACACTGGACAACAAAAGCCTTTCGGAGGTCCGGTAACACCAATACTGGGTCCGAAGTAAGCTTTTCTTTGAGCTTTTTGAATGCTGTAATTTCCCGATCAGCCCACCTAAACGGAGTTGCTTTCTTCGTCAAGGCATGAAGAGGCGAAGCAATTTCAGCAAAGTGCCGTATGTAACGCCTGTAATAGGAACACAATCCTAGAAAGCTGCGTACATCATGCACGGTCCTCAAAGCTGGCCAATTAAGTATTGCTTCCACCTTGGCTGGATCCATACGGACTCCATGACCAGACACAATATGCCCCAAGAAATGTATCTCCTGCAAGAAAAACTCACTCTTCTTGCCATTAACCACCAATCTATGGTTTCTGAGTTCTGCAAATACAATGGCCAAATGCCTTCTATGCTCTTCCTCATTTTGTGAATGCACAATCATATCATCAAAGAATGTGCCCACAAACTCTCTATGAGGTCTGAAAATCCTGTCCATCATTCTGTTATATGTGGCAGGCGCATTTGTCAAACCAAAGGGCATAACCAAGAACTCATACAACCCAAACGTGGTTCGGAATGCTGTCTTATGCACATCCTCGGGTCTAATGCGTATCTGATGATACCCGCTTTTCAAGTCAATACGACTAAAAACTGTGGAGCCCTGTAATCGGTCCAAAATGTCATCGATCCTCGGTATGGGGAATCGATTCTTGATGGTATTCTTATTCAGCGCCCTGTAATCTATACACATGCGCCAAGAACCATCCTTCTTCTGCACTAAGAGTACAGGTGAGCAAAAGGGTGATGAACTAGACTGAATCAACCCCTTATTCAATAGCTCCTGCACCTGACTCATAATCTCTTCCTGTTGGGCTGCACTAACACGATACGGCGGTCTATTCGGTGGAGTACTACCAGGAATCAGATCTATGGCATGATCTTCTCGCCTCTCAGGAGGTAATTCTCCTGGCAATGACTCGGAAAAACAGTCTTGAAACTCACTTAAGAAATCAGCCCTGTCCTTATCTAACATTGACAAATTAGACTTAGACTCATCATCCTGTGCATCCTTTACATAAATCAAGTACGCGGAAAGATGCTTTTTCATTACTGATGAAATCGTCGAAGCGGATACAATAGGAACAGATTCCCCTTTGAGTTTTACATCCAATACATGCTCTTTCCCTCTATGAGTCAGAGTAATTTTCCTATTGTAAGTATCCACCACCGCATGTACCCTGTGGCACCATGGCATCCCCAACAAAACATCACAGCCATCCAAAGGCATGATGAAGAACTCCTCACTATCCACATATCCCTGCAAATGAAGCCGAAGCTTCCCAATAATAGGAGTAACGGGTTCTGCATACCCTGGACAAGCCATATTTGCCTCATGTAACGGCCCCATGTCCTCTGCGCGAATCCCTAATCGGCCAGCCAAATCTGGTGAAATGAAGTTGGCTCTAGCACCTGTGTCAAAGAAGATCAAAGCATTCTGATCTCTCACTTTGCCCCATGCCCTGCACAACTCTGTAGCTTCACCACTTAGCTGCTCACCCACAAGATCAGGAACTAAGCCTGCAGAAGGCTTTTGTTTCTTTGGCTTGGGCTCTCCTTTATTGTCAGGGTCCTTCTTGGACGTTCTCTTGGGACAATTGAATGACATATGTCCCTCTTCAGTACAGTAAAAACACTTTTGAGCATCTCTCAAAGCCTGTCTTTCCTCAGAAGTCCTTTTGGGCATTGGCAGCTTCTTATACTTTGTCTCTGAAGACCCTTTAGCATCACGAGAAGCATGCCCAAATTTTTCAGCTTTCTTGCTCAATTTTTTACTGCCTTTAAACCCAGATGAACCACCTGTGAGTAACGCATTAGCTGTCATAGCATTTTCAATCATCTGTGACATGTTCGTTACTCTTGTCTTTATACAATAATCTCGTACCTCCTTGGGCAGCCCACAACAATACTTCTCTACCTGCTCAGATAATGGCACGGCACGATAAGAAGTCACTGGGAGTAGAGCTTCCCAAAACTTCTTGTTATAATCCTCCAAACTATCACACTTTGAAGCATCCAGCTTGTGCCATGCGGTCATAACATCCACCTCAAATGTAGATGTGAGCCATACAGAAGAGAAAACCTGTTTGAATTGGACCCATGTAGTGGGTGCTATGCCCTGCAAAAGAAGAGTAGACCACCACTGCAAAGCATTGCCCTTGAGAAAAGTGGCAGCTTTCCTCACCTTTGAGGACTCTGTGTAATTCCCACCAGAAAAAGCAGCATCAAACTGCTGTAAAAAGGTAAGTGCCTTCAATTTATCCTTGGCCCCACTGAAAGTGTCAAACTTCACTGCAGCTCCCCCTTCCTTGTAATCCTTCGCCTTTCCCATAGGCGTTAGATTATCATATGGAAGTGGTTTCGTGAGATTGCTGCCCCCAACATTCATACCCATCATTGGGTCAACATTTCCCATTCCAACACCAGGCATACCATACATCCCAGCCATGTTTCCATACATTCCATGCTGCATACCTGGCTGCATGCCACCAAACATATTGCCTTGCATCCCAGGTTGCATGCTTCCAAACACATTTCCTTGCATACCGGACTGCATACCACCATACATATTCCCCTGCATGCCAGGCTGAAAATTGGCTCCAAAAGGCCCATACATACCCATGCCTCCCTGAGGATAACCCCCAGTCATGGATTGAAACACTGAGCCACCACCAAAGTACCCTGGATGCATGTTCTGCTGAGGAATAGGTGGCTGTCCATAGAAGGAACTCTGTGGGTTAGCACCAAAAGCATGCTGCATGTTCGGAAACTGTGCAGGAGATGGATCCTGTGGAGTGGTACCACTATGACCATGAGAAAGATTCTTCGAACGAACCTTCTTCTTCTTTTTCTGGGGCTCTGTGCGGGGCTCTGAGCGAGATCTCAAAAATTCAGCAAATCTCTCACTCTGTGTGAGCTGCATAAAAGTATCCATAACACCAGCCAAGCGATCTTTGAACCGAGCATCATCATCCTCTTTACCATGCACATCTTCTGGCTGTGTTACATCCTCATAAGGCTCAACATCTGCAGCCTGTTCTCCTGCAAAAATATCCTCAGATACATCTCTTTCAGGAGAAGTCTCTTGCTCTTCTTCTTCTTGATAGAAGTACTCTTCCTCTGTATCAGACATGATTGCTGAATTTTCAGCGATGGCTTTCTCCAAAGCAACCACGAGCTCACCCCCTTCAGAAAGTTGATGATTGGTCCCGGCGACGGAACCTTGAAACCGGCCTCTGATAGAAAACCAGAGTGCGGTAAGAGCTAACACCCGTCCACTTGTAGTCTAGATGATAAACAAAACACAGATTGGAGCTAGAGTGCCCAAATCTGAAAACACAACGACACCTGTTGGCCCCAAAGCTTGGCGCCCCTTGCGGTATTTCTTTATTCCATTAAAATAGTATGTATGGCTGAGTACAACACAAAAACCAGCCAAGAGTTTACACCTGTAGTCCAATCTGACTGCCCACAAATCCTTCTCAGCACAGAGGATCTATGCACACAGATCTGTGTCTTCAAACAACACACTGTGCCTCCCTCTGATCAGCCAAGTTCACAAAGCAGGCCAGCCATGGGCATACATCTGGCATAACTCATAAGCATGATACATATTGTCAGCTCAACATACATATGCTGTTCAATCCCTGTCTTAATCTCTTGTCAATCTGCTATACTCCTCCTCTCACAAGGAGCCAGATAACACATACCTGTAGCAGACATCAAGCAATAGAAAGAGAGATGGATGAACAGAGTCAAGGCTTACCAAGTTCAGCTCGTGAAACAACTCTGGAGGAAGCAACAGCACTAATCTGTGCCTGCAGGCACTTGAACCCACAATCCTGCTTCACACGTGTGTTTGCACTTGCCTGTATCTTCCTCCTGATGCTCACTCCTATGCTGTCCTTGAAAGTACAGATCTGAAAATCAGCACTGTACTTGATTGTACCGCCTCGGGATGCGTGCCAGGCGTTGTACTTGCATAAACAACCTGCTGTCCACTTCTGTACCAGCCTGAATCAGCCTGCACAGGTCTGTCCAGCACCCAGAGAAGCACCGCCTGCACCTGTACCGGCTGTACCTGACTGCCCGTACACTGTACGGCAGTCGTACAGTAGGGTTTGGGCTGGAAAACAGGTTGTACAGCCTGTTTAGGGCTTCTGCGCAGCCACCAGCAGCTGCTCTGTGCGCCGCCAGCAACAGAGGAGAAAGAGGGAGAGAGAGAGAGTCCAGCACTGGCCGTACAGTGCTGTACGGCTGGTTTCTTCAGAAAAACAGCAACAGTCTGCAGCAAAACAGCCGCCTTCTCCTCCTCTTCAGCTTTCCCACGATTGTACCCAAGCGCATGAAGGAAGCCTCTCCTTTTGCTACACGACTCCCCAAAAAGGGAGGAGAGAGAGTGAAGAGAGAGAAAACCTCCTTCCCAAGTTAATCCCTAGGGCCCCAACTTAATAAGTTCCCTAGGGCCACTAAGGCCTAGGGGCAACTTTAATAAACATTAAAAGTTAATGTTTTAATGTTCCCCCTTCACACCTAGGGTTGTCCACAC
Source organism: Cibotium barometz (assembly GCF_041138505.1). NCBI lineage: Eukaryota > Viridiplantae > Streptophyta > Polypodiopsida > Cyatheales > Cibotiaceae > Cibotium > Cibotium barometz. Next base: position 4,407,580 of record NC_141094.1, on the reverse strand, counting down.
ATCTTTAAACACTGTCCGGGCATCCCCCATGTGAATCATAAAATATTCTGACCCTGCAACCACCATGCCCACACTTGTCCTGCTCCATTTTCACAGGGCCATGACACTATCCGACACTATATCTGCGGGCAAGCCATATAGCTTGTAGAGATGTTCAATAAAGAGTTTTGCCAACTCTGGCGTTTTAACAGTTTTCTTCATGGCGATAAACTTTGCCATTTTAGTTAACCTGTCCACTACCACCCACACCGAGTCATTCCCTCGACGGGTAAACCAGTAATGAAATACATGGAAATGCTTTCCCATTTCCCTTCCATGGAAATGCTTTCCCATTTCCCTTGAGGAATCTCCAGTGGATGGAGTAGTCCTCCAACCTTAAGACGTTCATGTTTATTAACCTGGCACTTACTGCATTTCAACACATAAGTCTGGACGTCCTTAAACAAACTAGGCCGTCTTTTTACCAGTGCATAGGTCTTCTAAATCCCAAGATGACCCGCACTTGGACTATCATGACTTTCTTTAAGAATTTGGGCCCGAAAGTCACCAATAGTTGGTACACATACTCTACCCTTGTAGAGTAAGTACCCGTAGTCAATGGAGTAATTAGCATATTTCTTCCCCCGACGAAGTTTATCACTCCCCTTTGAAGCCGTGGCAGTCAAAGGTGATGAAGGACCTACGTCAGAGCTCTCCGGCTCCCAACTATACCCGAAAGACATGGCTAGTCTCTCCAGCCTAACTCTCGGCTCCGAACTATACCCGAAAGACACGGCTAGTCTCTCCGAACTAACTCTCGCTTCCCTTCCCGTTGCACCTTCGGCCAGTCTCTCCGGACTAGCAATACGTGCCAACGAGGGAGGTGGTTGCGTCTGTGAAGAAGTGCGAACGCGTACAGCGCACCAGACCTCTGTAAAAGATGGATCATGCTCACATAAACCACGTAGTGACTCCAAGAAATCATTCTTGAAGACTGTGAAACTAAGTTCATTAATCTGTGGCATGCGACTAAGTGCATCTGCCACCACGTTATACTTACCTTTCTCGTAACGTATCTGAAGATCAAACTCGTGTAGAATCTCCGCCCCACCGAGCCACCGAGCTTTTCTACCCTTCAGTGCATTTTGACTTGAAAGCCACTTCAGACTTTCATGGTCGGTCCGAAGCTCAAAAGTAGCACCATATAAATAGTGTCTCCACTTTTTCAGTGCATGAACTATCGCTAGTAACTCTCGCTCGTAAAGCTGAGTAGTTACGCTGCGCACGATCTAACTTTTTACTCTCAAATGCAATTAGGCGTCCCCTTTGCATAAGTACGGCCCCAATGGCCTCATTACTAGCGTCTGTTTCCAAAACAAACGGCTCATTTGGATCGACAATAGTCAAAACAGGTGCAGCTGCTACGGTCACCTTGAGCTTATCAAAGCTCTTTTGTTGGGCTTCCCCCCAACTAATGTTTTTAGTTTTTGATCGTAACTGGTCAGTCAACGGGACTGCGATCCTTGCGTAGTCCTTCACATACTGTCGGTAGAACCCCGACATGCCAAGAAAAATCTGCAATTCCTCGAGATTCTTCGGCGCTGGCCATTTAAGAATAGCCTTTACTTTTTCTGGCTCCATCCGCGTACCATCGGCGGCGGCGGATATAATATGGCCAAGGTAGAGAATTTATGTTTCAAAAAATTCACATTTGCTCTTCTTTTGTGCTCTCGCAAACAACTCGAACACTAGACGCAAATGCTCTATGTGTTCTTTCTGTGTCTTACTGTACACAAGAATATCATCTAGAAAAACTACTACGAATTTTCCCAGATATGGACATAAAATGCCGTCCATCAGCGTCATAAACATCGCTGGAGCATTGGTTAGCCCAAATGGCATAACCAAAAACTCAAAATGCCCGAAACGGGTCCTAAATGTTGTCTTCACAACATCTTCTGCTTTAATTCTAACCTGATGATACCTAGATCTCAGGTCTATTTTTGTGAAGTATCTCGATCCATAGAGTTGATCAAACAACTCATCCATGCGTGGCATCAGATACTTGTTCTTAATCGTTATCTGATTAAGAGCCCTATAGTCTATGCACATCCGCATAGATCCGTCTTTCTTCTTTACCAGAAGAATAGGTGATGCCCACACGGACTTGAACTAGGCCGAATAAAGCCTTTGTTCAAATATTCCGTCAATTGTTTTTCCACCTCCTGTGCCTCGGAGTGGCTTAATCTATAAGGAGGTTTGCTTATAGGTTTTGATCCTGGCATAACTTCGATGCCATGGTCTACTTCTCTAGATGGTGGTAAGCCATCTGGCAAATCATCAGGAAAAACATCTTGAAATTCTTCTAATAAATTTATTAAAGTATCTACGTACTTTTTCTTTAATGTCTCTTTCACCTTGGATTTTTTCTTGTTTGAATCACATGCATGCCAAACAGGGTTTTCAAACAGTGGGTCTCGTCCACGGCTATTTTGTTTTCCTTATTTGTCTACGCAAACATTATTTACAGTTTCATCTACGGAAACAGAATTTAAAAGAGGGTAACAAGCATATACCTCTGCTATCTGGTCTCTGCGTACCGCTGTGCACAGCTCCATGGAGGAAATAAGAGGTGTGGCGGGGACAGTACGGTCGCCCTGCAGGGTAATGACTCTACCTCCATGCTCAAAACATAGCGTATTATGTAGGTAATTCCGAGCTAGACTAGGGCCCAAGCCATACAGCAACTCCCTACCTACATATACGTCTGCTCTGGCTAAGTGCATGACCTGAAAGTCAAGCGGAGCCTCGTAGTCCTGCATAGATAATGGGACTCCCAATACTACAGTATTCCATACCGTTTTGTCATATCCGTTGGCTAGGCCAACAGTATACTCATGATCACTCCGGGTCTCAGTCAACCCCAATTTCTTGACTAACGAATAGTTCAAGAAGTTGTGGCTAGCTCCATTGTCAATAAAAACCGTGACTCTACGGCCACCTATGGTGCCATACATGCGCACCATGTCATGCAGACCTACACTAGGTTGCCACATCGCTGGTGTCACTGAACAAGCGTGATGCTCATCACAATGACACACTGTCACCTCTCTGAACTCTGCGGAACTGAGAGCGAGTCTCTGCACTGTATGCAACTGCCTAGAGGATTTACCATCTTTTTTGGGCTCGTTGCCACTCGTGCTGGCTTTAGGCTTTGGACACTCAGCCTTCGTGTGCCCTACATCATTGCAATTAAAGCAGCGATTTTCCTTTCGTACTTTAATATACTGCTCTTTCTTTTGGATTTTGATGTCTCTTTCTTCTTGGATGGTCACGATTTTTTAGACCAATGACCACCCTGTCCTTCCTGGTCCCCGTCCTATCCCCTTGTTTGTCACTGCGGAACCCTTTTCTTTTAAGGCCTGACCTCCTCTTTTCACTACCCTCGGCCCTGCTCGTGAACCACCACGCGCACTACGGCGCTTGATGTCATCGAATATCTGCGCATACTTAATTGCCTCTGCTAAGTCTTTAGGCTATAAGGGCTCTACGTACTCAAGGTAATCATCTTTGAGGCCTCTTTTAAAGCCTCGCAATGTCTGGAATGCATCGATCCCCTTTAGCTTGAGTACTATCTCCCTATAGTCTGAGATGTATTGAGTCAGGGATTTGTTCTCCATCGAGCACTTGTCCCATAACTCCCAGCTGTTGGGGTAAAGGCGTTATGCCCACCCTTATAGTGTGTACAAGCCCATAAGTTATAGTACATAGTACACTTAGTACTTTTAATGTACTAAGTGCACTATGTGTACTAGTGCAATATACATGTGTGATAGGGGAGTCACACACTCATGCTTTTCATGAGTTGACTTATTCCCACAACTCTCTCTCTCTCTCCCTCGCTTCTCTGTGTATGTCTCCCATGAATGAACTCTAAACCCTAATTCAGGTTTCTCCCCATCAACTGGTATCAGAGCCCTTAGTGATCCCTCCCTTCCTCTTCTCCTTGATGATTTCTGTCCACAGTCTGCTGGTCGCCTGCTTCAATCAACTGTTATCATCCTGCGTTTTTCTTCTGTGTGAGCTCCGCTGCCCCAAAGCCTACTGCTGCCAGTACAGATAAGCGCTTGGCTTGGCCGGAGGCGCCCCAAGCGCAGGCAGGTTGCTGGTGGTCACTGGGCCCGTCAACAGAGGCCAGCTAGTGGCCCTGCATGAAAGCGCATTAGCACTGAAGGTAGCGAGCGAAGGCACGCAGGCGAAGGCTAGTAGCAACCGTCGATCGTGGAGGCAGCAGCCGTAGGCTGGGCGTCGAAGGCTACTAAGCGTATGAACGTGTGCGCTAGGCGAAGGAGACAGCGAAGGCGTAAATCAGGAGGCAACGTTTCTCCACTGCGCTCCAAGGATGGTGCGAACCTACACTTTTGCTGCCATGGTCGGGGTTGCTTACTTCGCCGTTTCCTTGCTAGACCGTGTTTTCGAATGTATGTCTGATCGCAAGGAGAAGAAGTAGCGAAGCTGGTATCTCTTGAAGCCCTTCAGCAGAGGTGAAACCAGCCGTCCTCCCTACCTGCACAGCTGCAGGATCATCAGCATCTGCATCAAGAAAGCACCAGCATTAGAAGTGCCCCCCCCCACCTGAAAAGAAGCCTGCAAAAGCAGCAGCATCAACAGCAAAATCGACACTCTCCTTTCCTGCAAGAAAAATCAGAAATTTCAGAGGTATTTTTGCCTCTAATTTTTTGCGAATTTCTTATCAATTTAATCAATTGAGCAGGTACAGGTGCCCAATTGCTCAATTTTTGAGCAAAATTGGCAAAATTGGGTGACATTGGTCACAATCAGGATCAATTTGCAGGAAATTGGTCACAATCAGGATAAATTTGCAGGAAATTGGTCAAATCAGGATCAATTTGCAGGAAATTGGATGTCGAAATTTGGGGCTTTTGATGTAATTGTGCAATTAAGCACTCATACATGCTGTATGATGTGAAAAAATCGCACATTTGGGCAAAATTGCAGCAAATTGCAGTGCAAATCAAGGGGCTTTTGTGCCGATTGAGTTGATTTGCATGCAGGCAATCGCATTTGATGCTGTGGATAATGTGTTGATGCCTTACAAGCACTCAATGTGCCTGTAAATCAAGGGGCTTTCATGTATTTGATGTATATGTGGCCAGGGGGAAGCATCGTGAACACTCTGGATGCCTTCATGTGCGCCAATGTACCATGCATGATCAGAAATTGATCTCAAATCAAGGGGCTTTTCAAGTTTGTATGCTTGTTGAGCTTGGCAAAGCAGCAGGCAAGACATTTATGCCTTGAATCCTCAAAAATCAGCTTGCAGTCAAGGGGCTTTTGCCCAATTTCTGTTCGGAACTGTTGTATGCAGTGTACAGGACTGTAAAAGTCTGATTTTCACTCATTTGGACAGCCAGGAGAGCATTTATTGCTATTGTACCTGCTGGTACAGATTTTGCACAGCTTTGTGCATGTTTTGGCATGGCTGTACACTGTTTTGAGTGATTGGTTTCAAATTCAACTGCTGAAATTGCCGATACAGGTTTGGTACATCATTGGTGAGCACTTGGTACTGCTGTACAGTACTTTGGAGAGGCAAAAGAGCACATTTAAGGTGCTGTCCAAAATCTGCAGCAACCAGATTTTGGTGTTTTCATCACAAAAAGTGGGAGAAAAGTTGCATTCTTGCTTCCGCAGTGGGAGATAAAGCTTGGGAGAACATTTGTGAGCACTTTGTGTGCTTTGGGTGCAGTGTTTGCACATCTTGGGTGCAGTGTTTGCACATTTGCAGGGAGTCAGGCATTAAAGGTTGCATATTGCTATGGCAACCACAGGTGAGAGCTCTTCATTGCTTCACATCAAGAAGCTTGAAGGCTCGCAGAATTATGATATTTGGCAAACCCAGTGCTACAATGTGTTGCTCCAGAAAAAGCAGCACAAGCCTATCAAAGAAAGGGGTGTGATGCCCGCTTCTCTTACAGCTGAAGAGTGGGAAGATATGGATGAGCTGGCAAGATCTACTATCATGTTGTCTGTGTCAGACTCATTACTTTTCAGCATTCGTGAAGAGAAGACAGCTTGGGGAATGTGGCAGAGATTGCAGGACTTGTATGCCCAACAAAGTGCCTCAAGCAAAGTGTATTGGTTGAAGAAACTCATAGGTCTTCAGATGAAGGAAGGGGCGTCTATGACAGCCCATTTAAATGAGTTTAATGGTATTGTCAGCCAGGTCATTAATCAAAAGTTGGCGATGGACGATGAGTTCAAAGCCACTTTTTTGTTATGCACTTTGCCAGAGAGTTGGGACACATTCAGGACAGCCACTAGCAATTCGAATGCTATGCTGTCATATGCAGATGTTGAGGGTGCTCTTCTTCAAGAAGAGATGAACAGGAAAAACAACTCTGTTGGAAAGTCCAATGCAATGAATGCACGTGGGAGATCCCAGCAAAGGGGGAAAAGCCAAGAAAGGGGAAGGAGCAAGTCTCGCTCCAAAAAGGATTTGGAATGCCATTATTGTGGCAAGAAGGGACACATCAAAAAGCAATGCTACAAATGGAAAAATGATCAAAAGGAAAAGGGAAAAGGCAAAGACAAAGAGAAGGATGAAGCCAAAGATGTAAAGCCAAAGGGCAAAAGTGGAGATCGAAGAAATCAATGTGTCACATGCAGGTGGCAGTGAGGATGAGGTCCTCTTTACGTCTTCACTTGATGCCCATTCACTTCTTACAGGTGGTCATGGTATGCACTCATGGATCATTGATTCAGGTGCCTCCTTTCATGTCACAGGTTGCAGAGACTTGTTTGTCAGGTATACTGCTGGCAATGAAGGAGTTGTTTATTTGGGTGATAACCATGCATGCAAGATTCTTGGTAGAGGTGATGTGAGGCTTGTGTTTTCAGATGGCTCACAGCTTATGCTCCATGATGTCAGGCATGTGCCTGAGATCAAAAAGAATCTGCTTTCTACTGGACAGCTTGATGATGCTGATTATGTTACCACATTTGGTAGTGGAAAGTGGAAGATTAGTAAGGGCTCACTGGTTGTTGCCAGAGGCTCTAAGGTGGACACTCTTTATTTCATGCATGCAGGTGTTTGTCACCATGCTAATGTAAATGCAACCGAGCTGCCGGAAATTTCTATGTGGCATAGCCGGTTGGGACACATGAGTGTCAAGGGAATGGAGCAATTGTCTCGTTTGGGTTACTTGCCTTCTCTAAAGTTTTCAAGTTTTCAGTTTTGTGAGCATTGTATATATGGTAGGCAACTACAGTGCCCCCACAAGAAAGCTCTTGGACAGAAAGATGCTCAGTTAGAGCTTGTGCATACAGATGTATGTGAGATGCCTCAGCTTTCTTTGGGAGGGGCAAAATACTTTGTGTCTTTTATTGATGATGCCACACGCAAGGTGTGGGTTTATCCTCTTCGTTTGAAGAGTGATACATTCTCAGTGTTTGAGAAGTTTGTTGCTCTTGTTGAGAATCAAACTGGCAAAACACTGAAGGCTTTGCGTTCCGACAATGGTGGAGAGTACATGTCCAAACAGTTTCAGGACTTTTGTGATGCTAAAGGCATCAAGAGGGAGCTCTCTACTCCTTATGATCCTCCACAAAACGGGACAGCAGAGAGGATGAACAGGACCATACAGGAGAAGGTCCGTTCTATGTTGTCACATGCTGCATTACCTCATGGTTTTTGGGCTGAAGCTGTTATGACAGCCGTTCACCTTATAAACAGGTCACCTAACACGAGGCTTGGTGGGAAAGTGCCAGAAGAAGTATGGACAGGGAAGCCTCCGTCATACAAGCACTTGAGAGTGTTTGGTTGCGTTGCGTACGTGCACATACGCAGGGAAATGCGCACCAAACTTGATCCTAAGTCTCACAAATGCATATTCCTAGGATATGGTGACAGAGGTGAAATGGGGTATAGACTTTGGGATCCCATGAATAGAAAGATCATTCGCAGCAATGATGTCATTTTTGATGAAACATGCATGTATAAGGAGCCTGCAAGGCAACAGGAGCCTGGCAGAGTCATCTTTGATGATGATGGACATCATGGACAACAACAAAGGGCTGTAAATCAGCCATTACAGCAGGAAAACCAGCCCTTAAATGGTGCTGAAAATGGTCCAAATGGACAGCCAGATATGGCAGAAGATATCCCTATGGATATACCACAGTTAGAGGAGATACCGGGCATGATTTTTCAGCCTTATGGCATGGAACAGGAGCCACCAATGGGTGATATGCAGGCTGGACAGCAACCTGCAAATGATGGTCATTGGGTACGGAGGTCCACTAGACCCTCCAGAGTCCCTGACAGGTTTGTTCCAGGGGTTGACTACTTGATGCTCACTGACTGTGGGGAGCCCTCATGTTACAAAGAGGCTTTACAGAGGGCAGACAAAGCTCTATGGGAGCGTGCCATGAAGTCAGAGATGGATTCTCTGCATAAAAATGAAACATGGAAGTTGGTGCCTTTGCCTGCAGGCAAGAAGGTTTTGCCATGCAAGTGGGTATACAGGCTCAAAGTTGCATCAGATGCTAAGCCAAGATACAAAGCCAGGTTAGTGGCTAAGGGCTTCAAGCAGGAATATGGTGTGGACTTTGATGAGATCTTCTCTCCAGTGGTCAAAATGACCACACTTAGAGCTGTGTTAGCTTTGGTTGCGCATGATGATCTGGACTTGATTCAGATGGATGTGAAGACTGCTTTTCTTCACGGTGATCTCCATGAGGAGATATATATGCAGCAGCCAGAGGGTTATGCAGTGAGTGGAAAGGAGAAGCTTGTATGCAAGCTAAAAAAGAGTCTTTATGGGCTCAAACAGGCACCAAGAGAATGGTATCATAAATTTGATACATTCATGAAATCTCAGAAATTCAGGAGAAGTGACATAGATCACTGCTTGTACACCAAGAAAGCTTTGGATGGCAGTCTCTTGATTCTCATTTTGTATGTTGATGATATGTTGATTGCCGGGAAATCTCGTAAAGAGATGGATGCCTTGAAGCAGAGGCTGCATCAAACCTTTGATATGAAGGATTTGGGTGATGCAAATCACATCTTGGGTATGCGGATACTTCGGGACAGAAATCAGCATGTGTTGTATTTGTCTCAGAAGGAATACATTGGCAAAGTCTTGCAGAGGTTCAATATGGACGGGGGGAAGAAAGCTAGTACTCCTTTGCCTCCATATGTGAAACTCAGTGCTATGGACAGCCCACAGTCAGATAGAGACAGGGCTGATATGGCCAAGATTCCGTATGCTTCAGCTTGTGGCAGTCTCATGTATGCCATGGTTGCTACTAGGCCGGACATTGCATTTGCAGTGGGAGTGGTTTCTAGATACATGGCCAACCCTGGCAAGAAGCATTGGGAAGCAGTGAAAGGTGTCATGAGATACCTGAAGGGCACACAGGATTTGTGCATTTGTTTTGGCAAACAGGATGCATTAGTGCATGGTTACACGGATTCGGATTATGCCGGTCATCCAGATAACCGGAAGTCTACTACCGGTTATGTGTTTACATTCACAGGAGGTGCTGTGTCATGGATATCCAGGATGCAGAAGTGCATTGCCTTATCTACTACAGAGGCCGAGTATATTGCAGCCACAGAGGCTTGCAAGGAGGCATTATGGCTATCTCGGTTAGTGGTTGATTTGGGTTATACAGGGGATATTCCATTGTTGCATTGTGACAGTCAGAGTGCCATCCAGTTGGCAAAGAACCCTGTCTTTCATGCAAAGACGAAGCATGTGGATGTGAAGTATCACTTCATCAGAGAGGTGATAGAGAACAAGCAAATTCAGCTTGTTAAGATTCATACGGATGACAACCCGGCTGATCTGTTGACGAAGAGTTTGCCTCCGGAGCGGTTTGCTCATTGCAGACACTTGATGGGCATTGGATGAGGCCATTTTCAGCCTTGATATGGCCTTGTATATTATCATGTACATGCTGATTTTTCTTTTCCTTTACTTAAGGGCACTTTGCCTTTAAGTGGGAGGTTGTTGGGGTAAAGGCGTTATGCCCACCCTTATAGTGTGTACAAGCCCATAAGTTATAGTACATAGTACACTTAGTACTTTTAATGTACTAAGTGCACTATGTGTACTAGTGCAATATACATGTGTGATAGGGGAGTCACACACTCATGCTTTTCATGAGTTGACTTATCCCCACAACTCTCTCTCTCTCTCCCTCGCTTCTCTGTGTATGTCTCCCATGAATGAACTCTAAACCCTAATTCAGGTTTCTCCCCATCAACAGCTTCTCTCCGCCTCATTAACAGGCAAAAACTCTTTTCGAAACATCGTTTCAAACTCCGTCCAAGTGGCAAGACGAGTTGTCAAACTCATCCACCACTTGTACGCTTTGTCGGTTAATGAGAGGCTAGCCTCTACGGGCTGTATCCGGCTAGGCTGCTGTCGTAGCGCGTCCAAATCTGACCACTTCGCTAGAAACATGTTGACCGAGTCCTTGTTTCTCTCCTTCTCCTCGCCACCAAAACTAGGCGGCTTTAAGTCTTTCAATAACGACGAAGCTGTCTCTACGGACGGCCTCGTAGGCGCATCGGCCTGTACTCCTAAAACCACTGGAGAGGCTACGCTCACCCGTGTCGCAGGAGTTCGTCTATCACAAGGAGTCGGAGTACTAGCCGAGGCGGCTGTCAGTACATCTAACGTGTGGAGATGCTCTGTAGCATCGTGACTAAGTCAGCCTGGACTTTACCCATGTTGTTTAGTTTGGCATTAAGATATTTAAAAAGTCCACTAGAGAGCTCCGTCTCTGTCAGGATGTCGGCAGGGTCCAATAGGTCATAATCGTCGTCGTCATATTCCAAGAGGTCCTCCTCGGTCCCCTTGGCGACGTCGGTGTTCATGTCATCTGGCTCATCGGACAGAAAGGGGTCATCTGCTAATGCGGCCGCTGTGCAGGCTCGCTGGGTCCTAAGGCAGGGTCAACAAACGAGGAGGGTGCTGGCGGATCACGCGTGATCGACGAGCGCACTCCGGACCGGACAATGGTCGGGCGTATACGGCCTGACAATTTAGTCGAGGTCAAACCCGCGACCGAGGACAAGAGACCTGAAAACCCTAGAGAAGTAGAAGGCGGTGGGGACACACTACGCCTAGCAGACATCTTTAATTCTTGCACAAAGAAAAATGCGAGAACTCGAAAATTACAAAAACGCTAATAAAATGAGCAATGGTGGTGGAGAGAGAATAGTCAGCCCCCTTACGATCGCCTGCGACTGTCGTCGACTGCCGATTTGTGTTGCGCTGCAAGCCTCTACAAGCGTCGCTACTCCGGGATGAGAGAAGTGTCTGCAACGGAGCGATTTGGTGTGTGCGACGGAGAGAGAGAGAGAGAGAGAGAGAGAGAGAGAGAGAGAGAGAGAGAGAGAGAGAGAGAGAGAGAGAACTCTTCCTTTCAATTCTGGCCGCCTCCACATAGTCCATTGTGTTGAAAACCATTGAGTGGGCTCCGGTCCCCCGGTCACACACGGACCCTGACCCGATCGAAACTCACGCTCTGATACCAGTGTTAGATCGTTGTAACACCACTACAGACGTTACCACAGGAGGGGACGGCCTCCTGTAACACCACTACAGACGTTACCACAGGAGGGGACGGCCTCTCGCTCACCACCCAGCCATAGAGGAAGAATGAGGATTGCCCCTCATCCCCTAGGCTATATAGTGTGTGGCTTGTCGTCCACACTAGCCTGGCCGCCCATGACTCTGCATGGGCGTCCTCTCCCACTGAACCCCGGCGGATGGCCACGTCCTCAGCGCTCCGACCGAGGCATTGATGCTAAAGTCCTGTCTAGCCATCCGGTCTGTCGGTCGGTCACAGGCGTTACAGCCTACGTGACAAAATGCTTATGGAACACCAGGCTATATATGCCTGCGACGAGTGATTGTTTTATCTTGTTACTTGAGCCCACCTCTCATCCAAGGTGTGTGGTCAGAGTACCAACACGGAGTGCAACTGGGAAAGTGGACATGATACCTGGTTGGCAAGGGACTTATGTGTACGCCAAGGGTCATGTGGATTGGCACATGTTTGTGTGCTTTAAGCTTGGATTATGATATCTGGACTTATGGGACTGTTTTGTCTCGCCCATTTATTTGGGACATGAATTTATTTTTATTTTTTTAAAGCCATATTAGAATCACTATCTCCCCATACACAGGCCAAGAGGTTCATTGTTCATCTCACCATGCATGTGGATTCATGTTGGGATTGTGAGAGGGCAATTCAATGAACACTCCACCATACACGTGGATTCGTGTTGCGATTGTGGAGTGAGTGTTTCATTGTTTCCACACCATGCTTGTTGATCAGAGTTGGGATTGTATGGGAGAACATGGAAACTGTTGGGATTGGGAGAAAGGATTGCCAGAACTATGGAGAACTAGCTTTTCTATCACCATGGTTTGTACTCTTGAATGGCACCAGTTTGTGTGCATAGCACATGTTTCTGTGCGAGACACTAGTTTCTTGTGCATGGCACTTATTTAAGTGTCTTAGCATCTGGTTGGTGATTTTCATTCGCATATGATTATCTCATTAATATTGGTGATTGAGACACAATTGGCTCTTGTGCCTGTGTCTAGCATATCTTCCATGGAATTCTCTCCCATTTATTTTGGGACATGATTTTGATATTGGTATTATGGAGACTTATTTAGTCTCACCCATTTCTTTGGGACATGGATTCTTCAGTTATATTGGATTTTTGAGACTGTCTCGTCTCGCCCACTTGATGGGACATGATTATATCTTGAATATATGGCTTGAAGCTTAAAGTTGCGGACAACTTTTAAGAAGCTAGGGAGGATGTCACCAACCTGGACATTTTCCAATATGAAAGGGGTCTGGTGGGCTCCAGGATGTCCAAATATTTGGAAAGTACAAGCTTTGGGAATTAGGGATTATCCTAGAATACAAAGAACCACACTCCTAAAATTTAGGAGAGTTGCTATTTTTGGCCCGACTCCGATGGAAATTCTGTTCACGTCATTACATTCATTAATAGAGGCTCTCTTGCTGCACACTAGCCTCTACCACCGTTGAAGGCTTCCATAATGATGGCTACTCTCTTTCTCTCTCTCTTGAAGGCTGCCCATGAAGAATACCGGCTGTTGGGGACGGTTTTGGAGGCTCCCATCGCAAAGAAATACTGAAGGCAAGGGTATTTAATCATTTATTATGATTTCCAACCATTGTACTTGTTGTACCAGCCTTTGTACCTACTGTACTAGCCATTGTACCGATTGTACCAATCCTTGTACTTATTGTACTTGCTGTACCACCCATTGTATCGACTGTACCAGCTTCTGTACATGCTGTACCAACCATTGTACCTGCTTTACTAGTCATTGTACATGCTGGTACTAGCATTTGTACTTGTTGTACCTACTGTACCAACCACCATACCGACTGTACCAACCACTGTACCTATTATACGAGCCATTGTACCAGCTCTACCAGCCATTGTACCTGCTATACCAGCTGAATGGAGAGTTGTACTTGCTGTACCAGCTCTATTGCATGAAGACCCGTGGTTTTTTGGGGAAGAATCAGTACCCACACGGAGGTATATGGATTATATTGTTGGCTTAGCATTTCTACAGCCTATGTTCCGACTTGGTTGCCTCATGTTGGGCTGTGTTATGGCATTTGTATATGGATAATCCGGCATCTCCCATGGGAAGAGGAAGGCCCTACATGATATTATTCTCCTTGGGTAATAAAATACTCCAAGGGGGGGAGGGTCGGCCCATTCCGGCCTCTATGTGGTGTCACTTGCAAGCTCCATTTTCAGCATTTGTGGATGTTTTGTCCAGCTTTATGTTTTATGCAAAGTGATGATGGATATATGTTAAGGTTGTGGCCATGTTTAAATGTTTTAATATGCATTGATGGTATCAACAAGCGTGTCAAAGGCCCTAGTCCCCCGGGCACCCGCCGCGAGTTACATGTATACCATATATATCCGTTTGATCCTAGAGGATACTAGACTAGCTTCGTCACCGACAGTGGTTTCTTATCCTTTCCACATGCACCAAAATTATCAAGGACCATTGCCTTGCATTTTGCATGCCTCGGATTTCCTTTCGATCTAGGTGGTTGCATAGATAGCCTCATCATCGCGACGGGAGCCCTTCATCCTTTCCATTTGACCCTCAAGGTTATATGATTCATGTATGGGTCTTCTGCTACATCGACATTCAGCCATGGATGTGATTTTTGACTTTTTTACATAGCCACTTGTATATGTATTTTCTTTGGGCGTAAGCACCCTTTGATTTCGAGGACGAAATCATTATAGGAGGAGATGGTTTGTAATGAAGCAACACCTTTAGTTTAGGTCTAAGACCTTGGTCATGGACTCAAGTATAAAAGGGGAGACTCATGGACTATCATTGTACCTTTAACTTTTTACATTTCTAGCTTTTGAAACCTTTTGACATCTTGGCTCCTTTCTTGGAGATGGTCACTCATGGTCTAGGGCTCATGGCAAGCTTGATAACCATCCTCTTGGTGGGAGGTTAACTCACTTAGGCATCATGGCCATTGTATGAGATTATCCTTAATCTTATATTAATCCATGATGATTTGTCCCTAATCTGAGTCTTATAATCACTCCATTTCAAATGGCGACTAAAGGCTGCCTCATACAGAGTCCGTCTGACACTAGATGATAACCATCCTCTTGGTGGGAGGTTAACTCACTTAGGCATCATGGCCATTGTATGAGATTATCCTTAATCTTATATTAATCCATGATGATTTGTCCCTAATATGAGTCTTATAATCACTCCATTTCAAATGGCGACTAAAAGCTACCTCATACTACAGAGTCCGTCCGACACTAGATGAATGAGTATCATTCAAGATGGCTTGAGCCTTGGACCAATGGAAGATAATGTTCCCATTTAGACTACTGGTCATGACAGAATGACTTGAGAACATCAAAGGCCAACTGGTTATAGATGTATGTCTGGTCGTCTGTCTGAGGATGGAATGCACTAGACAACTGTAGCTTGGTCCCAAATTTCTCGAATAATGCCCTCCAAAAATGCAAGGTGAACTTGGAATCCCTATCTAATGTAATGGTGCCAATGCCTGAGAAAAAGACGGACTATGTCCTTAGTTGTGGCCGTATGCTTGCATGGGATGAGCATGCAGAACTTACTGAAGAGATTCACAATGGTAAAACACTGAGAGTTACGAGATTCGATGGATACTGGTAAAGGCCCTACAAAGTCCATAGAAATGTCAATGAAAGGTCCATCGAGGATAGGCAAAGATTGAAGTAACCCAACGTTTTTCGTATGTGGAACCTTAACTTTTTGACAAATCTTACAGACTTGAACACGTGAATAAACATCACGCCTCATTTTTTGCCAATAAAAGGACCGTTCCAATTTCTCGAGGGTACTTTTGATACCTCTATGTCCTCCAACTAAGGAGTCATGAGCATCATGGAGAAGAGCTGCTTACTTTTCCTGAATGACACAGAGACGGTTCTTGTAGAATAGCCAACCGTTCTGCAGCACTGGGTAATGGTAGGCTCAGAAGTGAGGGCCAAACTGTATTGAGTACCAAACTCAAGGAAATCAACATACTGATCTAAGTCTTTCCCAATGATTTCGAGAATGGTAGACTCCTGCATAGTCTGGATGTTGGCCTTTCGACTAAGAGAATCTGCCAACTGGGTTATGCTTACCAGGGATATACTCGATCATTCCTCCAAATTGTTTGAAGATCTAACTCTGTTTGGTTTGCCAATCACTCCACTGGGCACTTGGCATGGTTTGAAGCCACTTAAGTGCTTGGTGGTCTGTTTTGACTTTGAAAACCTATCCATAAAGAAAAGGCTTTCAATGTTTGAGTGTTGTGATCACACCCAAAAGCTCTTTGTTATGAACCGAATAATTATTTTCGATGATATCCAACTTTCTATTGTAGTAGGCCACGGGTCTATTGTCCTGCTGAGGAACTGCACCTATGGCTACATTGCTAGCATCGATAATGACCTCAAAAGATTCATCCCAAGATGCTAACTTCAGAACAAGCGCTTCTGAGGCGGCTTTCTGGAGTGCACGGAATGCATCAAGTGCCTTGCCTGTAACTGAGACCTTTTGTCTATTAGGGATCATGCCAATTAGGTACCAAAGCCGAGTGATCAAATGGACAACATCTTCGACGGTCACATTGGCCCTGCATGGGATAAGCATAACAAATTTTCTAAGTCTATCAACAATAGTCAAGCACTGAGTATCACGCTTACCCAGACTGGCAGGCAAATTCGTGACAAAGTCCATCGATATATCTTGAAAAGGGAATTGGCAAGGTTGTAACAACCCTATCTTCAAGGAGCTTTCACTTTCTGACAAGTGTCACACTGTTGCACATGTGCAAACACATCTCGCCTCATTCTTGGCCAATAATATTGCCTTTCTAACTTCTCCAGAGTCGAATTCATGCCCCAGTGGCCACCAATGCTAGCGTCATGGGCATCATGGAGAAGAGCTGCCCTGAACGACTTCATGACACACAATCGGCCTTTGTAGAAAAGCCAACCATCGCGTATCAAAAAGTGACATGGTTCTATGGCATCCAATGCTTGTTCCCACTATGTACCAAATTCCTCAGAATCCGCGTAGGTGTGCCTCATGTCATCTAGTCCCATATCAGCAAGATGGAGTCTAGTGGTTTGAATCAACGTCACCGTTCCCTTCGTGCTCAAAGCATCGGCTAGTGGATTGGCCCTTTCTGGAAGGTACTCGATCATACCACCAGATTGCTGGAAGATCTAAAGCGTGCTTAATGATGATAATCACATGCTCATGACATAGAGGAATAGAGAGAAGGAGAAGAGAGACTCTTTACCTAACCTACTCCTACTACTATATATTACTGAATGAATGAGTAATTACAATGATTGTCATAGATCCAATGTAGTTCTAGACTATGAATGCTATAAATGAACTTATGTTCACTGTCCTCTCCACTATGCGTTAATGGAAAACGCTGATTTGGAGATGTACTTGGCTGATCCAAACTGTCAGACTGCATGTCCTTGGTCTTGGCTCTGCAATAAGCCAAAAGGCATGACCACAAATTCATAGTGAGCCCATTCCGTACAGAAGGCTGTCTTGGGGATGTTCCCCTCAACAATTGTCTGTGGGGGAGCTGGGCTCACCACGGAAGCCGTGGAGGTGGAGTGGTAGTCTTCTTAGGACACTCCCTAGAAGTGTGTTCTTTTGTATGACGAAAGAAACACCTACCCTCCTTTTTGTACTAAGCTATCTCCTCAGCACTCAATTTGCCACCGGTCTTGCCTGCCTGAGCTTTCTAGTCTGGAGTAAGCTTGGGTGTCACGTGAACCCTCCACTGGGGTACACAGTGACACAGTGACACACTCGCATGATCATCAATGCAGCATTTTTACAAAAGCAGAACCTTTTCTAGGATTATTTGTCGTACGCCGTGACCCCATTGTGAGCCCTTAGTCCAGGGACAGTCAGGCACGAGCTACGTAGGTCAGTCTCTGAGCTTTATAGGTCAGTCAGATGTCAGTCCTCTTAACCCACTTGGAGAAAGCATCATTCCGAAGCATGTAGTGGTCAACCTTAGCATTAGATGCATGTAGGCATTTTAGGTTCATTCACATAGAAAGGGGCCAGCCCTAAGGCCGGCCCCAAGGCAGCCCCAACTTGGGCTAGCCTTGCAAAGGCATCCAAAGCCTTTGCCATACGGTCGGCCAGCAGCCGCCAGGTATTGCTACAGCCCGACCAGCATTTAATGGGCAGACAACATGAAGTACAGCAGCCGACTGTGCATGATGACCAGTCGTGAGCATTAATGGCGGCCGCCAGCAGTATTCAACAGCCGGCAGGGTTTTCCATCAGCCGACTGGCATTATTGAGTCGTGGGACATTTTTGCATCAGCCAACAGCCTTCTCAAGCAGCGGACTGCTGTCCAGAGGAGGTATAAAAGCATAACCTCAGCCCACACAAAATCATTCAGGCATATTCAGCACAGTACCTTCCTGTTTGCAACATCCAAACACTCCAGGCTAAGAAGGAAGATACTCTTCACATTCAGCCAGCATATGTGCAGTCCTACAGCTAACTGGACTTGCATCAGTGGCCAAGGAGAATCTTCAGCAGAGCCTTGGGATAGCTGGATACTCAGCCGACGTACGGTCTTCCTCGTCCTTGCGTTGGGAATTCATATAAGTTAAACTCAGCATCGTATAGCATTTCTCCAAAGAATAATATAAGCAAATACTCCTGCTTGCAAGAGGGGGGGGGGCACCTTTAATTGGTATTGGGACCCAATACTGTGTCGTTTTCAATATTCTCATTCTCTTCTCTCTCTCTACTCTGTAAAGTTGATGCTAAAGATTCTCACCACATAAAGGTATAAAGAAGGCCCTATTGTGCGTTATAACGATCAAGCTCAGTGCATGTAACATTGGTATCAAAGCATCAGGTTGGTAACCCAAGAGATTGAGGGTAAGACAAGCTCTCATCCTTGCCTATGGCACTCCAAAGGAACAGCAGTTCATTGTCCTCTTTGACATAAGCAGTTCTGAGGATGCCATCTCTCCACAGATGGCTACAAAGATGAGCTGTACCTTGGTTCCTTATCACTTAGATGTGGACAGGTTTACCCCTCGTCTACGTACACACATCACTCATAAAGCTCAGCAATTTGAGTTTCAAGTTTAGCGGCCAACGGGATTTCATTGTCTTCCCTCTTTTAGGGTGTGACATGATCCTCAGGATCTAGTGGTTTCAACAGTATACACCCATTCCTGATTGGAGGCAAGACACTTTCACCATAGTTGAAGGCTTTCCTAAGCCTCTCATGATTCGCGGGGATCGGAGCATTCTTGGAATTCCACTCATTTCCCACATTCAGGCCCAAAGAGCCATCAGAAAAGGAGCAAAGTGTGCGTTGTTATATGTCCACTCTCAGTCTAATGCAGTTCAAGTAGCACCCACAGGGGTGCAACGGATGGCTGGTCTTTTGTCTGAATACAGTAACATCATGCTGCGAGACGACCTCCCACCTACTCTCCCACCCAATAGACCTGAGGAGCATCGCATAGAGTTGGTTCTATTAGAAGTCATCTCCTGTCTTTACTAGACACCAGGGCCTCTGTTGTGGGTGTGCCCGCCCTTTGTAGGTGTTTTCTCATTTTTCCTCACTCCCCGTATTTTTTCCCCGTTTCTCCCTATTTTTCCATGGTATGGGTGGCTACCCGATGATGGCAGGATGACCCAGTAGCTGGCCGACTACTCCAGTATGCACGTGTTCATTTCTCGGAGCTGGCTGACTGGATTGCATAAGTCGTGGACCTCTCTTGTGTTGGCCGACTGGATGACACCAGTCATGAGGCTATCGGCAGCTTTTGCACAGGCCGACTGGGTACTTGGGGCCATATAAAATGGCCCCATGGCCCCCATTCCTATGGCCCCATGGCCCCCATTCCATGATATCTTGTATCACTTTGGGATCTTGTGTATATAGAGTAGAGTTACACGCCTATCTCTCTCCTTCTCTTGTGCTCTCTATTTTCTGCACTCTACTTGCTCTTGTGGTCTCAGATTTGGTTATCATCTCCGCTGCGTATTTTGACATGGTATCAGAGCCCTAGGTTCTTGATAGATCTTGGGAGTTTTCTGAGCAAGAGAGGGACTGTTGCGTTGCTGATTGGTGGATTGTTCGGAACTGTTCGGGAACAGAAGAAGCAAGAGGACAGCGGGCTGAGTTGCTGGACAGCCACTTGCAGGTGTAAGTTTTTTTTCCCACCGACCCACCCTTTTCAGTTACATCCACGCAATGGCTGATTTGTTAGAGATGGCTGAGAAGCATGTGAAGATCCCAACACTCCCCACGTTCCCGGTGGACCGTCAGTTGGACGGGAACAATTACGGCATATGGAAGGTTATGATGGAGTCTGTGCTGGAGTCATATAACCTTGCTGATTTCATCGTTGTCGGGGTTCCATAGCCGGAAGCAGAGGAAGGGGAGTTACAGTCAGCCAGAAAGGACCGCGAGGCACAGGCACAGATGTGGGATCGTGTCAACGCTAGGGTCCGTTCATTTATCTTCCTCAACTGCACACCGCAAGTAATCAATCACGTAAAGCACATGACACTGGCCAGAGGCATATGGCAGGACTTGGCTTCTGTTTATAACAAGGTATCGCCCATGAAGAGGATTTCCTTAGAAGTACAGATGCGTGTTATGAATCCTGCAAAGTCGTCGACGATGCAGGAGCACATTAACAAGCTGCAGGCCCTTCAGCAGGAAGTCCTGCAGGCTGGGAAGGAGATATCATCAAAAGATATGGCCACTACTTTGCTGTCCCACTTGCCTTCTCAGTATTCTGCTTTCTACTTCTCTTTGATTACTAGTGGCAGGCTCAGCACCATTACATGGGAGGAGCTTGTGCCCATGGTCTTGGACCAAGAGGAACGATTCTCGAACCCTCCTCACAGCGGAGGTTCGGAGGCCTTAACTGGCCAACGGCCGAAAGGCCAGGCCAAAAGGCCGGAATAACAACAAGGGCAAAGGAAAGGCTTCACCGGAGAAGTCTTCTGAGAAGAAGCCTGACACAGATCGAGAGAAACTGAAGGCTGAGTGCATGAAGTATGCAAGACTGGCTTTCGGGTGGAATTTCAGGAGCATTCAGTTGCTCTACGGGACCGTGAGACTGGCCAGGTTGTTTGGGAAGGCGGTGTGCTCCACATGACCGCCGGTGAGCATAACCTTTGGCCACGAGTCTGGCTTTGTGTTTGTCCACAGACACATCTGACGCATATTTGGTCTTAAAGACCCATTTGACACCAATGACTGACCATTCGAATCGTGGTCATCCTTGCTGTCGGTGCAAAGGTATCCTTGTAGTCGATGCCTGGCAGTCATTTGGACCACATTGGCGTGACAAAGACTGCCCTGTCAAAGGAGTTTGAGATTACCGACCTAGGCTTACTCCACTTCTTTTTGGGATTGGAGATCTGGCAGACCCAGAGGGGGTTTTTTGTTTCTCAGCAGAGCAGTATGTTCATGAGTTGCTTGAGGCCTTTGGGATGGAGAACTGCAAGCCTATTACTTCGCCGATGACCCAAATACAAAGTTAACTGTTAATGATCCTTGTGAGCCAGTTGATGCCTCGCAGTATCAAAAGTTGGTTGGTTCATTGATCTGGTTGCTGAACACCAGATTGGACTTGAGCTTCTCCGTGGGACTGTTGAGCTCTTTTATGCAGACACCATTGAAGTCTCATTGGGACGCAGGATTGCGGATCTTGAGGTATCTACAGAGTACAAGGGATCTAAGACTCTTCTACATAGGAGGGGATGGAGTCAGACTCCAAGGTTGGAGTGACTCAGATTGGGGAGGAGATCCAGACACGAGGAGATCTACTTCAGGTTACAGTTTTACCCTCGGCTCAGGAGCAGTTTCTTGGAGCAGTAAGAGGCAGCCAACTATTGCACTATCTTCGACAGAGGCAGAGTACCGAGCTGCTTGTGGTGCTGATTACAGGAGCCCACAGTCATCCAGTGTGATAACCAAAGTTGTATAGCTATTGCTCGGAACCCAGTCTTCCATGCCCGGACCAAGCACATAGAGATACAGTATCACTTTGAACGTGAGAAGATCTTGGCTGGTGACATCTTGCTACTTTGTTGTTCGACGGAGGACAATGCGGCGGACCTCTTCACAAAAAAGTCTCTACCTCAGGCTATGCTCAGGCGGCACTCCAGCTCCCTAGGGTTGGTTTCACAGCCACGAGCTGAGAGGGGGTGTTAGAAGTCATCTCCTGTCTTTACCAGACACCAAGGCCTCTTTTGTGGGTGTGCCCGCCCTTTGTAGGTGTTTTCTCATTTTTCCTCGCTCCTCGTATTTTTTTCCTTTTCTCCCTATTTTTCCAAGGTATGGGTGGCTGCCCGATGATGGCAGGATGACCCAGTAGGCCGACTGCACCAGTATACATGTGTTCATTTCTCGGAGCTGGCCGACTGGATTGCACAAGTCATGGACCTCTCTTGTGATGGCTGACTGGATGACACCAGTCGTGAGGCTGTCGGCAGCTTTTGCACAGGCCGACTGGGTACTTGGGGCCATATAAAATGGCCCCATGGCCCCCATTCCATGGTATTTTGTATCACTTCGGGATCTTGTGTATATAGAGCAGAGTTACACGCCTATCTCTCTCCTTCTCTTGTGCTGTCTATTTTTCTGCACTCTACTTGCTCTTGTGGTCTCAGATTTGGTTATCATCTCCGCTGCGTATTTTTACAGGTTCCTAGTTCAGAACCTCCAAGCAAGTTCCCCCACCACCTTTCTAAGGCTTTGGAGAGTGAGCTCGAGCAGCAATTAGTCCAACTACTCAGTCCGGATTTATCCGACCATCTTCCTCACCTTTTGTCGCTCCCATTCTGTTTGTCCAAAAGAAGGATAAGTCTGCACGCTTATGTGTGGATTACAAGGCACTCAATAAGCTTACAGTGAAGAATAGATTCCCCATGCCCAGAATAGAGTACATCCTTGAACGACTCAACAGTGCAAAGATTTTCTCTAAGATTGATCTTAAGAGTGGCTATCATCAGGTTCGGATCTTCGAGGCCGACATTCCAAAAACGGCCTTTAGGACCGAGCGTGGCCACTACGTGAAACTCGCGGCGGGTGCCCGGGAGACTAGGGCCTTTGACACACTTGTTGATACCATCAATGCATGTTAAAACACTTAAACATGGCCACAGCCTTAACACATATCCATCATCACTTTGCATAAAACATAAAGCTGGACAAAACATCCACAAATGCTGAAAATGGAGCTTGCACGTGTGACACACCGCATAGAGGCCGGAATGGGCCGACCCCCCCTCCCCTTGGAGTATTTTATTACCCAAGGAGAATAATATCATGTACAAGCTTTGAGGGCCTTACTCTCCCCACGGGAGATGCCGGATTATCCATATACAAATGCCATAACACAGCCCAACACGAGGCAACCAAGCCGGAACATAGGCTGTAGAAATGCCGAGCCAACAATATAATCCATATACCTCCGTGTGGGTACTGATTCTTCCCCAAAAACCACGGGTCTTCATGCAATAGAGAGGGTACAGCAAGTACAACTCTCCATTCAGCCGGTACAGCAGGTACAATGGCTGGTACAGCCGGTACAGTGGCTGGAACAGCAGGTACGATGGCTGGAACAGTGGCTGGTACAGCAAGTACAAATGCTGGTACAACACATACAATGGCTAGAAATCATAATAAATGATTGAATACCCTTGCCTTCAGTATTTCTTCGCGATGGAAGCCTCCAAAACAGTCCCCAACAGCCGGTATTCTTCATGGGCAGCCTTCAAGAGAGAGAGAAAGAGAGCAGCCATCATTAGGGCAACCTTCAACGGTGGTAGAGGCTAGTGTGCAGCAAGAGAGCCTCTATTAATGAAGAGAGAGGGCTCCAATTTATAGATTTGGGCCTCCCATGAGCTAAAATGGCAAGAGAAGGCTACAATGACAAGTGGAGAGCCACACAATAGCTGAAGTGACAAGTGTGAGGCCACTTGTCTCACTTTGATCCTTTTTCTAACAAGTGTCAGGCCACTTGTCTCACTTTGGTCCACTTTCTTGCCACATGTCCCAATCTAAGAGATGGGTCCTTCCATAATCTTTACCTCTAAAAATATCCCAACTGGTAGACATTCTGTCATAGGCACTTTGCCAACTCTTGGTATATGCTCAATTCCAGATGTAATGACGCGAACAGAATTTCCATCGGAGTCGGGCCAAAAATAGCAACTCGTAAATTTTAGGAGTGTGGTCCTTTGTATTCTAGGATAATCCCCCATCCCCAAAGCTTGTACTTTCCAAATATTTAAACATCCTGGAGTCCACCAGACCCCTTTCAGACTGGGAAATGTCCAGGCTGGTGACATCCTCCCCAACTTCTTAAAAGTTGTCCACAACTTTAAGCTTCAAGCCATATATTCAAGATATAATCATGTCCCATCGATTGGGCGAGACGAGAGAGTCTCAAAAATCCAATATAACTGAAGAATCCAGGTCCCAAAGAAATGGGCGAGACTAAATAAGTCTCCATAATACCAATATCAAAATCATGTCCCAAGATAAATGGGCGAGACAAAAAACAGTCCCATAAGTCCAGATATCATAATCATGTCCCAAGATAAATGGGCGAGACAAATCAGTCCCATAAGTCCAGATATCATAATCCATGTCCCAAGTAAATGGGCGAGACAAAATAAGTCTCCTGCCAACAAGACATCGGTCCACATGACCCTTGGCATAGACATAAGTCCGGTCATGTCCACTTTACCACTTGCACTCCGTGTTGGTACTCTGACCACACACCTTGGATGAGAGGTGGGCTCAAGTAACAGGATAAAATAATCACTCGCAGGCATAGATAACCTGGTGTTCCATAAGCATTTCTACTACACATAGTTTATAGGCATTTCGGCCACCAATAGTTTGTAGGCATTTCGGCCACCAACTCACACTACCCTCTCAAGTGCCCATGTTCCCTTCCATTTGCTCTCTATTGTTCCATCCACACATGGTAGAAACAATCTTCAAGAGAGCACGTAGGACAAGAGAACACCACACAGGGTATGTTGTGCTTGTCACTACCCTTTGAAGTGCCCATGTTCCCTTCCATCTGCTCTCTATTGTTCCACCCTCACATGGTAGAAACAATCTTCAAGAGAGCACGTAGGACAAGAGAACACTACACAAGGTAAGTGAACCATGAGTTCCATAAGTCCAATGCATCCCAAATAAAGGGAGCCAAAAAGAATAATCCATAAACCACCTATCATCATTCTTGTACTTGAAAATATTCCGCCTGCCATCATAACACACCATGTGTGCATGGCCGGAATCCACACGGGCACCGCCCGAAGGTCTACAAATGTCCTGCCATGTCCTTGGACTCATATGCATCCACTCATATGATCCATACACATGCCCAGGTATAATACATACATGCATCCGCATGTTTCTAGGCCTGACACGCATCCGCATGTCCCTAGAATATAGGGGTTTGTGACATTCCCCCCGGCTTCTAATTAGTTTACCGCAACTGAAAAGCCTCCAGATAGGCCTTCAAAAGATCTGGGTAGTCCTCGAAGTAGGCCCCAATTCTATATAAATCTCGTCCAAGAAAGAAATCTCCATAGATATAATCCATCCCAATAAAGGGAGCCATGAAAAGAATTCATCCCATTAAAGGGAGCCATAAACAATGTTTCCTTGAAACCATCTCAAGGCAAACAACACCACCTTTCTCCTTGCATAGCTATACAAGGGTTAGTGAACATCAAAAACACTTCATAGCAAAAGCACTAACTTTGTAAACTCAAAGTATACTTAGCTTTTCTTTGCCAGGTTGGTCATGAAGCCAAAAGAAATATCTCGTCACCATATCCTTCAGATATCCTGAGATATATCTCCATATAGCTTGCCTCTAAGCTTGATAATATAATCCACAATATTCATATGGTAAGAGTGCTAAACGTGTGCACATAAAGCCAACTCCATACTTCCAAGATAAATTTTGTGAATTCATAAATCCTTAGACCAAGCTGTCTATTGCTCATGCTCTTGCTTCATAGGCTCTGAAGTGGCTGGCCATGCTTAATAGCAATGATGGTAAGTGTGGTCCCCACTTGAGATCTTTTCTCTTCCTTATTGATAGAAGGAAGCCTCCGCTTCCAAGGAAGTCTATGCTCTGATACCAATGAAACTCGCGGCGGGTGCCCGGGAGACTAGGGCCTTTGACACACTTGTTGATACCATCAATGCATGTTAAAACACTTAAACATGGCCACAGCCTTAACACATATCCATCATCACTTTGCATAAAACATAAAGCTGGACAAAACATCCACAAATGCTGAAAATGGAGCTTGCACGTGTGACACACCACATAGAGGCCGGAATGGGCCGACCCCGCCTCCCCTTGGAGTATTTTATTACCCAAGGAGAATAATATCATGTACAAGCTTTGAGGGCCTTACTCTCCCCACGGGAGATGCCGGATTATCCATATACAAATGCCATAACACAGCCCAACACGAGGCAACCAAGCCGGAACATAGGCTGTAGAAATGCCGAGCCAACAATATAATCCATATACCTCCGTGTGGGTACTGATTCTTCCCCAAAAACCACGGGTCTTCATGCAATAGAGAGGGTACAGCAAGTACAACTCTCCATTCAGCCGGTACAGTAGGTACAATGGCTGGTACAGCCGGTACAGTGGCTGGAACAGCAGGTACGATGGCTGGTACAGCAGGTACAACAAGTACAAAAGCTGGTACAGCCGGTACAAGGGCTGGTACAGCCAAAACAGTGGCTGGTACAGCAGGTACAGCAAGTACAAATGCTGGTACAACACATACAATGGCTAGAAATCATAATAAATGATTGAATACCCTTGCCTTCAGTATTTCTTCGCGATGGAAGCCTCCAAAACAGTCCCCAACAGCCGGTATTCTTCATGGGCAGCCTTCAAGAGAGAGAGAAAGAGAGTAGCCATCATTAGGGCAACCTTCAACGGTGGTAGAGGCTAGTGTGCAGCAAGAGAGCCTCTATTAATGAAGAGAGAGGGCTCCAATTTATAGATTTGGGCCTCCCATGAGCTAAAATGGCAAGAGAAGGCTACAATGACAAGTGGAGAGCCACACAATAGCTGAAGTGACAAGTGTGAGGCCACTTGTCTCACTTTGATCCTTTTTCTAACAAGTGTCAGGCCACTTGTCTCACTTTGGTCCACTTTCTTGCCACATGTCCCAATCTAAGAGATGGGTCCTTCCATAATCTTTACCTCTAAAAATATCCCAACTGGTAGACATTCTGTCATAGGCACTTTGCCAACTCTTGGTATATGCTCAATTCCAGATGTAATGACGCGAACAGAATTTCCATCGGAGTCGGGCCAAAAATAGCAACTCGTAAATTTTAGGGGTGTGGTCCTTTGTATTCTAGGATAATCCCCCATCCCCAAAGCTTGTACTTTCCAAATATTTAAACATCCTGGAGTCCACCAGACCCCTTTCAGACTGGGAAATGTCCAGGCTGGTGACACTACGAATTTGTGGTGATGCCCTTTGGTCTCACCAATGCACCAGTGATGTTCAACAAAATGATGTCTCGGGTATTTCGGGATCTCATTGGTAAATGCGTCTTCATCTTCTTAGATGACATTCTTATCCTCTCAGGGACTACAGAGCAGCATGAGCGAGATGTGAAACAGGTTTTGCAACTCTTGCAGGCCAATGAGTTGTTTATCAATGCCAATAAGAGTGAGTTTGGAGTACAAGAAATCCATTACCTGGGATACATTATCAGTTCTTCAGGTATTAGCCTCGACCCTAAAAAGGTACAAGCCATTCTCGGTTGGGATGTTCCCACTACAACCCACGAAATCCACTCATTTGTGGGTCTTTGTCAGGCCTATAGCACCCACATGGACAAGTTTTCTAACCTTGCAGCACCTCTTACTGACTTACTCAAGGGCGTGAAGACTCCTCGTCAGAAAGTGTCCGTCATGGGCAAGGCTCTAGAGGCATTCTAGAAGATGAAGAAAGTTGCCTCTGAATCACCAGTTTTGAAGTTGGCATCACGGGATGATCCTTTCAAGGTGATTACCAATGCCAGTAATCTTGCCATTGGAGCTGTTTTATAACAAGATGGTAGGCCAGTGGCTTACTATAGCCGCAAGTTGAATAACACCGAGAAGAATTATTCGGTGTATGACACAGAGCTCTTGGGGGTGATTTAACTCTTACGCATTGGAAGCACTTCCTATACAGGAGGGACTTCACAGTTAAGACAGGTCGCCGAGCACTTAAATCGTTGCAAACCATGCCCAGTGCCCAATGGAGTGACAGACAGTCCAGGTGGAGTCAATTGTTCCAACAATTTGGGGGAATGATTGAATATGTCCCGAGCAAAAATAACCCTATTGTCGATGCTTTTAGTCGCAAGGGCACTATTCAGACATTGCAAGAGTCCACTGTGCTAGAAATTCAAGGCAAAGACTTAGACAGTATGAAGGCATAGTATCCGGATTTGAAAGAGTTCGGGACTCAATATCATTTGGCCCTCAATTCAAAACCAGGCCACTACAAAATACGAGATGGTTAGTTGTTTTTCAAGAACCATCTTTGTGTACTCAAAGAAAAGTGCCAAATCTTTCTCCACAATGCCCATGATTCTCTTGTTGGGGGTCATAGGGGTATTAACAATACCTTGGAGAAGTTAGAGAGGTCATTCTATTGACCTAAGATGCGACGGGATATCTACCATCAGGTCCAATCATGCCAGATATGTCAAAAAGTGAAAGTTTCTCATACCAAATAGGCAGGGTTGCTTCAGCCTTTGCCTATTCCCAAGATACCCTTGCACAACATTAGTATGGACTTCGTAGGTCCTCTTCCCAACTTAGCTGGATCTAGAAACACGCAGTGTATGACAATTGTTGACAAATTCAAGAAGTTTTGCATGCTCATTCCATGCAAGCACATAGCCACAGCCGAGGACATAGCTCGCTTGTTCATTCGGTTTTAGTATCCCATTGGTGGTTTGCCACGGACTATCATATCAAATTGAGATCCAAAATTTACATCCCATTTTTGGAGAGCGTTGTTTGACAATTTTGGGACTAAGTTGCAATTGTCCAGCGCATTCCATCCTCAAACAGATGGCCAAACAGAAATTTACAATCAATTGGCCTTTGAAGTTCTCAAATCATAATGTCATGACCACACAGCAGTCGAAATGGGAACAATGTTTAGGCAATCCTCAATGATACTCACTCATCGAGTATTGGCCAGACGCCGTATGAGACAGCATTTGGTCATCGGTTCTCATCTCTTTTGACAAGACAGGTGTCACCATCTCTTGAGGCCAATAAAACCACCGAGACATTCTCTGAAATCATGGAGTCAGTTAAGAAGCGCCTTGCCAAGACTCAAGAAGCATATACCCAGCAAGCCAACAAACCCAGGTGATCATCCAAAGGAATACATGTCCCGAGCAAGAGGGGAGAACCTCATATGTGAGGGACTGCAACAAACAATGCTAAGCAAGCAGTGAGAAATGAGGGAGGCAAGCCAGCTATATATATGCCCATGAGTAGGCAGCCGACCGATGATAAAATCCTCCACGACTAGGAAAATACCCAAGACTCCATAATATGGGGAATAATGCGGGAAAATATATGTGAGGGGTGACCAGCCCCTCTAGCTAACATGGTTAGTCCTAGAGGCTAAAATAGGACACCAAACAGGAAGCCAGCAAGAAGGGGATGATGTCTAACACCCCCTCTCAGCACCTAATGTTGAGTGAACTCCAAGAAGCTAGAGACGCCGTCCTCGATCAAAGATGAAAGACTACAAAAACAGGTACCAAGAAAGCTCCACAAGCAATCTCCTTAGCAACTCACCTACAAAAGCAACAAAACAAGCTGCCAGGGACACCGCTCCTCTGGAAGAAAACAACCATGTAGACTGTGACGTGCTGCTCAAAATAATGGTTCCAAACCCAAGTGTAAGAACACTCCCCGAAGTCGAATGTTGTGTATCCAGCCTGGAGAAGGTATGAAAAACCTCATGACCAACCAAGATCAGATCCTGTATATAATCAATCCTGGGAGAAGCAAATTGCTCCTCACTCGAACCCTCAAAAGAAAAAGTCAATTTGCTCCAACTCTGTACCAAGAGTAGCCAAATGCTGTACAAAAGCATTCTCTAAAAAGTCAGCATTGCAAGATGTAAAGACTCTGTAAAAAAGATGGGGTCCATCTGCTCAAACTCCGTACCATGAGTTGCCCAATGCTGTACATAAGTACACACCACTGAGGTGGACATCGCAAGATGAAAGGACTCCACATCCCTCTCTGAAAAAAAAAAGTCGTCGGGCTGGTACAAGCCCAACCTGATTTTGATCCAAGCCCAAAAAAACCTAGAAGTACCACTACGCCCCAAGCACGGTTAGCAACCACAGATCCAAAGCATCCCATTGGGTCCCAAAAACCATCCTCCAAAACAATAAACCTGCAGAACTGGCAGGGGGAGGGGCATCCTCAGAAGCATCACAAAGAGAGGTGGAGGAAGACTCCTCACAATGAGGAAGGGAAGCAAGAGTATAAACTGCAGTGGTAACAAAGTCCTCAAAAGCATCACAGATAGTAGAAGACTGTTCCAAAAGTAGAATCAGATCCCAAGAATCAGCAACAAATAAATAATCCATGTGAAAGGATCACACCTCAAGGGGAAAACACCCTCCTTGTTCTGCAAATACTGCAAAGAACACAGGCTCGGACAAAATAAACTCTGCTCAGGATCTCTGAAAAGATCACTGCTCTCCTCCAAAATTTGTAAACTCCTGTCACAAAAGAAAGTCTCCACATATACAACACAGCTCCCGAAATTGATCCTCAAGTGAAATAGTTGGAGATAGACCCCCTCTGAGTGTAGAAAACTCCTATGGGAAGCAAAACGCAGCCAAAACACTGCTATCCAGTAAAAAATAGCACTCCACCGCCAACAGAAGGCAAGGAACATGAAGAAACCAGGAAACCGTGTAGGCCTGGAACAAAACACAGGTATAGATGCTCCAAAATCAGCAAAATGCTGACTAAAATCAGAAATTCAGAATCCTCCTCAAGTACCAAACTGCCTCCAAAGCCACAAAACAAGAAATCCCCTCTGCAAGTGATCTGTGTCCACTGGAGAAGAAAACGGAACCAAAGAAGGGCTGCAAACTTGAAAATTCAGGCCAACCAGTGTCCACACCTCCTATGAGGAAAAACGTTGAATAGAAGGTACCTTCGGGTCCAACAGATGAAGCCCAGGGGAAGGTGGAGCTACTAGCAAGATCAGTTCAGAAAAAAATGCACAGCAAGGGCTGGAATTCTGAAAACGCAGAGGTAAAAGGGGTTGTACAACGGGCTGAATCTGGAAAAATAGTAGATATATGGTACCATTAAATCCTC
Organism: Cibotium barometz; assembly: GCF_041138505.1. Taxonomy (NCBI): domain Eukaryota; kingdom Viridiplantae; phylum Streptophyta; class Polypodiopsida; order Cyatheales; family Cibotiaceae; genus Cibotium; species Cibotium barometz. Next base: position 4,376,495 of record NC_141094.1, on the reverse strand, counting down.
ATATCAGCAAACAGCATCAAAAACCTGTAGAAGAAAAAAACGCAGCAAATATGCTACTGCTGGCCTGTACAAAACAGGCGACCAGCACTGGGGGGGGGGGGGGGGGAGGTATGAATGCTAAGAACTGCTGTAGACAGCCACCTGTAGAAAAACGCAGCACACTAGGTGCTGCTGCCCTGAAAACAGTGCATAAAACAGGTGTGAAGGAAGTCTCGGGAGGTCAAACCGGCTATGGATGACCACGGGCTGCTGAGAAGAAACGCCTGGAAGAGGCAGGCGACCAGTAGCAATGCTGAGAAAAACGCAGATATGTCCACCTTGCTGAAAACGCAAAAACGCAGGAGGGAGAGGAGGGAGCATCCAACACTTTAGATCACCAGCGCTCTAATACCATGATAGAATGTGCAACGGAAGAAGGGAAAGTGGAAACACAGGAGAGACAATGAGAGAGAGAGAGATGGAGAGAAAACACAGGTGACAACCTACTCTCAATATCATCATCCAAAGAAATACATGTCCCGACCAAGAGGGGAGAACCTCGTATGGAAGGGACTTCAGCAAACAATGCTAAGCAAGCAATGAGAAATGAGGGAGGCAAGCCAGCTATATATATGCCCATGAGTAGGCAGCCGACTGGTGATAAAATCCTCCACGACTAGGAAAATACCCAAGAATCCGTAATATGGGGAATAATGTGGGAAAATATATGTGAGGGGTGACCAGCTCCTCTAACTAACATGGTCAGCCCTAGAGGCTAAAATAGGACACCAAACAGGAAGCCAGCAAGAAGGGGATGATGTCTAACAACGTGCACCCTGCACTAGGGCACACAGTGACACACTGGCATGATCATCGGTGCAGAATTTGTACAGAAGTAGAACCTTTTCTTTGTCGTACGCCGTGACCCCATTTGTGAGCCCTTAGTCTAGGGACAGTCAGGCACGAGCTACGTAGGTCAGTCTCTGAGCTTTAGAGGTCAGTCAGATGTCAGTCCTCTTAACCCACTTGGGAGAAAGCATCATTCAGAAGCATGTACTGGTCAACCTTAGCATTAGATGCATGTAGGCATTTTAGGTTCATTCACATAGAACGGGGCCAACCCCAGCTTGGGCTAGCCTTGCAAAGGCATCCAAAGCCTTTGCCATACAATCGGCCAGCAACCGACAAGTATTGCTACAACCCGACCAGCATTTGATGGGCAGCCAACATGAAGTACAGCAGTCGACTGTGCATGATGACCAGTCATGAGCATTAATGGCAGCCGACAAGGTTTTCCATCAGCCGACAGCAGTATTCAGCAGCCGACAAGGTTTTCCATCAGCCGACTGGCATTATTGAGTCATGGGACATTTTTGCATCAGCCAACAGCGCTGTCCAAAGGAGGTATAAAAGCATAACATCAGCCCACACGAAATCATTCAGGTATATTCAGCACAGTACCTTCACTTTGCAGCATCCAAACACTCTAGGCTAAGAAGGAAGATACTCTTCACATTCAGCCAGCATATGTGCAGTCCTGCAACTAACTAACTGGACTTGCATCAGTGGCCAAGGAGAGTCTTCGGCAGAGGATAGCTGGATACTCAGCCGACATACGGTCTTCCTCGTCCTTCCGTTGGGCATTCATATCATTTGTACTCAACATTGTACAGCATTTCTCCAAAGAACAATATAAGCAAATACTCCTACTTGCAGAGGGGGGGGGGGGAGGGGGGGGGGGTGCTGCGGGCTACAATGGATATTGGGACCTAATACTATGTTGTCTTCAATATTCTCATTCTCTTCTCTCTCTCTACTCTGTAAAGTTGATGGTAAAGATTCTCACCACATAAAGGTATAAAGAAGGCCTTGTTGTGCGTTATCACAATCAAAACTGAATTATGGCTGGGCTTTATATACCCCATTAGTCTCCTAGTCAGCCAGCTCTACAGAAAGTCCGGTGCTGGAAAAACCTCACAACTAGGTACAAATAGCATTAAATGCTATTAAATCCATCATTTTCACACCTTAAAGAAGGCTGGCTGTTATGCGCTTTTGTCTAGGCTGCTGGGCAGCCAGCGCATGAAGTATGGGACTGCCCCAAACTCAAGCTGGGCAGGGCTGTGGGCCTGTCGGCTACCTGGCTAGGGCCCCTAGGGCTAGCCAACAGCCCTCTCAGCCCAAGCCAAGGCTGGTGGGCACATCATGGGGCCCTCCTCGCCCCTTGGGGGTGGTTCTACACCTCCCCCATGCCCACAGCAAGAGCCTTAGGCTCTGCTTTGGGTTAGCCCTATGGGTTGGACCCTTCTCTACATGCAAACCTACATGCATCTATAGATGTCCGGCACCCGGTCGCAAACCAGATACTCAGATCACCTGACATCATTCCAGCGGGAGACTTACAGTACGGACTCGCACTGCTTCATGTGCAAGACAATGCACACTTGACCTCGGACGCATAGACTGGAACCCTGGCTGACTCTGATGGCACCAAGCAGCAGCAGCACATTGGCAATCATAGGACCTCTCACAACATTTCCTCTCAGATTTTTGGAAGAGTCTTTGGGACAGTTTTCGGCCTAGAAAGATCACCCTCCTTTTTGGCTGATGGCACACAGGAGCTTGGCGGTTGGCACTTGGTTGGCAGTTGGAGGTCGGCCAGCAGCTTACCCAAGGTGCGGTTACCCGAGGTGCGGCCACCCTCAGGAGTCTCAGTGACATTGTCATTGGGATTGCCCGAAGGCTTAGCAGGTTTGGCGACAAATTCTCCGCATAATCACAATGGGCATGGCCTCGACCCAGATCATTACATGGAGCACTGTCGCTTGGGCCATAGAGGCTAAGGTGGTCAAGGCTTACGAGGAGGATGGTGGGGAGCTAGCCCTTCAAGTTTCTCACCTCCACATTTTGGCAGTACCAGTCATAGCCCCACCCACAAACCACTGGCGACCAGGCTCATGCCAAAGATGGGAGATTTGCAGTAGCATGGCAGCTTGGCACATATGGCAAGCTAGATGCAGCGAAGCCATTGAGGCTATCAAGAGCATTTGGCTCAACATCATACATACCCTCCGTGGTCAATGGGGGAAGTTGTAGGGTGGCTCTGACATCATGTAGAAGCGGCCGGAAGCTTTCTTGAGGTTCTGGTGACCTGGCCCTTTTCTCACTAATAGAGGTGGTGACCCCACTTGGCATTATAGACTACCTATGTGGTTGTTCCCCCCTGTCCCCTTGTTTGAGATAGCCTTCTCCTCATAGAGTGGCCAGCTGGAGGAGTAGTGTCTCTTTCCCCTCTTTTCATTACTTGATCTCCGCCCTGTACATGAGGCAAGCTTGTATCTAGCCCTTTGTGGCTGTTTTTTCAGTAGCTAATAGAAGGATCTTTTTCCTAGAAAAAAAAAACTATGGCAACCTCAAGGCTGGTTACAAAATCATGTTCAGTGACACCAAGAATTCTGCGCTAATAAACTACTTGAAGTAAGATGCAAATGCCTCTCTCTCTCTCTCTCTCTTTCTCTCTCTCTCTCTCTCTCAAAGGTTCGCACATCAGGCTCCTACGACAGAGGTTCCAACTTGAATCCTCTCCGTGCCCTCGCATGGACCATCACATAGGTCATACCTGGCCTGCTGGCTTGTTTGCTGTGACGTTAAAAATCCTCATCATCATCGTCCAAAGAGAGAGAAAGTGTGCTTCCAGACACACTTTCAGGAACCCAACACTAAGGGATGGTTATTTGACACCCCAGCAGTGATGTATGTGGCCTCTTTTTCAGGACCAGAGCTTGGGGAGGAGGATTGGCAGAGAGGATTGAGAGGTTCCAGGTTATGATGTTTTCCTGCATGATTCAAAGCAAACCATCAATGCCCAATTCCATCATTCTTGCAGAGTTTGGAGCAGCACCATTGATAGTGGATGCACTTTGCCAGACAGTGACACATCTAAACCACCTCCATACCTTGGACAGACTCAGACTCCCAAGGATTGCACTGGAGTGATCAGCTAGCAGAGCACATGATAAGAGTGTGGAATGTTTGAGCCAGTCGCTGGTTTCCGACACAGGCTTCACATTGACTACTTGCCACCCTTCTGCACCCTCCCTTCACCTCACTCATCAGGATGTTATCCAGCTTATTTGTCCTGAGCTCCTTGGCCTGCATACTCACACTACAATTATACCGAGATCACTTCCTATGGCTCACAACATATGGATTTATCCAGAGGCCTAGATATCAGCAAACGCACGTCACATGCCGTCACGATTGGGCAGATTCGAGTCTCATCTCACAGCCTCAGAGTGAAGATGTGCACAGCAGAGGGCATTGCCAAGGAGGACCGGTTTTGCCAACTTTTCTCTATGGAGGTGGAGACAGAGTAACATCATATCTGCAGATGCCCAGTGTATTACCAGATCAGGGGGACATTTCACTGCCTCTTAAAAGAAGAATTTGGCGCATTGTCCAGGATCATTGATTTCAAAAGAACCTCCTTTGCACATTCAGCCATGGCCTTGCTTCTCCTATAGAGAGCCGTCCCCCACCATAGCCATGAATGGCATGAGTTTTAGCTGATCGAAATCCAAGGACATCCTTACTGAAGAACTTCCTTCGCATGTTCAGCCCTTGTCCTGCTGCTCTGCTACCAAAGAGGATGCCATCCACCATAACCATAAGTGGAATGACGTTTAGTAATGGGACAAGACTTCATGTGATTCAGGAAAGTCAGGGAACAAGACCTTTCTTTCTGAAATTGGCATGGTTAAAGCCTTGAGTAACTGCAATCTTATGTAATATATTTTTTTGAAAAATTAAACTCAAAATTTGCCAACAGTTTATGCAAACCAATGCGATGGCATTGATAAAGAATGAAATCCTCACTCTCTCAATTTGTAAGGTTGACATCTTCCTTCTCTGTTGGTTTGAGAACTAAAGGGAAGTGCCACGCTACATGAGAGGGAAAGAACTATAAAAACAAGATCCCTCTATACAAGCAGTTGGTATGTTCACACATTTTCTATTGCTTGTTAATTCTATGTATGGATGGGCCTTCTTGACTTATCCAGTCAAGCTCAGTCATAAGCCACTGTTCTTGCTCTTTTGTGCGCATGATAAATAGGTGCTCCCTTGGGCATATTGACTAAGGCACATTCAAGAGCCAACTTCTCACTACGCCCACACACCACATCTTTCCTTGCATCTTTAGGTATACCCTTGCTCCTACATTTTGAGGGAAAGCTCTCCTAGCTTTGCATAAATTAATTTTTCTCTACAGACGATGTTAATCGCCAACCAAAGACAAATGCACAGTCAAACCAGAATCAGTCCAGCAGCAATGTCTTCCATGCTTGTTTTTTCACTTTCAATTCCTCTGCCTTCTGTGCATCCTCCTGCATGTCATCAGTCCACCAATGTCGTCCTGGCTTCTTCCATGCTTGTTTTCTCACTCTCATTTCCTCCACCTTCCTTGCATCATCCTGCATGCCAGCATCTGCATAGATATTATACATACAGACATAAGCTGCAGCTTCTTTTTCGTCCAATCGCACTGCCTGTTCAAAGGCCTGTCTTCCAAGCTCCACATTGCCCCACTTTCGACACGCACCCAATACAGTACACCACATCACAATATCAGGATGAAATGGAAGTTTCATCATCATTGCTACTGCCTTGTCTAATTGGCCTGCACGGCCAAGCAGATTAACCACACAAGTATGGTGCTCTGCAGTTGGAATGATGCCATAGTCTTTGCTCATGGTATTGAAGTATGTCTGGGCCTTATCTACCAGACCTGCATGATTGCAAGCATTAAGAATACTAGAGAACGTGGCGGAATCTGGCTTATTGCCTTCTCCTTTCATTCTATCAAAGATATGAAAAACATTTTCACTTTCTCCTAGTTGGGCATATCCTGCAATCAGTGCATTCCAAGACACGAGACCTCGATTTGGAAGCTTGTCAAACACTTCCTGTGCTTTTGCAAGCAAGCCACATTTAGCATACATATCAACCAATGCATTGCCAATAACAAGATCTCTTTCCAACAAACCATTTCTTTCAATCTCAGCATGTATTTCTCTGCCCTTGTCTGTGGCTCCAATGCTGCCACAGGCTTTCAAGCTGCAAGAAAATGTGATAGCATCTGGAGAGACACCCTCAAGCTGCATCTGTTGAAAACAGTTCAATGCTTCCTCACCTCGCTCAAGTTTCACATATCCTGCAATCAGTGCATTCCATGAGACTATATCTCGATTTGGAAGCTTGTCAAACACTTCCTGTGCTTTTGCAAGTGAGCCAAATTTTGCATACATATCAACCAAGGCATTGCCTACAATAAGATGTCTCCCCAGCAACCCTTTTCGTTCAATCTCAGCATGTATTTCTCTCCCCTTGTATGTGGCTCCAATGCTGCCACAAGCTTTCAAGCTACAAGCAAATGTGATAGCATCTGGGGAGACACCCTCAAGTTGCATCTGTTCAAAATAGTCCAGTGCTTCCTCACCACGCTCATGTTCCACAAATGCTGCTATCAGTGCAGTCCACAAGACTACATCTCGAACTGCAAGCTTGTCAAATACTTCCTGCGCTTTTGCGAGCAAGCCACATTTGGCATACATATCAACCAATGCACTGGCAAGAACAAGGTCTCTTTCCAACAACCCCTTTTTGGCAATCTCTGCATGTATTTCACTGCCCTCATCTGCGGCTCGGATGCTGCCACAGGCTTTCAAGCTGGAAGCAAATGTGATAGCATCTGGGGAGACACCCTCGAGTTGCATCTGTTTGAAACACTTTAGCGCTTCCTTACCATGTTTGTGTTTGGCATAACCTGCAATCAATGCATTCCATGAGACTGCATTTCGAACCGGAAGCTTGTCAAATACTTCCTGGGCTTTTGATAGCAAACCACATCTGGCATACATATCCACCAATGCACTGCCAAGAACATGGTCTCTGTTCAACAAACCCTTTCTAACAATCTCATCATGTATTTCACCACCCTTGTCCGTGGCTCCAATGCTGCCACAGGCTTTCAAGCAGCACGTGAATGTGATAGCATTTGGAGAAACACCCTCAAGTAGCAGCTGTTCGAAACAGTTCAATGCTTCCTCACCACGGTTGTGTTTTGCATATCCTGCAATCAGTGCATTCCATGAGACTATGTTTCGAACTGGAAGCATGTCAAACACTTCATGTGCTTTCACAAGTGAGCCACATTTGGCATACATATCGACCAAGGTGCTGCCAACAAAAACGTCGCTTTTCAAAAAACCTTTACTGGCAATATCAGCATGCAATTCACGACCTCTTTCCACATCTTTGAGCGTGGCACAAGCCTTCAATAAGGATACAAAGGTAAAACCACTGGGATGTAGAGAATCCTCTTTCATTTTCTGATACAAAAAGAGAGCGTGCCTTGACTCCCCACATTCAATGTAACCATTGATAAGAGAATTCCAGGAACACTCATTCCTGAAAACCAACCTGTCAAAGATCTTCTGAGCATTGCGCAGGCTTCCAACTTCCACCAACATGGTGACTAGGTGGTTCCCAAGCAATGCATGAGATTCCAGCCCATTTTTCTGCATGTAGGCATGCAAGCGCAGCGCATAGGTTAGATTTCTCTCTTTCGTGCACTTGTGCATGATGTCTGCAAGGTCCTCAACCGAAGGCTGGGGCAGTTTTGCATCTTCCAGAGAAGCGAGTGCATCCTGTATGCTAAGCGTCTCCCAACCACCACTGTTCTTCGTCTTCTTCTTCTTCATCACTCGAAGCGCTGCTTTGGGCATTCTCACAGAAGGCTCTTCTTCTTTTACCTCCATCAAGTCTCCAAGCCAGCTTGGATTGTGATGTCCATCTATCAAGGGCGACTCCTTGCTAGCCTTATGCAGGAAATTTGGGGCTGTTGGGTTTGTCTCTGTAACATTCAATGCCCTCTGTGCCAAAACGTGGTAACAACATACCGTGCTCTTGTCCCAGGGATCTCTGAAGTAATCCTTCCATGGGCGCTCGATACTTGCTGAAAACAAGAAGAAGAAGCAGTCTACAGGCGATCTTCTCCACGCGTGCTTACCTTGCATGTTGTGATTGCAGCAAGATGATCGCAGCGGCCGAGCAGAAATGGAGTCCAATTTTTTCTTGTGAAATTCATTTTTCAGATTTTAAAAAATATGCAAGTTTTGACTACTTTAGGAAATTTAGGCCCTAAATCTAAAATTATTAGACCACACTAAATGGTTAAGTGGTTAAAGGGAGTCCACTAAGTGGTTAAAGGAGCTTACTCCAGAGTCCACTCGTGGGCTAGTCCAACCCGTGCTCTAAAAAATATATTTTTCAACCAATTAAAACAAGGACAACTTTTTAATCTATCTGGTTTTTGTTTCCGAAATCTTAATTATATGTCGGTTTTATAGCTAAAATATGTGAAAAATCAACCAATTAAATAAGGGATGCTTAAAATATTTGCCAATTTTTCTTTATTCTAACCAGTACAAATACACTAGAATGCTCGAGCCGTAAGTCCAATGGTGGGCTAAATGGTTAAATGAGCTTGGTGGGGATCTAGGGTTCTAATCTCAACTCTCCCCACTTTGCGCACTAAAAAAATTTGATGTCCAAGTGTATCTAGCCTAGACATGCGGAATAACAAAAAGTGTTCTTTAGCGTCCATCAAGCAGATGGCCGCGGAACGTGTGAAGTTAATAGCACTTTTGTCCCACTAGGTTTTTTCCCATGGCCGTCCAAGTGTGAACAAGCACCTTAGGGTTAGCTAATATATAAGCGATCTCATCGTAAGTTCAGGGTTTTGTTTATTTTGTACTTCATTGTACCTTGAGCTCTAGTGAACTAGCCTTCTACACTCTCTCTCTCTCTCCCTTGTGTTCTCTTTAATATGTGGACATTAAGTGAGTGAGTGTTTGCATCTTTGCTTTCATCAAAGCTAACACTGGTATTAGAGCTAAGCTCTCCATTGCTTGGTTCTTTGGTGTTCAAGCTTTAGATTTTGTTAAGCTTTCATTATGTTACAAAACAGTGTAGGTTCCAACTGTTTGAAGCTTTCATAGTTGGTTGCTATGTTCAACGAAGTTTCCATTGAATTTTTTTTGGTAAAGGAAGAAGATTAGTGTAGTTTGCAGGTGGCAAGCTTTTTAAGGACTACAGTCCAATCAAACACACAACTGGACCAGTCGAGTGTAGGCCGCAACAACAACAACATAGACAATCGAGTGCAATTGTGCTAACAGTGTCGACATTTTTGTCAATTATCAATTTTCATCTCGTGACATGCCCGTTCTTCAGATCCGTCTATTTGCTCCGTCAAAATTCCACCGCATCACGTCCTACTGATGCGTGGCAAGTTATCTCCCCACATGGCAGATGAAATTTTCCAATCACCTAACTGACCAATCGTGGGCACTAAGCAATCGCCAGACTATGCAATCATGTGCTTCTCCAATCGCTCGACTGAGCAATATCTGTTTCTCCAATTGCCTGAGCAATCGGTGATTATTTGGCTATCCAATCATGGGTAGTCCAATTGCACAATTCTCCGTTTTTCTAGTTTTTTGCAATCACCTCGATTGGTGGTGTAATCGCAATTTTTTCCAATTGTCCGATTGCACTGGTCCACTAATCGCCAACTTCTCCAATCGTTGCATAGAGCAATCGCTCTTTGATTTTCTAATGCTTCTTCAATCGGCCAATTTAATCGTGTGACTATACTTTTCTAATTGGCGGCACTGGGCAAAGAAACCGTGATGTTTTCGAGAGAAAACCAGTCTAAATCCACTATGAAGGAACAGTACGAGAAAGCTAGATAGGAAAATCTATTCTTTAACTATTTCGACTGGACATAGCAAAGCAGCATGTCCAAAGTAGTTCCAGCAATGCCAAGAAGGATGGTAAATCCTCTCAGTAATTACATACTATCCATTACCTCTTAGCTTCGCAGTTCAGAGAGGTAACTGTCAGGCATACGGATAATACCCACACTTGTTGCGCTACCCAGGCCATATGGCAGCGATCAATGGGACCACATGATTTGGTTTGCTTGTATGGTAGGTTATGTGGCCGTAGAGTCACAGTCAAGATTGATGATGGAGTTGCTCACAACTTCCTTAACTATGCATTGGTTAAGAAGTTGTTATTTCCAGAGACCGAGAGAAACCATAAGTACACTATATCATTGGCTAATGGTAACGATAAGACTGTTTGGGACATAGTGGTCTTGGGGGTATCTTTAGCTATGTAGGGCTATGAGGCCAATTTAGATTTTCAGGTCATGCACTTGGCCAAAGCCGACGATTTATACCTAGGCAAAGAGTGGTTGTATAACCTTGGTCCTATTCTCAGTCATTAGCTACCAAGACAATAGCCTAGAATTTGTGCATGAGGGGAGAGTAGTGAGGTTATAGGGTGAGCAGTAGGTTCCAGCTACACCCATGATTTCGTCCCTAATGGCCTTGGTCGAGACCACTGTTTTCCAAAATCTATTTTGTCTTCTTTTAAATAAAACGTTAATACCAAGGCTAAAATCGAGGTAATAAAACAAAAGTACACAGTTGCTTTGTGATTTATTTGCGAGAGTTTAAGGATGTGTTTCCCAATGATCTCCCAGATGGTGTTCCATTGTCTAAGGAGCTTGATAATGGCATTGATGTGCTACCAGGGTCAAAACTGATAAGCAAACCCGCTTACACGTTAAGCCACTTTGAGGTAAAGGAAGTGGAACGACAGTTGGCCGAGTATGTGAAGAAAGGGTTTATATGCCCAAGTTCTTCACCATGACTTCGCCCATTCTTTTGGTAAAAAAGAAAGATGGGTCTATGCAGATGTGTATAAACTATCGTGCTCTTAATGAGATAACGATTAAGAACAAGTATTTGATACCCCGCATTAACGAGTTGTTTGATCAACTAAATGGTGCAAAGTATTTTTCTAAGATTGATCTTAGATCAGGGTATCATCAGGTCAAGATTAGGGACTAGGATGTTCTCAAGACCGCGTTTCGGACTTGTTTTGGACATTATCAGTTCCTAGTCATGTTGTTTAGCTTGACGAATGCCCCTGGGATATTTATTACACTCATGGACAAGGTTTTACGTCCATATTTGGAAAAATTTGTAGTATTTTTCCTTGACGACATACTTATATATATTAAGTTGAAAGAAGAACACTTATAGCATTTGTGCTCAGTGTTCAAACTCCTTAGGAAAAATAAGCTATTTGGGAAGGAATCCAAGTGCAAATTTGCTAAGGAAATCCACTATTTAGGCCATATTGTCTCTACAGAAGGTACGGATCTTGACACAGTGGATGCTATTATCAAATGGTCTAAACCTAGAAATCTTGATGAACTAGATATTTTTCTAGGTATATTGGGGTTCTATGACAGTATGTAAAGGAATACGTGAAGATCACAGTCCCCTTAACCGATGAGTTGAGGACAAAAGACAAAACTATTCACTAGGGGGATCCTCAACGAAGAAGTTTTGAGAAGATCAAGGTGGCCATTGCAATGGCATGAGTATTGAGGATTATGGACCCCAACAAATCATTTGTTTTGGAGACATACGCTAGTGGGGAGGTCATTGGGGCGGTTTTATTGCAAAGGGAACACCTGCTGCATTTGAAACCAAGAAGCTTGATCATGCCTAGCATAACTACTCGGATTATGAGCGAGAGTTACTTGCTATTATTCATGCTCTAAAAAAGTGTCGACATTATTTGTATGGCGCTACGTTTGAGGTCTAAATGGATCATGAAAGTCTCAAATGGCTTTCAAGTCAGAATGAGTTAAAGGAAAGAATGTGGGCAGAGATCCTATAGGAGTTTGACCTTACACTCCGTTACCAAAGAGGTAAATTTAACGTAGTAGCGGATGCACTAAGTCGCATGCCAATTGTTGAGATATCGAGCTCTAGTGAGGCGGTGGACACTGATGACCAACCTGGGGGATAGGCCCCGCACTTACACCACTGGCATGGTTGGTGAGATCTTGGGTGATATGCGGCCAGTGGGATGACAGGCTGGTTGACAGCCACTCTAGAGACTGGCATAGTTATAGCGCCAGCTCATTTAGTCGGGTTCACACTATAGAGAACCCGTGTATGTATTTGGTTGAGTACCTTTCATATTGTGTGTACTCTTATTCTTGAAAATGGTGTGTTGTGTGTTGAGTAGAGAAGAAGAAGATTTTCAGCCTCTCACCTTGTGTGTTCTCTATTAGGGTTTTGTGAGTGTGTGTGTGTGCTTGCAAGAGCTCAAGCTCTCTTCCCCCCTGCATCTTTTCTTGGTATCAGAGCCAGGTTCGTGCTAAGGGCTGAGCTGCAAGCAAGAGAACCACAGGAAGCGGTACGAGGGTAAGAGCTGCAACTACTCTTCCCTATTGTGTTGGTGACTACACCCTTGTCGGGAGCTCTACGGGAGGCACCGGCAAACGATCTCCGATTGAGGAGCTTTCTTCGCGGGAGTGAAGCTATAGGGAAACTATACAGTCCTACGGACTACAGTTTTCAGGCCGAAAACGCGTTTCGGGCGCGTCTGGACCTCCGTTTTTCAGAAAGCAGGCGATTTCGAGCACTGCGGGTAAGTCATCCATTCTCTGCAGAACTCTGTTTTAAGAACTGCAGGAAGACAGATTGACTGTGCAGACACTGTGGGTGCTGCAAAGAGGTCTACAGTTGCCATTGGGTGTATGTATACACATTGAAGTCACTATTGGTGACATTTGAGAGTACTATAGTACCGCTGTGCAGAAAATACAGCAGTTGTGCAGAAAAAAACCAGAGTGCAGTTTCTGGTAAAATTGTGTGTTTGGCAAGATGTCTAATGATGGCATAACACAGATTGTGGCTGAGAAGCTGGACAAGAATAACTTCCATGCTTGGAGGTTCAGGTTGACTAATTTCCTGATGGGAAAAGGCTATTGGGACTACATAGAAGGTGAGCATGAAGAGGCACCGGAGATACCGGATATAAATCCGACTGCTGCAGATGTAAAAGAGTTTAAAGACTGGAACCAAGGAGCCAGGAAGGTTATGTATTGGCTTTCCATTAGTATACAGGACACCATGATTGGGCACATTCAGGATGCCAAGTCCCCCAAGGAGGCGTGGGACACCTTGGTAAAGCTTTATGAAACAAACACCAAGGCACGTAAGATACAGTTGAAGAATGAACTTCATACTGTGGAGAAAAAGAGCATGTCTGTGAATGACTATGCGCTGAAGATAAAGGGTATTGTGGAATCCCTTGCATCTATTCGTGTGTCAGTAGATGATGATGACAAGGTGGAAGTCTGTTTACGTGGTCTCGGGCCACAATACAAGGTGTTCAAGACGTCTATTCAGACTCGGGAAAACATTCCCAACTTTACAGACTTGGTGTCTATGCTGATTATCGAAGAGAAGAACTTGAGTGAAGACCAACAGTCTTCACAAAGTAAAAACAGTTCAGAGCAATAGGCCTTCTACACGAGTTCAGGAAGAGGACGAGGTAGAGGAGGCCGTGGACGCGGTCAAGGAGGTGGCCGAACAGGTAATCAGAATTATGGCCAGCAGCAGCAGCAACAACAACAATAGTCCCAGAATCAACAACAACAACAACACGCAGGTGGAAGAGGCAGATTCAGAGGCAGGGGGAGTCAAAGAGGCTGTGGAAATTGGCAAAGGCAATATAATGATGCACGTGAATGCTATTATTGTGGTAAGCCTGGACATGTGCAGTCAGAATGTTATAAGAAGCAGGCTGACATGCAAAATGGGAAAGTGCAGCAAAACAACTATGCATCCTCAAGCAGAAATAATGAGGATAATGAAAGGTTGTTTGTTATGCAGCATGTTGTGAATGCCATGTCTGAAAATGTTGATGCAGCACAAAAAGATAATGTATGGTATGTGGATTCAGGCGCTTCGAACCACATGACGAGTCATGGGGAGTGGTTCAAGGAGATGAAAAACCCGGAAAGACCAGGTTTTGTGGAAACAGGGGATGACACTGCTCATCCAATTGCCCACGTTGGAGATGTGCCATTATCTATGCAGGATGGCAAAGTGAAGTACCTTGCAGATGTACTTCATGTACCGAACATAACAAAGAATCTGGTTTCAGTTGGCCAGATGATTGAGCAGGGGTTGCAGGTTCGGTTTAACCCTGATGGGTGTTATGTTGAAGATTTCAAAGACAAGTGCAGGTTGGTTGCAAAAGGCAACAGAGTGGGCAGAATGTTTACGTTGGATGTAGACATGCCTGAAATGAGTGCTGCGATGTTTGCAAATGGTTCAGGAGTTGTTGCAGACACAGACATATGGCATAAAAGAATTGGACATGTAAATGTGCAGAGATTGAAGTGTATGCAGACAAAAGGAATTGTGACAGGGCTGCCAAAATTTAAAGTGGAAGGTATGCAGAAAATATGTGAAGCATGCCAATTTGGGAAGCAAACAAAGCATGTGTTTCCACGTAACAGATATGTGAGCAGAAATGCACTAGATGTTGTGCATTCAGATGTATGGGGTCCTACGAAGACCGTGTCTATGGGAGGCTGCAGGTACTATGTCACTTTCATTGATGACCACACAAGGAAAGTGGGGGTATATTTCATGAAGGAGAAGAGTGAGGTTTTCACTCACTTTCAGAATTTCAGAGTTTTGGTTGAAAAGCAAACAGGAAAATATGTCAAGTGCCTAAGGTCAGATGGAGGGGGAGAATACTTCTTCAATGAGTTCTCTGAATTTTTGAAGAAGAATGGAATTCGGAGACAGTATACATGCAGATACACTCCGCAGCAAAATGGAGTTGCTGAGCGGAAAAACAGGCACATTGCTGAGATTGCGCGGGCATTGATGGAAGAGAAAAATATGCCGCATTGCTATTGGGCTGAGGCTGTTTCTACAGCAGTATACATCATGAACAGGACTCCAACTGCAGCCATACATGATGTAACTCCAGAGGAGAGGTTTACTGGCAGAAAACCAGATTTATCTCATCTGAAAGTTTTTGGATGCATTGCATATGTGCATGTGCCAGATGAGCTAAGAACCAAGCTGGATCCGAAAGCTGAAAAATGTGTGTTTATTGGATATTCCCTTGAGCAAAAGGGATACAGGTGTTATAACCCTGCTACACGTGAGTTGAGGGTAAGCAGGGATGTTGTCTTTGATGAGATGAGCAGCTGGTATGCTGCTGAAAAAGAAGCTGTTGGGGCTGATTTGAGTGGAAGTGTGGTTGCACAGAATGCAGGTCAGCAATCACAGTCTTTGAGTGGACCAGGAGAGTCCTCATCTAGTGGGTCTGTTGATAGACCATGGAGTGGCAGGCTGCGTCATAATACCAGCCCTGCAAATGTGATTAGTACATCACGTAAAGGAAAAGAGAAAGTGGTTGAGCCCCTTGGTATGCCTGACATTTCTGCAGGGCATTCTCATGTTGATGGAGAGTCTAGTGGCTCAGATATGAGCCTTGATGAGGAGCTTGGGATCCCAGCTATGAGAACACCTGGTGTAAAGAAGGCTATGGAAGCCATGAATGAAAAGCTGCAAAGATCTGGGAGAGTGAAGAACCCTGTGCAGAGATTTACATATGATGGTTATGTGGCACATCACTATGCATATATGGCAAAGGTTGTGCAGGTTGTTGAGCCCACATACATTGATGAGGCTGTTGGAAATGTGTGTTGGGAGAAAGCTATGGATGAGGAGATGGATGCACTATATGGAAATGAAACTTGGGACTTAGTGCAATTGCCTGAAGGCAAGAAAGCCATTGGATGCAAGTGGGTGTACAAAGTTAAACATAACAGTGATGGAAGCATAAACAGGTACAAGGCTAGATTGGTAGCCAAAGGATATGCGCAGACATATGGGATTGATTATGAGGAAACTTTCAGCCTAGTTGCCAAGATGGCAACGGTGAGAGTTGTGATAGCAGTGGCTGCGTCAAAGCAATGGTCTTTACATCAAATGGATGTAAAGAATGCATTCTTGCATGGGGATTTGCAAGAAGAGGTGTATATGTTGCAGCCACCTGGTTATGAGGATGTGGGTCACCCCGAGCATGTTTGCAGGTTGAAGAAAGCCTTGTATGGCTTAAAGCAAGCACCAAGAGCATGGTCTGACAAGATTTCTGAATATCTTGTCACTATTGGCTTTCATGTAGCCAATGCAGATTTCTCATTGTATGTGAGACATGGTGATAGAGGAGTTGTGCTTGTTGTCATCTATGTAGATGACTTGATCATTACGGGGGACCATGATGCAGAGATCTTTGACGTAAAGATCTTGCTTAGACAGAAGTTTGAGATGAAGGATCTGGGGGAGCTCAGATATTTCTTGGGCATTGAGGTGATTAGGTCACCACATGGTATTGGATTACTGCAGAGACAGTATGGCTTGGACATGTTGTCCAAGTATGGTATGACAGGCTGTAAGCCTATTTCTGTGCCATTGGATCAGAATGGCAAGTTGAGTGCAGATTCAGGAGAGATCTTGGAGGATCCTACTATGTACAGGAGCATAGTAGGAAGTTTGATCTACATGACGATCACCAGACCAGATTTGAGCTATGCTGTTGGGTTGTTGAGTCAGTTTATGCAGGTTCCACGGAAACCGCATTTGGATGCAGTGAGACGCATACTGAGGTATGTGAGGTCTACTTTGCATTGTGGACTATTCTATGAGACTGGGACAGAGATATGTGTACATGGGTACACAGATGCTGATTGGGCTGGTAGTATCTCAGACAGAAGATCTACCAGTGGATTCATGTTTTCTTTGGGGAGTGCTGCTGTGACTTGGAGCAGCAAGAAGCAGCCTACGGTTGCTCTATCGAGTACGGAGGCCGAGTACAGAGGAGCTGCTATGGCAGCATGTGAGGTAGCTTGGTTGAGAAAGCTACTTGCAGATTTGGGTCTATCAGTGGATAGACAAGTTGTCATTTTCTGTGACAACATTAGTAGTATACAGTTGGCCAGGAACCCAGTCTTTCATGCTCGTACGAAGCACATAGAGGTCCACTACCACTTCGTCAGAGAGAAGGTCTTGGCAGGAGACCTTGACCTTGTTTATGTCAGCACAGAGGATCAGGTAGCTGACATCTTCACCAAAGCATTGGGTACAGAGAAGCTCCGCAGATTCAGGGCTTCGCTTGGTGTACATGAGATGGAGTTGAGCTCGAGGGGGAGTGTTGAGATATCGAGCTCTAGTGAGGCAGTGGACACTGATGACCCGCCTGGGGGATAGGCCCCGCACTTACACCACTGGCATGGTTGGTGAGATCTTGGGTGATATGCGGCCAGTGGGATGACAGGCCGGTTGACAGCCACTCTAGAGACTGGCATAGTTATAGCGCCAGCTCATTTAGTCGGGTTCACACTATAGAGAACCCGTGTATGTATTTGGTTGAGTACCTTTCATATTGTGTGTACTCTTATTCTTGAAAATGGTGTGTTGTGTGTTGAGTAGAGAAGAAGAAGATTTTCAGCCTCTCACCTTGTGTGTTCTCTATTAGGGTTTTGTGAGTGTGTGTGTGTGCTTGCAAGAGCTCAAGCTCTCTTCCCCCCTGCATCTTTTCTAAATGGTGAACAAGTTGAGTTTCACCACCTTCAAGAAAGTGAAATCTTGGAGTCGCTACATGGGTTATGTGAGAAAGATTCATCTTTTTTAGAGGTATGGTGCGATGTATGTGGCTGCACTTATACACAGCAAAGTAGTCACCTCCCTTGTCAGAAAGAAGTACTAGTCCGAAGAGATTAGTCGAGGTTTCTATGGAAAGAGGAGTGAGTGCTAGTCCGAAGTGATTAGACGAGTCTCTTGGATTATGTACTGAGATGGAGAACTCGGGGTGGACCCTTCACAACCATGATTTGACACTAGTTCACTTGGGGGTGATAAAGTTCGTCAGGGGGGAAAAGTATAGACACTATTCCATAGATGATGATTACTTGCTCCATAAGGGTAGAGTTGTGTACCAATATTGATGATTTTCGGGCCCAAACTCTTATAGAAAGTCATGATAGTCCGAGTGTGCTAGTCATCCTGAGATATAGAAGGCCTACGCGCACTAGTCAAAAGATAATTTTATTGGCCTAGTTGGTTTAAGGACGTCCAAGACTTCATGCTAAAATGCAGAAAGTGTCAGGTCAATAAGCATGAACGCTTCAAGATTGGAGGTTTATTGCATCCATTGGATATTCCCAAAGGAAATGGGAAAGTATTTCCATAGATTTCATCACTGGTTTACCTAGAACGAATCGAGGGAATTATTCGGTTTGGGTGGTGGTTGACTGATTGACCAAGATGGTCAAGTTTATACCTACTAAAAAGATGGTGAACAAGATTGCAAATCAGTCTCTGAAAGGAAAGATGCCCAAAGCTTTACGAAAATCCTTAATCTTTTCACATTATAAGGCTTTAATGACAAGATCTGCCACATTGTCATGTGTGTTGCATTGATCTATCCTACATAGAGCCCTGCCATTGCACTCTAACTATCAGTGAGAATAGGAGTAGGAGTGTTCGAAGGACATAAATATCCTCCATCAATCTTCTTAAACATTCAACTATCATAGTGAATGCCACTCTGTGTCCAGCTTCATAGGATGATGTTGCCACAATTGGTTTTTTCTTGCTTGGCCAAGATATGCACGAATTGCTAAGAAAGAAATAGTTTCAAGATGTGGGCTGTCATGTATCATAATTGCCTGCCCAATCGGAATCAATAAAGGCTTGAAGTTCAAAATCACCCCACCTGGTATCCAAGATCTTGAGTGCCTTGCACAAGTATCTAAAGATACATTTAACTGTCTGCCAATGTTTAGTGCATGGGAAATGCATGAACTTTGAAAGTTATGACACACCATTCTTGATGTCTGGCCATGAGTTACGCAAATAGATTAGGTATTTAATAGCTTGATCATAAGTGGTATGTTGAATGGTTCACAGGCATCCTAGAGACTAAAATTTACACCAGGTTCCATTGGTGTAGAGATTGGTTTGTAACTTTCCATATTGAGCCTCTTGAGCAATACCTTGATGTACTTTGACTGCTTAATAACTATACCATCATCTTGCTATATAAACTACATATACCCAAGTAGTAGTGCAAAAGATGAAGATCGGATATCTTATAATTTCAGGTAAGGTTAGCCTTGAAAGCTATAATGAAATCCTCATTGGTGCCTGTCATTTTCATGTTATCTACATAGAGAGGATGACAACAAGAAAATCTTGCTTGTTCTTTTTCACATATACAATGCTTTTGTAGGGCTATTTTGAAATACTTGTCTAGTCAAATAGGCATGAATCTTATGGTACAAAGCTTTAGGAGCTTGTTTTAAAACATATAAAAGTTTGGATACCTTTTATTGTTGACTAGGTTGGGTGAATCCAACTGGTTGACTCACATTAACTTCTTCCCCTGCCAGCCCCCATTCAAGAACACTATTTAATATCCAATTGGTGCACTTTCCATCCATGATGGGCTACCGAAGCAATAATAAATCGGATAGTGGTCATACGAAATGTGAGAGAAAAATTTTCATTATAATCAATCCCTTTCTACTAGGTTAAACCTTTTGTAACAACTCTGGCTTTGAATCTTTTAACAACGGATCCATTTGCCTTTCTTTTGACTTTGAAAACCCACTAATAGATTTCTTACCAAGTGGTAGATCCTTTAAATCCCAAGTACCATTCTTCTAAATGGAATGAATTTCATCCTGCATGGCGTGTAACACCCAATTAGATATTCTTGAGCCTCTTCAAAAGACTCGGGTTTATCTACATCATGTAGAGAACTAAGAAATGTAAACTTAGCAATATATATGCTAAGCAGCACCGGATTGGATTATACTCTGCAAAGGAGTAGACATCACCCTTTTAACTCATCTCGAACATAACCCTAGATTGGTTAAAGATCCAGTAAGCACAATCTGCTTTTTTTGTTCTCTATCACTCACAGACAATGAATTTTTCATCTATAAATTCAACATTAAGACCTCTTGACACGAGACCTTGAAATCCTTTTTGCACTAAATGAAAAATACATAAAGAACCCCAAGGGCTAATTCACGTGCAACAAAATCAATAAGTTCATGCCCAACTATAACAAAAGTGGGTGGCTAACAATGATATAAAATCTCATAGTAGATACTACGGCCAAAAAAATGAGAAAAATCCTCCCGATAATTACTCATGCCATATCACCGCCATCATGTCCCAGCTATATCGGCTTATGAGCACAAACCTTGTCAATCTCACCAACCTACATAGGTTGTCCATTTAAACACATTACACATTAGCAACACATGCTGAAGTTACACGATAGCACATAAGCATTAAATCTAGCACTTAGTTCCAGCCATCCCTAATTTCATATGTCCTACACATGGAATATTTGGAATCAACCACGTGCCATGCTATAAACATATTGGTAATTAGGAATCCCCAATTAATCACAGAGGGACAGATGGACAAACCGTAACATCCCTCCTTCCGGGGATAGCAATTGTCCTCAGTTGCAACTAGCCCATGTTTGAAAGTAAGATTAGATGAGATTGGAATAGGCGCAAAAAAATCGCTTAGGCATCCATTTAAGAACTAGCAGTTAGAAACAATTTGTTCTTGAAGAGAATGCTTATCTTATTGTAAAAGTAAAGGTATTATAGACATTACTGGGGAAAGGTATTATGTAATTACTTAAAGTCATAAAGAAGGTCTCTATACTCTAGAGTTATTAATTTTAAAAGACTTTTTTATTTAAACTGTTTCAAAAGCTTTTAGTTTTGTTTGAATTTAAAGCTTGTGGAGTAAAAATTTAAGTGGCCCAAAACCTTAAGCATAATTTTTATGCGAAGGGTGTTAAATCGCTTATGTATACCTTTACTTCCCTTGCCAAAGCATCAGTCTAGACCTCTTAAAACTAAGAGATGGTGAAACAATTAGAAGAATGTTCCATCATGAGACATTAAGAGCAAATCTTATTAGTGACTTGTAGAATGTTCCATCATGAGACATTAAGAGCAAATCTTATTAGTGACTTCTTTTTGAACTTATAAGATAATTGGGAAAATATGACCAAAAGGTTTCTTTCCTCAAATTTGAGAGCCACTTGCTATAAATACCTTATAAAGGTACTTATACAAGATTCAATGAAATTTATACCATAGATTTTATCCATTGCTAGAAAGAAAAACATGTACAAGTTTATTTTATTTGGCCTAGTTTGAATTAGAGACACTAGAAGATGTGTTAGAAATTTTAACCTATTCTTTTTGTGAACATGTGAGTTCTCATGGAACTTCATTAACCCAAATGCATGATCACAATTCTTTCATTGAAAGATTGCACAAACCCTAAGTCCTCTTTAGTAGAGACCTTCTTTATGACTTTAAGAAATTATATAATACCTTTCCCCAGTAATGTCTTTTGACATTAATTTGTTTATGATGAAACTTTTATTTTAATTCCTAAGAGAGTTTATCATGAAATAGTTAAATTTATGTTTTCATTTCTATCAATAAATATTTTTAAAATTGGTACTAGTCATTCATTACATTCATGTTTATATTGCGCGTAAATTTTGGATGTATTAAAAGTCAATTCTCAACTCAAGACAAGTTTCTCTTGTCTTTATATCAGTAATAAATTTATATCAACTCAAGGTAAGTCTCTCTTGTCTTTATATAAATAGTAAATTTATATCCTATTTGTATGATGTCAAGTTTCTCATTAATTGTGTTGAAGTGCTATTTCAACAACAACTCTTAAATTCTAACTTTAATTGTTATTTCTCTTCTTCACATGTCTTTGGAGTCTTAAAATTGTTTTTGACAGATAATTTCAACCACACTACAATGATGGAGGTATGTGTTGACTTTATTTCACCAACGATTCACATTTTCAGCAAAGTCATTTAAATTTTCCTCTACTTTTACAATAAGATAAGCATTATTTTCAAGAACAAATTGACTCTATTTCCTAGTTCTTAGATGGATGCTTGAGCGGTTTTTCGCGCTTATCTCTCGACCTCATCCAATCTTACTTTCAAACACAGGCCAATTGCTATGATGCAACTGAGGACAGTTTCTATCCCGAGCAGGAGGGATGTTGCGGTTTGTCCATCCATCCTTCTGTGGTTAATTGGGGACGCCTGATTACCACTATGTTTGTAGCATGGCACTTGGGTGATTCTGAATATTCTATGTGTAGAACATGAAATTAGGGTTAATGCTTATGTGATGTCGTAAAATTTTGGCATGTGTTGCTAATGTGAATATGTTTAAATGGACAACTTGTAGGTTGGTGAGATTGACAAGCTTTATGCTTGTAAGCTGGTATGGCTGGGACATGATGGCAGAGTGTGAGTAATTATCAAAAAAGTTTTTCTCATTTTTGGTATTTTGGTCGTAGTATCTACTACGAGATTTTGTATCATTGTTGGCCACCCACTTTTGTTATACTTGGGCTGGACCTATTAATTTTATTGTAAGTGAATTAGCCCTTGTTGTTCTTTATGTATTTTTCATTTATTAGTAAGAATTTATCTAAGCTTTTGGTTAAAGCAACTCCTATTTTTGTATAGGGTTGTATTAAATTACTTCATACCTTATAAATCATTAAAATACTCACATGTGAGACCGCGGGTCTCACATATGGGGGGATAGATTGCACCTAATGCTTTTATCTTGTGTTGATAAATATTTTTCCATTTAAGTTTTTTGTTCAATATTTCTTCTTCTAAGGTTGATGTATTAACTTCTAGTTAACTTATTTAAAGCAATTGTAAAATTTATTTTGTAAAATTTATTGAAAGCTTGTACTTGGAGAAAAGTTCCTGTAATAGATATTAGGGTTTGTCCATCCATCCCTCTGTGGTTAATTAAGGATGCCAAATTACCACTATGTTTGTAGCAAGGCACTTTGGTGATTTCGAATATTCCATGTGCAGGACATATGAAATTAGGGATGGCTAGAACTAATTGTTAGATTTAGTACTTATGTGCTGTTGTGTAACTTTAGCATGTGTTGCTAATGTGTAATGTGTTTAAATGGACAACCTATGTAGGTTGGTGAGATTGACAGGCTTTGTGCCGGTATGGCTGGGACATGATGGCAATGATATGGTGTGAGTAACTACCGAGAAGGTTTTTCTCATTTTTGGTATTTTGGCCGTAGTATCTGCTAATGAGATTTTGTATCATTGTTGGCCATCCACTTTTATTATACTTGGGTGTGTCCTTGGGATTCTTTATGTATTTTTCCTTTAGTGGTTTGGATAGGAAGAATTTATCTAAGCTTGCGGCAAAAACCTGCCCAGGCCTTGACCAGCCTGGGTATGGTGTAAAATGGTGTGCTTCCGGTACGATGGGCGAGGGCCAACGAAGAGGTCCCTGAGTGAAGTGCCAAGACACCTAAGGAGGATCCTGGAGGGTTCTGACCAAGCGATGCATGGGCTCACGGTGCTTAGGACACCCATGCGTATGCCGTGGAAGATGTATATATAAATGATGATGAGAAAATTATTGTAATCTGTTACTGGATCTCGTTGTTTTGCTAACCCGCTGGTCTCAAAACGGAGGGTCCAGAGTGATACTATTTTGTGAGAATCAAGGATTGAATGGAAATTTTGAGTTATGACATTTGTAACCATTGTCAATGGATTGTTTTTTTTTAAATTAAAGTTTAAAGAGGAGTGTGTGAGTATCTGTATTCTAAAGCAAAAGTTAAGAAAGGCTTTCAATTATGGGTGGGTGAGTACTTGTTTGGTTCTACTATTCTAGTGGTTGGGCGGAGGCTAACCCATGGGCCGGATGGGGTAGGCTAGAATAGGTAGAGTTTTAATAATAAAATTGATTAATAGGATTACGCTTAGAACTCGAATAGTTAATTAATAACCTAAAGACTTCTCAAATGAATAGATCAATGGCTGTGCCTGATTCAATTAGGAAAAAAGCGTTGATCCCTTCAAGAAAGTCTGTAATAGTTTTCCTTCTATCTGGTTTATTCAGATAAAGTTTAGTTCAATATCTTGACCTCGTTAGAAAAAATTTGTTAAGAAATTCAAAATGGTGGAATCGTCCTCGTTTTTCGAGCATGGAAAATTCTCCGAGTTTCGGTTTTCGGAATAGAGAATCCTACTACTCGGCAGGTGCTCCCTTTCTACTGTGTCTTCATTTCTCCTCTTTGTATATTCTGCTCGAAGACCTTGTATAGCCGCTTACAAAATTGTGTCATCTTTGTATCCGGCCATTCGCAGGTCAGCAACAAATCCGCGAGCTTGTCTGTTAAGCCAATCCTCCTCCGCAGCAAAGAATGTTAATCTTCTCTCGTTGCTTGCGGTGGCCTGAGCTTCTTCTGCAGCCTTCTTATCTGCCTCCGCCTTCCTAACTGCCTCGTCTTCTTCCGCCTTCTTGGCAGCCTCATCCTCCTGTGCTTTCTTTGGTGCCTCATCCTCCTCCTGTGTTCTGACGGTCTCTTCGGCTTCTTTTCTCAGCTGCCTCCATGTCCTCTGCTTCTTTCTGTAATCTCTCCGCTTCTTGGCGTTCTTGGGCTTCTTGGGCCTCTCGCTCAAGCCTCACACGCTCAGCTTCCAGATCCATTTAGGCTTATGGGTAAATGTTTGGGATTTCAGTTCTATGTGCCGCCGGTAAGGGCCCAAGGTCTTTGAAAATGTCATCCTGCGTATTGGAGGGAGGATCATTTGGGGGCTCCATGTGCGTGAGATATTAGTGCACGAGAGAGAGAGAGAGAGAGAGAGAGAGAGAGAGAGAGAGAGAGAGAGAGAGAGAGAGAGAGAGAGAGAGAGAGAGAGCGCGAGAGAGTCAAGGGGAGAGGAAGAGAGAGAGAGCTCACAAGTCAAGACTTTTAAAAATGACAATAAAACTCACTTTGATATTTATAGGGGGCCAAAATTACAAAAAAGTTAATTTACAATGAACGCGCCAAAAAGTGGCGAACAAGAATTATTGGGTGGGTAACCACACGCGGCCATTTCTTAGTCGACCCCACTATGCCATTGCCTCACTCTTTCACGTGCCATTGACGCATTGCACCCTTCTCTTTCGCCTTGCACCTACCACCTTCATGATTTTGCGCCTCAAAGATAAATTTCCGGCTCGCTTTTGGGCCTTTCTCCCAGTAAGTGCACGGTAAAACCAATTAAACATTTCCTGAAATGCATTGCTACGAACCTTACCACCGCCATGACCCGTGTTCTTAAAATAGGCCGCCTTGGCTTGGTAATGTGATCGTTCCATGCCTTGGTTGCTCCAGAGTGCAAGAGACTCATATTCATCTAGAAAGAAGGAACTGTGCGCATAGAGAATATGCATGTAGTGTGTTATATGAGTTTCCCCCAAGCATCGATCATTTCTTCTGTGAATCTGTCAATCGAAGTCTTGAATGTAGCTATCTCTGCTTCATCAAGATACGGGCGCTCAAGAAGCCTCATTATCTCATCACAAGCTTCCCACACATGTGCACGCTTCAATCCTAGTGTCGCCTCATTGCCTCGATAGGTTGTTACATCACAAATCTGCTTCCATAATTCAAAATGTGTATGGCTTTGAGCCTCACCATAGTTTGAGAGCAGGTGTCTTGCTTTTGCACCACCCATACATATCTTATTAGGGTTATCTTGGGTACTTGATGGGTTTTTGCGATCCTTAGAGAGGGTGACAGCACCTGCGTGAAGCCCCACGGATGATAAAACAACTTTAAGCTCTTGGATGCACTGTTCTCGCCGTGACTCTGGCTCCATGTTCCAAGCATAATTGATGTGGAGCATCAACAATTTGTCCAGAATTCTAAGTCCTGCATGCAAGGTACACACATGTACTCGCGACAGTGGAATTGAAAGAATAGGGTTCCAAGTAGCATCCTCCTCTGCGCGAGATGGTGCCTTGCTTTGATTGCAGCTCATAATTCCATTGAGCCCGACCTGCACACCCTTCCCTTTTTGTAATTGATTTAAGCCCTTTGCACTTGCCTTCTTACGACCTTTCACCTTGGTTGCTTGTTTGGCCTTCCCCATTGCGACACTTGGCATCCTTGGATGACAATAAAAGATGCATGGAAACACAATGTTAGCACCGCTTTTAGTTCCCAACATGCATATGAGGGTCTTGAGATCACCACCAAGGTGCCACTCTATTTCAAAGTCACCAGGCACATGCAAGACTTCACCATTTGATTGCCTGTGTGTCACTCCTTGAATACCTGTACGGGTGAAGTACCACCTCAGACTGTCATGGTCCTTGTGCGGAAGGGTCCATGCTGCCTGCTGCCACCATATGTTCTTCTCAGACTGCACTCCAAAGTAATCTTGCTTGCGTCACTTTGTGTGCAAGTTATTCTCCACATCACCTGTTTCATCTTCGCCGTCTAAGATCTTTCGCTTTAATGTCCTGCTCATAAGTGTCAGACTTGTACGTTCCACCCTTTGGCCCTTTACAACCTGACATTCATCCAATTTGAGGACAAATATAGCCTTTCCATCCATCTCCTCTAATGTCATATCATAAAACTGAATCATAGCTCATTGAAGCGCTCCACCTCGACGTAAACATTGTTAAACTTGTTGTAAGCAAAATCTTTTGAATTTGACATTGGCATGCTACCATCCACCCATCTGTAGAGCCGCCTAGCAAGTCAGCAATATTGTTGTTTGCTGACTTCCTTGCCATAACTATACTGTATGGTGTTGGAAGTATAGATCGTGTCATTCCTTTGCCTTGTAGACGTGCTGTGATGCAAGTATACAAAGCCCTGTATCCCTTATCACTCACCGATACCTGCTGTGTCGCACACAGTGAGCATGTCAACGGGACTGACAATCTGCTCGAATTCCTTGAGAAAATACTTTTGAATCCTGTCACGCAACGCACCATTTACTGGATTGGTTATCATATTGATTACTTTTTGCTCTGGAATAATGTGCTCAAGGATAGACTCCTCAGTATTGGAACAACCTAATATTGCTTTAGCACATTCCCTGGACATCACATAGTTCAGAGTCAATGACATAACTATATGAAAAAGGAATGTAATGCTAGTTTTGAAGCTGTGATTACCTTGTTTGACGCACACGTCGCTTGCGAGCCCCCCCATCTTTGGAAAGAAGACTCAGAGGCTTGCGCTTTCGCTGCCTTGCATTATATCCCACGGGGAGGTGAGTGAAATGATCGACACGTCGGTGAAGGTTCCGAGTTGAGTTTCGAAGACGGAGATAGTTCTCTATAGCTCGATCCTTGCTTTCCACACCTTCATCAAGCTTCATCTTCTGCTCTACATCCTCCTTCTCTAGATCCTTGACTCGAGCCAGCATATGTTCCCTTGTGGCCATGAAAGTTGATGCACATTCTTCCTTTTCCGCCTTGCATAATTTTAGAAGCTTCTTGAGGTGATTTTGATTTGAGAGTTCCTGCAAGTACAAAGAATAGAGCCTCTAATAGTACCCTAAGAAACCATTATAACCGTCACCCAAGAAGCGTACGACCTGCGTGATATTACGAAAAGGGGGAGGTGCACCAGTCTGTGGATCAAGGGGATAAATGCTTCCATCAGTCCAAAGATCAATGGCTTTTTGCACTCCATCTGGGAATCCGGTGCGTAGAGGGGGCAGTGGGATCTCACAAAATATATCTCAGCTTTGCAACTCTCTCATCTGACTAAAGGTCGACCTTTAGCACAATTGACCTAGGTGTTGACTTGGTATGCTCACCCTACTTGGGTGATGGGTGTGTTGCACGATGACATATTATTGGAAATTCCACAAGATTTGGTGGCAACTCTTTACCTACATCCAATAGTTCTGAATTTTTGAGCATGGAATCTATTGCTTATGAAGTCACATGTATTCTTAAATGATAACGAGATGCATTAACTTACAGTGCCAAATGCATTGAAGTAATACATGGCCTATGCTCAAAGAAAATTGCAAAACAACTTAACATGGATGTATTCTCATATTATATAATTCTCACACAACATATCTATCTATTCTCCCATAGCAAATGTAATTCCATATTTTGTATTCCTCAACTTTCATGGATTTTTGAGCCTACATCTTGTCATCAATTCTCTTATGGTGGAAAGCTATCCTAGATTCAAACTTTGTTGTAGCCACGCGCTTTCTTAACCTCACCATCATCCTCATCGACTTAAGGCGGGCAACTGCATGGGGGAACTTCCACTTCATTTTTGATCTCAATGAAGGCCCGGACATGGATCATATCACCTTTTACTATTATCATTTGTAGTACCTACCCAGGAACTATCATGTCACATTTGAAGATATCAAGAAGAGAAATAAGCTAATGTATCTTATTCAAGCACATGGAAAAGAGGAATCCAACCAAAATGTCCCACAATGGCTTATTGAGTATGCTGCCAAGGAGAGTTATGGGCAAGGTGGTGGGAGATCTAGAGGTTTCCCCAGATTAGGTGGCACAGACTATTGTGCAGGTAGGAGGGGGTGAAGAAACATAAGGTGCTGGTTACTTATTATCACCATGATTAGTTTTGTAAACTTTTGTAGAAGGGCGGTGTATGCCTTGCTCACTCTCACTATGTGTATGCTTTAATTACTAGCTAAGTATATGCTTTAATTACTTTCTTCCAAGCTTATTGGATTGAGGACTTACCTACATGTGAGATTGACAACTTAGACTTTCTACCAACTTCTAAACTCATTAGCTTCTTGTGTCCTTGAATCTTTGCTAGGTGGTAGCAGGCTTATGAGCATGTGGGCTTATAGTCTCACTAACTTGGGGACAAGAAGACAAGTGTGAAAAATAGAGTATGCTCTAAGTTCTTTCACATCAAGCCATATACCTATATTAGTTGCTAGAGATATTGCATCATGTCATCTGGACATACCTAATGTTGCACATCCGATCAACTATAATCTTCCCAATGACATTGACAGCTATGTGTATTGCATTGGTTGTACACAAAAAACATTTGGATTCTTAAGTGACAAGAATATATCTCTTTTGAAAAACCCCTACTTGGGCTAATGGATGAATCCAACCAATAGGTCCCACAATGGCTTATTAAGTATGCTATGAAGGAGAGTTATGGACAAGATGGTGGGAGAAAAAATGGAAGATCTAGTGGTGGCCTTAGATTAGGTGGCAAAGACTGTCTCAATAAGAGCGGGTGAACTAACATAAGGTTTTGTCACTTAGTTATATGGATGATGACTTATTATCCACTAGGATTTGGTTCTATAAAATTTTGTAGAAGGGTGGTGTACGCCTTGCTCACTCGCTAACTATATGCTTTAATTACTAGATTACTAGTTAAGTATATGTTTTAATTAATTTTTTCCAAGCTTGTTGAATTGAGGACTTACCTACTTGTGGGATTGACCACTTAGACATGCTACCAACTTCCAAACTCATCAGATTATGGTCTTGGATCTTTTCTAGGTGGTAGTAGACTTTTGAACATGTGGGCTTATTGGCTTACTAACTCAGGGACAAGAAAGAAAGTCGGCAAGAAAGAGAGTATGCTCTAACATCTTTTCATTCAAACCATACACCTATATTGATTGCTATACGGATGTTGTGCATAGCACATGGGCTTGGACATACCTGATGTTGTACATGTGATTATTATATTCCCAAATGACATCGAATAGCTATGTGCATCACATTGATATTGATAGCTATGCATATCACATTGACTTATCATCTTACTGACTTGGGGACAAGCAGGCAAGTGGGCAAGTGGACTTATCAACTTATAAACTTGCTTGCTTACTCATGGCCTTCCAAGCTTGTGGCAAGCATGCAAACTTACAAACCTATGGGCTTATGAGCTTGCGGCAGACAAGCAAGCATGCGAACATTTGGCGTTCTCCATTTCTTCATAAAGCCAGTCAATAGTACAATTTTTTGGAAAAGTGATGAAACCTCAAGAGGAAATGGCAAGCCTCTTGAATGCATCCTAAATGCTATTCTCTCCTCATATCAATTTCTCCTCACCTCTTCATACCTTGCTACACACCTCTTCATAACTTCACTGTTGTGAATACAAAATGTATTCACCTTATTCAACATTGATTTGACCCTTGTTCTTCCTCTTCCTTTTCCTCGTGGTATGTGGGTGGTGGTAGGGCCTCAGCCCTAACAGGGAACTATTTGCAAGAAGAAAAGAAAAGAAAGGCTTCCATTGAAGCTTCCTTGCTCTCTGAATCCATATTCGTGAATTCCCAAAAAAACATAAGGTAGGTAAAGTCATAAGGTGGGTGAAGGAAGGTGGCCGTTAATGGTAGGTGAAGGGTGGTGGCTAAGGGTAGGTGAAGGGTTATGGTGGTTAAGGGCAGTTGAAGGTTTATGGCAGTTTAAGGGTGGTTCACATGGAGTGCACGCACACACGAGCTAACACTTGGCACACCTAGTGGGTCAGATTCCCAATCTGATGACTCGAACCCACAAGCATAGGATTGTGCGAGTGTCGTGTCATAACATGTATCTAGTGCAAGTATAGTGCAACCATTTCATGGTAGCATGCTAGGGTTAGGAACCCATCAATTACAACGCCATCCACACATGATCATATAAAATAAAAACATAAAACCATGTCTCCACAACTATGTCCACACTCCACGAGCATGGAGCCGACCATCTACCTAGCATGCACAACTATATGCTCAAATCAGCAAAAGCATTGGCATCCTCCCTAACACACTTCCTACCTAGCATCCACAACTATGTCCACACTCCACGAGCATGGAGCCGACCATCTACCTAGTATGCACAACTATATGCTCAAATCAGCAAAAGCATTGGCATCCTCCCTAACACACTTCCTACCATATTTAAGTCCCCTGTATGTTCAAGGATATCTTGCATGGTGTCATAATGCTTCAAGTCTGGACTTATGTCATAATATCTGCTCATGGCTTCAAAGCACTCACAACCTTTGACAACAAGGCCTGAATGACTACAAGCTGAGAGAGCTGAATTGAATGTTATACCATCAAGCCGAATACGTGAAAGTTTTAATTTCTCAAACATGGGCATGCTTAAGAAATGACCTTTGCCTACATTAGTGGCAAAGCATGCATTCCAAGAGACAATTTGAGGTTCAAGAAGTTTGTCAAAGACTGCTTGTGCATTAGTCATGCTTGCACTCCTTCCATATGTATGAATCAATGTATTGTAGAGGAAATACAATCATAACGAGTTGAGACAATGTCAAAGTGAAGCTACTCCCAATTTTAGAGTAGGCTTGCAGAATGTCAATAAGGGTGAAATCATTCAAAGACACGTTCTCCTTTTGCATATGTTTGTACAACTATAAAGCCTTCTCTCCTTGACACTCTTCAACATATGCAAAGAGCATCACATTCCTTGACTTGACAACAGGCTGAGAAAAAGCAAAAAACCCATCCTCTTCTTTCTTGATGGTTCCACACTTACCATATATAGTCATAAGCATGTTGGCAAGACGTCTAATGCACAGCCTTGCCTGACAACATCTGAGTGCAATGCCTATACAATTTCCAAAAGCACTACTTTTTTTGAATTTCGCTTCACAAAATGAGTGTCACCCCTCTCTGCTAAGGTGCCACACACTTCAACATCATCACATGTCTGAAAGTCATGCAACATAGTAGTCCATGCCACCAAGTTTGGTATAAATGGCATCTTCTACACCATTGGGTGGATGCATGATAAGGTGGACTCGAAACCTATATCCTAGACATGGATTTTAAACTAGTTTTTAGACATTTGAAAAAGTCATTTTCTCCCACATTTTTTACGTTTGAAAAGCCTGAAAATAAAGAAAATAGTTACAAGAAGCTCATGGTGCACTCATTTTGCCACCTCTCCCACATCTCTCTCTCTCTCTCTCTCTCTCTCTCTCTCTCTCTCTCTCTCGCAAGCTCTCTCTCTTTTTCTTACCCACTCTATCTCTTTCCATCTCCTCTGTACCCTAAACCTGCATCACTATTGCCTTACCCTCTCTCTCTCTCTCTCTCTCTCTCTCTCTCTCTCTCTCTCTCTCTCTCTCTCTCTCTCTCTCTCTCTCTCTCTCTCTCTCTCTTGCAAGCTCTCTCTCTTTTTCTTACCCACTCTATCTCTTTCCATCTCCTCTGTACCCTAAACCTGCATCACTGTTGCCTTATTGTTTACCCCCTCTCTCTCTCTCTCTCTCTCTCTCTCTCTCTCTCTCTCTCTCTTGCTTGCTCTATCTCTGTGCCTATTGCAGGCCCCTTACTGTTGTTTCACCAACACACACACATACACATGGACCTTTCACCCATCATAGATTCCTAAGCATTTAGAGGCAGATGTAGAAGTTGAGGCTATGTAGACGGTTGAGGCTATGTAGAAGTTGAGGCTATGTAGACGGTTGCGAGTCATGTGTAAAGTTTTTGGCCAATGCAATCAAAGATTGTCATGCATAGAGGAAGTAAGAATGAAGTGCAAGGATGAAGTCTAAGCTACAAGATGACTAGGAGCACAATGCAAGTCATGGTGCAAACATGTAGAAGCATCAAAAAATATGCAAGAATATTGTTCAATACTTTAATCACCGGAATAAGGGTCTAGATGAGAAGATGAGGTTTGATAGATTATCTCAGGTTCTCCAACATCGCTTCATGAAGGAAATTTCGAGCAATTTTCCACTATGGAACGAGACAAGTCTAATAGAGGGAATTTTCCAATATCTCAGGTTCTCCCAACATCGCTTCATGAAGGAAATTTCAAGCAATTTTCCACTATGGAACGAGACAAGTCTAATAGAGGGAATATGAAATACCTAGAAATAATGAAAGTGCCTAGAAACTATGAGGAGCTATTTCTTAAGAGGTCTATTCCAATGATTCTTATGAATGGCGCTGGCACAAATACATCCTCTCTTAACATTGTAGATGCTTCAAGAAGGCAGTTGAACATACACAGACGTAATTTCTATGCAGCTAGAGAGCATTTGCAAACCTCTGTTGTGATGGTATTTTGCCATTATCTTCATGCCATCATACATAATTTCTATGCAACTAGAGAGCATTTGCAAACCTTTGCTGATGGTATTTTGCCATTATCTTCATGCCATTAGCAAGCCCATGGAGTAGGCATAATTAGTTGATGAGGTTAAAGAGCTTGTTTTCAATTTTTGGTTAAGCTATACTCGTGTTTCACCCAACAAAAAGGATGTATGTCGCAAGATCCTTGGTATAAAATCTCATGTTAAGCATCCGACACACATGCTTGATCAATCTCAGGTAACACCAACAACCCGTGCTCCAACACCTGTGCTGATTTGGTGTGCTTTTATACATTACATATTCCTTCAGTATAGATTCAAATGCTTTGTGATGTTGCCAAATACTAAATTATATGTTTCCATTTATCATGTGTCTATGTGTATTATGTCTGACTATCAGATTTTCAATCAGTCAAGCTATAGCTCTTGGACTACTTGGGGAAGTTTAGGACTGGAAAATCTAGCACATAAAAAGAAACCGTCCTCCCTTACAAGGTAGGGCATGGTTCTAAATAGTTTTTAACTTGGGGCAGCAATAAACAAAACCAATAAGAGATTGGTGTTAAACTAGTAAGATACGTGATGGAAACAAGTTGTATACGCTTAGGCTATAGCAAAAACAAGCTTAACAGACTTTTCACCAATATCATACCAGTCCCAAACCAATATGATACTGGTTGTGGAATGATAGATGTATACAACTAACACTACTGATGATAGGGAAAAGACTAGTTGTTGGCAGGTTAAACATTACTATGATACTGGATTAAGAGCATGGTCTCCTCTAATGTACTTTGTATTTAGAAAATTTTCTAACCGATATTATACCGGTTGAACATTGGTATAATATTGGGTAAAGACCAGAAGGAGAACTTGGGGTAGCTATATGGTATGATACTGTTTTGTACCAGTATGATACTGTTTGGAATATTAGCTCTATGCAACATGCATTAGATATAAGGTAAAGATTAGATTTTCTTTAGACAACACCAGTTTTGAAACAATATGATACCGATGTTAAACCAATAAGATACTGGTTGGTGAAGCAGCTGCATACACTTAGGAACCTATAACTATAAACCAATTTCAAACCAAATGTTTAACTTGCTTTTACGATGGTTTTGTATTCCAGGCTGAACTACATTTTTTGTTTAAGGAGATGTATCCACAAGCACCAGTTCATCAATGAGCTTTCGAGAAATTAAAGCCATACTTTGTGCGCAAGCTTAAGGATCAATACATTTGTTGCTATATAACACATGTTCAGATGTCATTCTTAAAAGATGCCTTGAACCAAATTAGAGGATCTTCTTTTGGATTGCATGGCAAAGCATGTCAATGTGATTGTGTCATTTGTAATGTGGGTTCTCAACTAGGTGGTTGCAAGGCTACAAAAAAGTCCTACAAGAGCATCACAAGCGCATGGGAGTCAATCTTATGCCCCAAAGTTGAAGGTACTATTTTCCATTCTTTGAATTGTCTGATGGGGAGTTGCACTTTTTGTGGTCCTCGAAACATAGCAATTTGTCCAGTTGAATCTGCATATGTTGTTTGACTTGTCATTGCCATGAAGATCTTTGAGGACATAGAATGTGGAACTAGTGATGATGGCAAGACAAAGAAGAGGAAAGAGTTAATACACGGAAATGTCATGCAAGGCACTGAATCAAATGTTCAATGATTAGCTCGGAAAGTTTATCAAACATAATTTTGTGTACATATGGCAAGCTGAGCAATATAAAGAATGCTTGTCCGATTTTCCCAAAGATGTGCATGAAAGCATGCTTAGTTGGTACAAAAAAGAGTGTCATGGACACTCCTTTTTTAAGGTGGAAGTAGTGTGAGAAGAAGAAGAGAATTTAAATACAAAAAAGTTGCACGTGGTTTTAGTGATATTATAGATATGATATATATATATATAAAGATATTAAGAATTTATTACAGTTGCATCATCGTGACTACACTTGATTCTCTCTTTGCACTCATGGCTATATTCCTATCTCTCTTCTCCTCTCTGATCCCGCCATTGCCACCCATCTAAAGCTGGAAGTAGTGTGAGAAGAAGAAGAGAATTTAAATACAAAAAAGTTGCACGTGGTTTTAGTGATATTATAGATATGATATATATATATATAAAGATATTAAGAATTTATTACAGTTGCATCATCGTGACTACACTTGATTCTCTCTTTGCACTCATGGCTATATTCCTGTCTCTCTTCTCCTCTCTGATCCCGCCATTACCACCCATCTAAAGCTCTCCCTTCTCTTTGAGCTGTTATGCGACCCGTATCTATGTTTCTCTCTTCTTCTCTCTGATCCTGCTCTATTGTCACCCATCTCAAGCTCTCCCTTCTCTCTAAGCTATGTCTCTCTATTCATGGTATGGAAGGCTGGTTTAGCAATTTGAACAGTAATCCCAGTAGGGAAAATGTTGGCAACAACTATCCATCAACAAATCTTAGGGTGGACATTAGCTCTAGTAACAGCACATTCTATTCCACCACAGGTCCTGAAAAGGAGAATATTGATAGCAATAATCAAATCAGCAACACATTCTATGCGGGAGTATTGGGCTTCACAGAAAAGAGAGAAGAGAAGGAGAGAAAGAGAAAAATACATATTGTTGGAAGACCCATCTACAGAGGAGGAAGACGAAAGAAGAAAAAAGATTTGTTCAGCTATGGCCAAGTGTTGGAACACAGAGACAGCTGGTTTAAGCTTAGCTTATCAAAGGCAAATATTTCAGCATCTCCTCCTTCATCCAGCATTCCATCATCTACAGACATCAAGTCATAATGTAGAAAACCACTCTTCTCATTAGTAACATTCGTA
This sequence comes from Cibotium barometz, assembly GCF_041138505.1. NCBI lineage: Eukaryota > Viridiplantae > Streptophyta > Polypodiopsida > Cyatheales > Cibotiaceae > Cibotium > Cibotium barometz. Next base: position 4,340,685 of record NC_141094.1, on the reverse strand, counting down.
ATACCCTGAGCCAAATTAAGGTGCCCCACTCAAGGAATGAGCTATTTGTGAAACAAGCTTCTTTGACAATGCTCATGAACAATTTCGAATGGCACAAATCACATGAATCATTATAAAGTAGTAGAAGTGCTAGGTATACACAGGAGAAATGTTATTTCAACTCATTCTCGTCTGCAGACTAAAGATGATGACAACGTACTACCATTTAGTACATGTGAAAGACAACTCCCTCGAAGCACCATTATAACCTCTGAAATCAGAGATCTTGTGTACGCCTTCTCGAGCTGTGAAACTCGAGTTTCACCCAACAAAAAGGATGTCTGTCTCGCGGAAGAGAATAGGAAGAAAAAGTGTGGTCCAACATCCGGTCCATCTTCTTGATGAGTCTCAGGTATAATCCAGCTTTTTTAATTTTCTAACTTGTTTTTTATATTAGGAGATATGGGCTAAGGTGTATTAACTTGTGTATAACATATGATGTAGTTTGCAATATTTTGTAGTTAGTACTTTGTAGTGCACCGCACAGTACTATAGTACCTTGTAACTACACTTGTAAGTACTCCATATTCCTAATTTATGTTTACTACAGTACCTTTTAAGTACTCCACAGTACCCTGAAAGGTAGTCTGGGTACTCCAGAAGCACATTTCTACTTGGCTGAAGTACCCTACAGTTCAGTGTTATGTACTCCAGGGTACCCTATAGTTTAGTGTTCTATCGTCCAAGGTACTTTGTAGTAAACTAAGTACAAAAACCTACCCTTTAAGTTAGTTTCTCAACTCCATAAGTACATTTCTTGTTGGCAAATGTACCCTTGGGTACATTGTCATTTAGTCCAGGTATCTTTTATTAAATTTGGTACCCAAAACTACCTTGTAAGATAGTCTAGGTACTCAATAGGTAGATTTCTTGTTGACTGAAGTACCCATGGGTACACCCTTCTAGAGTCCAAGGTACTTTGTAGTAAACTAAGTACCAAAATCTTCCCTGTAAGGTAGTTTAGGTACTCTATAAGTACATTTCTTGTTGGCTGAAATACCCTTGGGTACATTGTTATTTAATTTGTAGTAAGTTTGTTACCCATAAATACCCCAAGGTAGTTTAGGTATTCCATAGGTAGATTTATTTTTTACTAAAGTATAACTAAGTACCAAAACCTGCCATGTAAGGTAGTTCCTCAACTCCGTAAGTACATTTCTTGTTGGAAAAAGTACCCTTGCATCATTGTTATTTAGTCCAGGTACTTTTTAGTAAATTTGGTACCCAAAACTACCTTGTAAGATAGTCTAGGTACTCCATAGAGGTAGATTTCTTGTTGAATGAAGTACCCATGGGTACACACTTCCGGAGTCCAAGATACTTTGTAGTAAACTAAGTACCAAAGTCTACCCTATAAGGTAGTTTAGGTACTCTATAAGTACATTCCAGGTTGGCTGAAGTACCCTTGGGTACATTGTTATTTAGCCTAGGGTACTTTTAGTAAGTTTGTTACCCAGAACTACCCTGTAAGGTAGTTTAGGTACTCCATAGGTAGATTTATTTATGACTTAAGTACAACTAAGTACCAAAATCCACCTTGTAAGGTAGTTCCTCAACTCCATAAGTACATTTCTTGTTGGCAAAATTATCTTTAGGTATATTGTTATTTAGTCTAGGTACTTTTTAGTAAATTTGGTACTCAAAACTACCCTATAAGATAGTCTAGGAACTCCACAAGTAGATTTCTACCCATGGGTACACCCTTCTAGAGTCCAAGGTACTTTGTAGTAAACTAAGTACCAAAATCTTCTCTGTAAGGTAGTTTAGGTACTCTATAAGTACATTTCTTGTTGGCTGAAGTATCCTTGGGTACATTGTTAGTTAGTCCAGGGTACTTTGTAGTAAGTTTGTTACCCAAAACTCCCCTATAAGGTAGTTTAGGTACTCCATAGGTAGATTTATTTTTTACTGAAGTACAACTAGGTACCAAAACCTATCCTTTAAGGTAGTTCTTCAAATCCATAAGTACATTTCTTGTTGGCAAAAGTACCCTTGGGTACATTGCTATTTATTCCAGGTACGTTTTAGTAAATTTGGTACCCAAAACTACCTTGTAAGATAGTCTAGGAACTCCATATATAGATTTGTGGTTGACTGAAGTACCCATGGGTACACCCTTCTGGAGTCCAAGGTAATTTTAAAAAACTAAGTACCAAAATCTTCCCTATAAGGTAGTTTAGGTACTTTATAAGTACATTTCTTGTTGGCTGAAGTACCCTTGGGTACATTGTTATTTAGTCCAGGAAGGAACTTTAGGTACTCTATATGTAGATTTATCTTTGACTGAAGTACAACTAAGTACTAAAACCTACATATAAGGTAGTTCCTCAACTCCATAAGTACATTTCTTGTTGGCAAAAGTACCCTTATGTACATTGTTATTTAGTCCAAGTACTTTTTAGTAAATTTGGTACCCAAAACTACCTTGTAAGATAGTCTAGGTACCCCAGGTGAGATCTCAGAGGACAGTAGGGAAGTAACTGTGAAGAGATTTTCAGATGTTGGCACAAGCAGACTTGATGAAAGTGGTTTTGAGAAGAAAAGAAAGGACTTGGTAGTGCAGCAGATGAGAAGTAAAGACTTTGTTAACCTACTGTCTTCTCAGCTCTCACAAGCTTCACAAAACATAACTTCATGTTCAGGTGGTAGTCAAGACAATTTAAAGAATGCTTGCTTAACTTTCCATTAGGTGTTGTGGTTTCAGTCATTGACTTTGTAGAGAATTACTCATTTAAAATTCAAAATGAGAACAATCCATGCATGGGTACTTGACTCAGGTCACAATACTTGTTCACATAACGTATGTGAGAAACTGTAGTGGTTCAATTGAAAAAACCATCCATTTCTACATATCTGATGATAACATACATGATACACTTTTTGTCCAACACTGTTTTCTACTTCATGATAGCTGGCTGCTGAAACAAAAAGGCTTCTCTCTGCAACGTCATTGGGTGTGGTCTGATGCTGTAGCCTCTCAGTTTAAAGCACAAAGGCCCTTCTATTTTGTTGCTAGGTATTATTAGCTCACATGTTTGCAAATGACGTTGTGTGTAGTTTTTTGGGAACCTCAACCTCAACTTGTACATGTGTACATGAGTGTTGTTCGTGTTGTGGTGAAGTCGTGGGAACACCCATTGACTCGGTGTGGGCATCGAGGATGCGGCAGTCAGACATAGGGTTTTGATGAAGATGTATGTGCGGGGACAAAGTTGAGATTCTGGGAGTAGGCTCGTCCGGAACGTAGCTGGAGATGGTCTCAACTGTTCGGCCACTTGAGTTGTATGCGTGTCCAAGAGAAGCGAGCACTCAAGGTCGCATTTGAGGTATGTGGAGCATGGGAGGAAAATGATAAAGAGGGCCAAGGCAGCCTTTAGTTGGTGTGAAATGAAAGGAAGGGTGGCCATTAGGAGAGGAGCAAAATGAAAATAAAAAATGAATATTAAAATGACTTTTTAGAAGGTGGCGTGGAGGATTAAGTTGCCGCCAGCTTGCTTCTCGAAGCTGGCCAGCGCAGCAGTGAGGAAGAGGTGGGGGGTCTCGTTTGAGGAGGACAAGGAGCCTTGAGTTTTGTGGGGTTGGCTAGCTGGGGAGCGCCGCCTATGTGAATTCGGCAGGGAGCAGAAGAAAGGAGGCCACCGCTGGTGTGTTGAGTGTGTGGGCTGCAGCAGTCAGCGCAGCTGGGCGCAGAGAAGGAGCTGGTGCAGCCGGGGTGTGAAGTGCAGAGAGGGGGGACTCTCTGGGGTCTCGCTGGATGCGAGGACAGAGCTCGTGTGTTTTGTGGGGGCGCAGCTGGAAGGTGAAGCCAAGCGTGGGCTGAGGAGGCCGGGTGTTGTTGCAGTGGTGGAAGTCTCATTGAACCCAGAGGTGTGGCGGCCCGTGGGTGGCTAGTTGTAGCCCCACAGGCGCAGAAGAGTGCTAGCTGGAGAGAACGGAGCTCTGGAGTAGGTAGGCGTGGCTGCAGTGTGCATGGGAGAGCTAGCGACAGATAGAAGAGGGCTGGCGAAGGCGTTGAGAGGGTTGGTGGACAGCGTGAAAGGAGGATCATCCTTATGAAGTGAAAGGGTTCGAAGCAGGTTCTTTTGCTTGGTCTGGATAATGGGCCGGTTGTCAGGTTGGTGACAAAGAAAGAGGTTGTTGTGGTTTTGCTTTGAGGACCGGCAGGGTACTGGTGGTGTGGCAGAGAGGACTTCAGCTGAGGAGCAGAGCAGAGAGGAAAAGGTCGGCTGCAGAGGAGCAAGGAGCGAAGGGATTTGGAGCGACCAGGAGCTGGAGCAGGCTGATTGCGAGCGGTGCTTGGTGTAGCTGGTGTCTGGGATATCTTGGGATATCCGACTCTGTAAAGGTCAAGGTCTTTTCTGAAATACGAGTCTTGTTCATGCTCTTTGGTCTGGTGTTCTGGTGTGTTTGCATGCGTGTGTGGAAGTGTGGCATGCTATAAGGGCGTAGACAGCTCTACCGCTTCCGTGCCATCAACGTATAACTTTTCCGCATTGGGTCATGGAAAAGGAGAGCACGATGGCGCAGGCGGCGCTGTTATAAAAGAGAACTCTCATGCATGAGGAGTTGAAACTAGATGTCAAACAAGCTTCTTGCATTTTCAACAAAGGACTTTTTCATCATTATGCATTGCTCTATGATCGATCATCCTTACACTAAACTCCGCTAGGCGGTCTAATCCAATCATGCATTAATAAAATTTATTAAAAAAAACAAAAAACAAAAACAAAACATAAATACTTCATAGCAAAACCTACAGTCTCACGGGGTGACGGCCAAAACCTGCACTCTCACGAAACTAAACCTCACGGATTTTCGTCTCACCACCACGGAAATCCATCTCACACAACTAACTCTCACAAAACTAAACCTCACGGATTTTCATCTCACAGAAATCCATCTCACGCAACTAACTCTCACGAAACTAAACCTCGCGAATTTCCTTCTCACGAATTTCCTTCTCACGGAAATCCATCTCACGCAACGAACTCTCACGAAACTAAACCTCACGGATTTCTTTCTCAATCACGAAAATCCACCTTACGGATTTCCTTCTCATGGAAATCCACCTCATGGATTTCCTTCTCATAGAAATCCGTTTCACCAAACTAATTCTCATGGAAACCCATCTCACGGATTTCCATCTCACGGGTTTTCCCCCTCGGTTCATGGGATTACCCCTCACACGACCTGCACTTTCACAATTTTAACACCTGCACTTTCACGTCATTTGACCTTTTCAATATCACAACTAACACACCTCGTTTACTGCTCGCACCACTAAGACACTTCTCATCACAAAAGACAACAACAAGGAGTGGCACATGCCCCACCAGTCTATAGACTGATCTTTTTTACATGTACAGATGTCGACCTCAGACCTAGAAGCCGTAGAGACCCCCGTGGTAACACAGGCCAATGCTACCTCTAGCTCTTCTTCTCGGTGTGGATCTTCCTTCAATGCTTCCTCTAGCTCTTCTCGGTGTGGATCCTCGGTGAGCCAGAAGAAAAGACCAACACGAACTACCTAGCTCCATACGCCCAGGACTTCCATGGTGCCATCACATCAGCAAGGAGATCCACACGGCACATGGAAAGGTGGCGTTGCAGTATCACAGCCCGGAGTGCCTCCAAATTTTGGAAGAGGCAGAAGTGAAGGACAAGCTGGAGAAGGTGGGCCTTAGTAGAATTTCACAGGTTCTCCCTAGGAATATAGACACGGAGCTTTGTGCCGACGAATACATAAAGACGTATGACAAAGCCACCAAGCGGGGTACAGTAACAAAAGCCGATGGCACCATAGAACAAGTCCTGATCACAAAAGATCTAATTCGTGAAGCTCTACAGCTCCCACCCCCACCAGTTAAGATACATGCACATGCCTTTGACAAGATGCCTCTAGATGCTATGTTGAAGAAGAGCTCCTACAACTCTAATGGAGGTGAATATGAGAACATCAAGGATGAAGCCACAGAGAAGGCATGCAAGGTGATGTCTGTAATCATGCAGGTGAAGCCGATGAATCGGTACAGTAGGGTACCACTGAATAGAATCGCAAAGGTCCATGAAGAAAAGGAGGACTAGGCATATTATATACACAGGGAGATGGAAAACTACCCCAAAGCCCATCAATCAAAGATATGCAACCCATACCTGATGTCACAGGTACTGAACCATGTGGCTCAGAGGACCCTTCTAGAACCAGAACTAGCAGAGCAAATGCAATTGGCACTCCTCCTATAGCAACCAGTGCTGACCACTATAGAGATGCAAGAAGGGCAAGATGTCCTCATGGAAACTAAGGCAATAATGAAGGAGTTCAAGAGAGGAAGAAAAAAGAAGACGGAAAGGAAGATGAGAGGTGTCATACCAGATGTGGCTGAGGAAACACAAAGGATTGAGGCTGAGCTCGCACAAGAGATCAATCATACCAGGAAGTACTTGAGCAACAAGAGATCAGTCATACCAGGAAGTACTTGAGCAACAAGAAGCCACTGTTAGCGAGGCCACACAAGAAGAAACACAGCAGATGACTCCTCCTCAAAGCCCAACTCGGCTAATAATTAAAAACCTACCTCCACTCAAAAATTCTACTATGTCAGGCACACCTATGGGGATACAGCCAAAGATTGGAGCAAAAGAAGTGCCAGTAGAAGAATCCCAAGAGCTTGAAGAAGCAACATCGCTTTCAGTGCAAGTCCCAACAGCACCATTGGATACAGGTAACGAGTTGAAGATACACCCAGTCCAAGCAAAATAATGCATCTTGAGGACAAAGAGATGATACTAGAGCCGTCATTCCTACAAAATCTAGACTATGAAAAATTCTTTCAGGAGACTTTTGAAGGATTGGATGAGCTACTGAATCTGTCGCATATGCAAGACTGGAAGGGGTAGCTGCCACACAAGTGCATCACTGTGGAAGCAAGAGCAACGAGTATGGAGGTGCCATCTCCTCACTACACATATGCTTCATGATCGTAATGCCACACTCTGGAAGCAAGTTCAAGAGTCAAAAAACCAAGTACAGACCTTGCAAAGAGCACTTAACAGCGGCGAAGGCCACACATGGGGATGTGATTATGAAGAGTTTAAAGGCCACCGAGGATCAAGAGCTAGGTACCAAGCGTTGGAAAACAATAATTTGGTTCTCAGCCAAACTATTTTCCAAAGAATTAAAGAGAATACGGATCTGAAAGAAGCATAGCTAGAGCAGGCTAAAGAGCAACTTTAGAAGGAAGTTACCCATAACCATGAGCTAGTAGCAGCCAAACTATTTTCCAAAGAATTAAAGAGAATACGGATCTAAAAGAAGCATAGCTAGAGCAGGCTAAAGAGCAACTTTAGAAGGAAGTTACCCACCATAACCACGAGCTAGCAGCCATCCATGCCCAGTAAGTATAAGAGCTCCATCATACATCCCTAGCCAAAGAATAGGAGCTACAAAGCCAAATCCATACGCTATCCTTAAGTCTGAAGGAAGCAGAAAGCAGAGCTACCCACTTGCAATAAGAAAGAGAACAAACAAACAATCTTCATGCTAGTTACATTTACAGACATAAGGGAACAAAGAAAACAGATGCTAAATTGGATACAGGCATGGCGTTGTATCCTGGACCCAGCAATAGTAGCTACATCTCATGGTTTTAGACTAACACTGCACTTTCATGAAAATACCATTTCACGGTTTTAGACTAACTCGCGGGGACTTAACCTTGCACTTTCATGGAAATGCCATTTCACGGGGTTAGACCATTTCATGGTTTTAGCCTGTCTCACGGAAAAACATCTCACGGCTTTACACCCTACACTTTCACGGTGTTTACTCACCTCACAAGTTTTGTACCCTATCATCTCACGGTACATTAACCTGCACTATCACGATGTGCACCTTCTCGATTCGAAATTGATACCTCCTTATTTTCTCACATCACTAACACACTTCTCATCAAATATAACCTTGAGACACTTCCCAAAAAAAAAAAGAAGAAGAAGAAGAAGAAGAGAAAACAACAAGGCATGGCACATGCCCTTCACCAGTCATTAGATTGACCATCTTCTTATTGTTACATATGTCGACCTCAGCTATCTTTGACTCAGAAGCCGAAGAGACTCTGGCTATGACACAAGCCAGTGCAGCTAGATCACCAATTAGCAGAAGGAAAAGACCTGCATGGGACCCAAAATTGAGTTATCTAGGTCAATATGCACAGGCATTCCATGGCTCCATCATAAGAAAGGAAGTCCACACTACGTATGGAAAGATAGCTCTGCAATACCACATCCCAGAGTGCTTGCATATTTTGGAGGATGCAGAAGTCAAGGAAAAACTAGAAAAAGTTGGCCTAGGGCAGATGGCAAAATGTCTCCCCCAAACCATTGATAAAAAGTTGTGTGCAGAGTACCTCAAGACATACGACAAGGCCACTAAGAGGGGAAAGGTAACTAAAGCAGATGGAACCACAGAGTAGGTTTTAATCACAAAAGAATTGATATGGGAGGCCCTACAATTACCACCACCACTTTTAAGATACACTCTCGTAATTACAGAGTAGGTTTTAATCACAGAAGAATTAATATGGGAGGCCCTTCAATTACCACCACCACTTAAGATACACTCTCATAATTACGACACACCTCCAGAGGGGACGGCAACACAAACACATCATTAAACCCCTCCTCCAAGTCTTCAAAAACCTTTTGCCTCTTAGAAATTCAACAATGTCACATACACCTACTTCTGCTGAGCTGAATAAAGAAACTCAACATGAAAAGTTGCCACAGAAGTAGAGCACCAAAGCCATGAAGAAGCCACATCACTCCAAGAAGGACTCCTTGAAGAGCAATCGGCGGATGCGGGGAAATGACAAAGAACTAAAGAGAAACCAAGCCCCAATAAGAGGCAACATCTGGATGATGCAGAGGCAATTCTAGAGATGTCCTTCCTCCATAACATGGATTATGACAAATTCTTTTGATGAGACTATGGAAGGCTTGGAAGGTCTCTTGCAATTGCCCACATTTTGGACTAGAAGGAGCAGCGGCAACAAGTGCTTCTCTCTGGGGGAACAAGAGTAGAGAGTATGGTGATGCTATGGCGATGCCATCTTCTGACAACTCATATGCTTCATGATAGAAATGCAATGCTATGGAAGCAGGTCCAGGATGCAACCAATCAAGTTTAAACACTTCAAGAGCATCTAACAGCACCAGAAGCAATACACAAAGATGTAATCCTAAAAAGCTTAAAGGCTACCAAGGAGCAGGAAGTGAGATACCAAACACTTGAAAACAATAATCTTGTTTTTAGTCAAACCTTAGGACAAAGAATCAAGGAAAATACAGACTTGAAAGCACAGCTGGAACAAGCAAAGGAGCATATTCAAAGAGAAGTGGCACATAACAAGGAGCTCAAGCTACCTCCCGGGCTAAGGAATAAGAACTACAAGGAAACTTGAATTCACTATCTACAACCCTTAAGGAGGCTGAACAAAGAGTGCTCCAACTCCAACAAGAAAGAGAACAAAGCAATAAAGCAAATGCAGAAAAAGTATGAGCACTCAATGAGACCATCAACACCAAAAACTTGGAAGTGCAGAAGATGATGGATACACACAAAGAGGCACTTCTACAAATTACACAGCAGCTCCAAGCAAGTCAAGCCTTGGCCGTGGAAAGACTTCAAAAGATTGCAGAGGCTCAAGGAATCGAAGCAGCGGCCAGATGAGCACAGGTGGCAGCAACAAGGCGATTCAAAGAATTGGATGCCATAGAGTGGTGCAAGAAATGAGTATATTAGATCTTCTCACCACCAAGGACTCTCGCATATAGGAATTGGAGCACTAGCCTAGCAATCCATGAACGCAATCAAAGACAAGAGCCAATAGACAAGTTGTGATGATGACTACTCCTTAAGCAAGCCTTGGAGATAACTCCTTGGGCCCCTCCTCAAACTTTGACTCTCTTTTTGTCTACACTAACACTCTCTTTACGACAATATGATATTAATGTGTCTGATTATCTGAGCCTAGGAGAATTAACACTTATTAAACAAAATACAGAATGTGATGCTGACCCTACTGTAATCTGAAAAGATGCAGGGGGGAAGAGAGCTTGAGCTCTTGCAAGCACACACACACACTCACAAAACCCTAATAGAGAACACACAAGGTGAGAGGCTGAAAATCTTCTTCTTCTCTACTCAACACTCAACACACCATATACAAGATAAGAGTACACAATAATATGAAAGGTACTCAACCAATACATACACGAGTTCTCTATATTGTGAACCCGACTAAATGAGCTGGCGCTATAACTATGCCAGTCTCTAGAATGGCTGTCACACAGCCTGTCATCCCACTGGCCGCATATCACCCAAGATCTCACCAACCATGCCAGTGGTGTAAGTGTTGGGGCCTATCCCCCAGGCGGGTCATCAGTGTCCACCGCCTCACTAGATGAGCTCGATATCTCAACACTCCCCCTCGAGCTCAACTCCATCTCATGTACACCAAGCGAAGCTCTGAATCTGCGGAGCTTCTCTGTACCCAATGCTTTGGTGAAGATGTCAGCTACCTGATCCTCTGTGCTGACATAAACAAGGTCAAGGTCTCCTGCCAAGACCTTCTCTCTGACGAAGTGGTAGTGGACCTCTATGTGCTTCGTACGAGCATGAAAGACTGGGTTCCTGGCCAACTGTATACTGCTAATGTTGTCACAAAAAATGACAACTTGTCTATCCACAGATAGACCCAAATCTGTAAGTAGCTTTCTCAACCAAGCTACCTCACATGCTGCCATAGCAGCTCCTCTATACTCGGCCTCTGTACTCGATAGAGCAACCGTAGGCTGCTTCTTGCTGCTCCAAGTCACAGCAGCACTCCCCAAAGAAAACATGAATCCACTGGTAGATCTTCTGTCTGAGATACTACCAGCCCAATCAGCATTTGTGTACCCATGTACACATATCTCTGTCCCAGTCTCATAGAATAGTCCACAATGCAAAGTAGACCTCACATACCTCAGTATGCGTCTCACTGCATCCAAATGCGGTTTCCGTGGGACCTGCATAAACTGACTCACCAACCCAACAGCATAGCTCAAATCTGGTCTGGTGATCGTCATGTAGATCAAACTTCCTACTATGCTCCTATACATAGTAGGATCCTCCAAGATTTCTCCTGAGTCTGCACTCAACTTGCCATTCTGATCCAATGGCACAGAAATAGGCTTACAGCCTGTCATACCATACTTGGACAACATGTCCAAGCCATACTGTCTCTGCAGTAATCCAATACCATGTGGTGACCTAATCACCTCAATGCCCAAGAAATATCTGAGCTCCCCCAGATCCTTCATCTCAAACTTCTGTCTAAGCAAGATCTTTACATCAAAGATCTCTGCATCATGGTCCCCCGTAATGATCAAGTCATCTACATAGATGACAACAAGCACAACTCCTCTATCACCATGTCTCACATACAATGAGAAATCTGCATTGGCTACATGAAAGCCAATAGTGACAAGATATTCAGAAATCTTGTCAGACCATGCTCTTGGTGCTTGCTTTAAGCCATACAAGGCTTTCTTCAACCTGCAAACATGCTCGGGGTGACCCACATCCTCATAACCAGGTGGCTGCAACATATACACCTCTTCTTGCAAATCCCCATGCAAGAATGCATTCTTTACATCCATCTGATGTAAAGACCATTTCTTTGACGCAGCCACTGCTATCACAACTCTCACCGTTGCCATCTTGGCAACTGGGCTGAAAGTTTCCTCATAATCAATCCCATATGTCTGCGCATATCCTTTGGCTACCAATCTAGCCTTGTACCTGTTTATGCTTCCATCACTGTTATGTTTAACTTTGTACACCCACTTGCAGCCAATGGCTTTCTTGCCTTCAGGCAATTGCACTAAGTCCCAAGTTTCATTTCCATATAGTGCATCCATCTCCTCATCCATAGCTTTCTCCCAATTCACATTTCCAACAGCCTCATCAATGCATGTGGGCTCAACAACCTGCACAACCTTTGCCATATATGCATAGTGATGTGCCACATAACCGTCATATGTAAATCTCTGCACAGGGTTCTTCACTCTCCCTGATCTTCACAGCTTTTCATTCATGGCTTCCATAGCCTTCTTTACACCAGGTGTTCTCATAGCTGGGATCCCAAGCTCCTCATCAAGGCTCATATCTGAGCCACTAGACTCTCCATCAACATGAGAATGCCCTGCAGAAATGTCAGGCATACCAAGGGGCTCAACCACTTTCTCTTTTCCTTTACGTGATGTACTAATCACATTTGCACGGCTGGTATTATGACGCAGCCTGCCACTCCATGGTCTATCAACAGACCCACTAGATGAGGACTCTCCTGGTCCACTCAAAGACTGTGATTGCTGACCTGCATTCTGTGCAACCACACTTCCACTCAAATCAGCCCCAACAGCTTCTTTTTCAGCAGCATACCAGCTGCTCATCTCATCAAAGACAACATCCTTGCTTACCCTCAACTCACGTGTAGCAGGGTTACAACACCTGTACCCCTTTTGCTCAAGGGAGTATCCAATAAACACACATTTTTCAGCTTTCGGATCCAGCTTAGTTCTCAGCTCATCTGGCACATGCACATATGCAATGCATCCAAAGACTTTCAGATGAGACAAATCTGGTTTTCTGCCAGTAAACCTCTCCTCTGGAGTTACATCATGTATGGCTGCAGTTGGAGTCCTGTTCATGATGTATACTGCTGTAGAAACAGCCTCAGCCCAGTAGCAATGCGGTATATTCTTCTCTTCCATCAATGCCCGCGCAATCTCAGCAATGTGCCTGTTTTTCCGCTCAGCAACTCCATTTTGCTGCGGAGTGTATCTGCATGTATACTGTCTCCGAATTCCATTCTTCTTCAAAAATTCAGAGAACTCATTGGAGAAGTATTCTCCCCCTCCATCTGACCTTAGGCACTTGACATATTTTCCTGTTTGCTTTTCAACCAAAACTCTGAAATTCTGAAAGTGAGTGAAAACCTCACTCTTCTCCTTCATGAAATATACCCACACTTTCCTTGTGTGGTCATCAATGAAAGTGACATAGTACCTGCAGCCTCCCATAGAAACGGTCTTCGTAGGACCCCATACATCTGAATGCACAACATCTAGTGCATTTCTGCTCACATATCTGTTACGTGGAAACACATGGTTTGTTTGCTTCCCAAATTGGCATGCTTCACAGATTTTCTGCATACCTTCCACTTTAAATTTTGGCAGCCCTGTCACAATTCCTTTTGTCTGCATAGACTTCAATCTCTGCACATTCACATGACCAATCCTTTTATGCCATATGTCTGTGTCTGCAACAACTCCTGAACCATTTGCAAACATTGCAGCACTCATTTCAGGCATGTCTACATCCAACGTAAACATTCTGCCCACTCTGTTGCCTTTTGCAACCAACCTGCACTTGTCTTTAAAATCTTCAACATAACACCCATCAGGGTTAAACCGAACCTGCAAACCCTGCTCAATCATCTGGCCAACTGAAACCAGATTCTTTGTTATGTTCGGTACATGAAGTACATCTGCAAGGTACTTCACTTTGCCATCCTGCATAGACAATGGCACATCTCCAACGTGGGCAATTGGATGAGCAGTGTCATCCCCTGTTTCCACAAAACCTGGTCTTTCCGGGTTCTTCATCTCCTTGAACCACTCCCCATGACTCGTCATGTGGTTCGAAGCGCCTGAATCCACATACCATACATTATCTTTTTGTGCTGCATCAACATTTTCAGACATGGCATTTACAACATGCTGCATAACAAACAACCTTTCATTGTCCTCATTATTTCTGCTTGAGGATGCATAGTTGTTTTGCTGCACTTTCCCATTTTGCATGTCAGCCTGCTTCTTATAACATTCTGACTGCACATGTCCTGGCTTACCACAATAGTAGCATTCACGTGCATCATTATATTGCCTTTGCCAATTTCCACGGCCTCTTTGACTCCCCCTGCCTCTGAATTTGCCTCTTCCACCTGCGTGTTGTTGTTGTTGTTGATTCTGGGACTGTTGTTGTTGCTGCTGCTGCTGGCCATAATTCTGATTACCTGTTCGGCCACCTCCTTGACCGCGTCCATGGCCTCCTCTACCTCGTCCTCTTCCTGAACTCGTGTAGAAGGCCTGTTGCTCTGAACTGTTTTTGCTTTGTGAAGTCTGTTGGTCTTCACCCAAGCTCTTCTCTTCGATAATCAGCATAGACACCAAATCTGTAAAGTTGGGAATGTTTTCCCGAGTCTGAATAGACGTCTTGAACGCCTTGTATTGCGGCCCGAGGCCACGTAGACAGACTTCCACCTTGTCATCATCATCTACTGACACACCAATAGATGCAAGGGATTCCACAATACCCTTTATCTTCAATGCATAGTCATTCACAGACATGCTCTTTTTCTCCACAGTGTGAAGTTCATTCTTCAACTGTATCTTACGAGCCTTGGTATTTGTTTCATAAAGCTTTACCAAGGTGTCCCACGCCTCCTTGGGGGACTTGGCATCTTGAATGTGCCCAATCATGGTGTCCTGTATACTAATGGAAAGCCAATACATTACTTTCCTGGCTCCTTGGTTCCAGTCTTTGAACTCTTTCACATCTGCAGCAGTCGGATTTATATCTGGTATCTCCGGTGCCTCTTCATGCTCTCCTTCTATGTAGTCCCAATAGCCTTTTCCCATCAGGAAATTCGTTAACCTAAACCTCCAAGCATGGAAGTTATTCTTGTCCAGCTTCTCAGCCACAATCTGTGTTATGCCATCATTAGACATCTTGCCAAACACACAATTTTACCAGAAACTGCACTCTGGTTTTTCTGCACAACTGCTGTATTTTCTGCACAGCGGTACTGCAGTACTCTCAAATGTCACAACCAGTGACTTCAATGTGCATACATACACCCAATGGCAACTGTAGACCTCTTTGCAGCACCCACAGTGTCTGCACAGTCAATCTGTCTTCCTGCAGTTCGTAAAACAGAGTTCTGCAGAGAATCGATGACTTACCCGCAGTGCTCGAAATCGCCTGCTTTCTGAAAAACAGAGGTCCAGACGCGCCCGAAACGCGTTTTCGGCCCAAAAATTGTAGTCCGTAGGACTGTATAGTTGCCCAATAGCTTCACTCCCGCGAAGAAAGCTCCTCAATCGGAGATCGTTTGCCGGTGCCTCCCATAGAGCTCCCGACAAGGGTGTAGTCACCAACACAATAGGGAAGAGTAGTTGAAGCTCTTACCCTCGTACCGCTTCCTGTGGTTCTCTTGCTTGCAGCTCAGCCCTTAGCACGAACCAGGCTCTGATACCATGAAAAGATGCAGGGGGGAAGAGAGCTTGAGCTCTTGCAAGCACACACACACACTCACAAAACCCTAATAGAGAACACACAAGGTGAGAGGCTGAAAATCTTCTTCTTCTCTACTCAACACTCAACACACCATATACAAGATAAGAGTACACAATAATATGAAAGGTACTCAACCAATACATACACGAGTTCTCTATATTGTGAACCCGACTAAATGAGCTGGCGCTATAACTATGCCAGTCTCTAGAATGGCTGTCACACAGCCTGTCATCCCACTGGCCGCATATCACCCAAGATCTCACCAACCATGCCAGTGGTGTAAGTGTTGGGGCCTATCCCCCAGGCGGGTCATCAGTGTCCACCGCCTCACTAGACGAGCTCGATATCTCAACATAATCATGGGGATTTTTTGGGGGGCCTAGTACTGACTAATCCTAAGGATATTTTCTTCTATCCATGGCACCCCATTGTGCTCAACCTTCATAGTTGGTGTCAGGTGCTACAAAACTCCGACATCTTGGACAACAGTGTCGATAAATTAGACCTATTTATTCCATATGATATTCTTGAAACATCGGCCAATTACAAGGTTGTAGCTCGCAGTTACCAGTGGATCATAAGCCATGGGTGGTTAGAAGTATATAATACTCAACACCAACATTTAAATCTTTGTGAATCTACATTATATCACCCTTTTGGCATTCTTAAGCTATATCAAAATATCCAAAAACATCTAGAAGCCATGTTGACCACCATACTTTACAATTTTGATAAATATATTGAGTACCCTAAGATATCTTCGGAGGATATCACTGAGTTGTAAGAATTTATGAAGCTACACAAACCCAGCCACCCACCCCCTAGTTCCGGAGAGGGTCAAGAAGAAGCATCAAGTTCGTCTTCTAATCCAACTTACCCTGTATATTCAAATGTTGCAATTAAATTACTTAATCCATACCCAAGTGCTCCACCTATTGACAAATCTCATGTCGACAATATATTTTCTAGACTTCTTGTTCAACCTTTAGATTTTTCCACTAACTCTCTCACCCCCGAGGAGTTGCCGATGTCAGGCGTTTTTCTGAGAGATATTTTGGGCTTGTGTACATACAGGATGCATGGCATGTGTGAGAGTTTTGCTCAGGAATGCCTTGGCAGATGTACAAAGAGAATGGTTTGGCTGTAGGCTTTGTACAGGCCTGTTCGGAGTGAGGCTGGCTGTAGGTGGTATCAGCTGTTTAACAGCTTAGTATATGTATGCGTCCTAAGGATGAGTGGGCATTGGAAGGCTGCAGTTGAAAGAGGGTGTGGAAGCAAGGGCCAATGTTGCCTTGAGCTTTGCTGTGAAATGGAAGGATGCAGATGGCCACGTATATGAAAAGTAGGAAGGGATGGTACAAAAGCATTGGAGTGTGAAAAGGCATTTTGGATGGCCATCTTCTAGGCCTTAGGAATAAAATTAAAAAAATGATAACTACGTGGCCAACTCTTTAAGGGCCACATGGCTATTTGCCTTACAGCCAGCGCAGCTGCCAGCACCGCCTTTGGAAGGTTGGCAAATAACTGAAGGTGGCCGTTTTGAAAAAGAGAGACTTGCCTTGTGAGAGACAGCCACAGCGCAGCAGACAGGGCCAGCGTGGGTGAAGCTGTTGTGGCAAAGGGCAGAGGCTGGCTGCAGGAAAGGTGAAGAGTAGAGAGGTGAAAAGAGTGAGAGGGCTTCGACGTTGGGGACCGGCCTGGCAGAGGTTCTGCAAGGAGACGCCGGGGAGTGTAGCAGCTGCCTTGTGCCACGAGGACACCTCGGGGGTGATCTGCAGGCGCAGAGAAGGTGAAAGCAGCCGCAGGTGTGAGAGAGGAGAGCCGCAGCAGATGTGAGGACTTGCTGTGGTGGCTGCTGACGGCGGCGACTGGGTTGCACAGCTCCTGGTGAGGACAAATAGAGGGACTCTTTTAGCACACCAATCGCAGGAAAGGTAGTGACGGGGGGCTGGTGATAGTAGGCCTGCAGAGCAACGAGGAGACAGATGTGGGCGGCTCTACAAAGAAGAGGATCGTCTTCAGCAGAGTGTGGTGCTGGACATAGAGAAAGGGCCGTTTCAATGACGGTGGTAGCTGGTGATGCAGCAGTAGAGCTGGCAGCTCTTGAGGTGATGGCCGTCTACTGAGGGGGTAGCTAGAAGGTGTGGCCAATGATACTGCAGAGGGAGAGACCTCTTTGGAGAGCAAGTTATGGCCGTCTGGAGCCAAAAAGGACTTGGAGGGGAGAGCTAGCCCAGGAGTTTCTGTGTGTAGAGTGCAAGACTGATCCGGAGCCGCCTTTGGAGCTGACAGTGGGCCGACGGCTGGCGTTACAGGTTGGCGTGGAAGAAGCCCTAGACATAGAGCGAGAAGATAGTGTGGGGCGGCCCTGTGTAAAGAGACCGCTTGCTGGGAATCGTGCAGGGACCAGAGAGGAAGGAGTTGCCTTGGTTTTGGTGGGCTGCGGTGGTTACTGATTGGTTTCAGCTGGACAGGGAAGCCACCAAAGAGAGGAGCTGTTGCTTTTGAGGTGGTGTGGCAGTCTTGCAACCGGATGCTGCTGAAGAGAAGGATACAGAGCAGGTGATTACGGTGGGGAGACTGCTCTGCAGGGCAAGGGATGTGTTTTTTGAGACCAAGTGTGAGGGATTAGCCAAGATTTATGGGCACAGCTAGGTGAGTATACACCTTGTGTTGATGTGAGGGTCGTGTATGTGAAAAGGTTGTGTGAGTGAAGCTTCTGTGTCGAAAGAAGCTGTATGAAGTGTAGATTGGAAATCACAGATGGAAGACACTGGTGATGTGTCTGGTTATGTTGTTGTGTTGGTATCCTGTGTGTGTTGATTTGCAAGAGAAGGCGTGATTGACGTGTTTGGTGGTGTAGTCCACGGGTTACAATCTCACAGTGCACTTTGTGCCAGCCTTTAATTACCTCGTCACGCACACGGTGGAAGTGTATGTGTTGCTGGGTGTTACTTGGTTTATGGTGCCCCTGTTTTGGCTGTTCTTTTTGGTGTGGGTGGGTGGTGAAGAGTGAGAGATTTCTGTTTCCAGCATTGTGCTGGTGGTGCCCCTTGTGTTTTTTGTGTCTTCCAAAGATGCTGGGTAGGTAGCTATAGAGGCATTTCTTCTTTTCCCAGCCTCCCGACAGTTTTTCTTGTGCCCCCACTGAGGATCTTTCTTCAGGTTCCTTCAGTTTACAGGTTGCAACCATGGCGTTTGCTTATCCTGAATTTCACGGTGATAAGAATGAGGATGTAGAGGATTTCTTGGAGCAAATGGAGGTACCATGTATTACCAACCATGTGGATAATCCGGATCAAATTTTAAGGCTCTTCTAGATCTTTTTGAAGGGCACAGCGGGTACATGGCTTCGAGGGTTTGAAGCAGAAAGAATAATTGGTAGCCCATCTGGAATGACGATGGTGGAAAACCTGAGAGAAGCCCTTACAAAGGAGTTTCAGAGAAGAGAAGATCCCAATGACGTTTGGCAGGAGCTCCAACAGTTAAAGCAAGGTGAAAGCCAGAGTGTGGCAAGTTATGTTACAATTTTCAGTGAGCTATGGACAAGATGGTGTTTAGCTCTTGAAACAGAAGTTCCCCCCATGTTTGTGAGGAAGATGCGATTTATAGCAGGTTTGAAGCAAAGTTTGTTGGTAAAAGTGGACTTGAAGCAACCTTCTACTTATGAAGAGGCAGTGAGGATTGCGGGAGAGAAAGAATGGAAGCTAAAGAAAATGGTGGATTATGGGATGATCAAGGAAGACGAAGTGGTCAAGAATGGTTATCTTGATGTGAATATGGTCCAGGTTAATTTTGTGCAACAAACACCTACTATGTACCAACAAATTGGCAGGGGAATGTACCAGGTAAATCCTAAGGCAGTCGCTCGCCAAGGATTTTGGGCAGTTTAATGAGAGCACTGTGAAGTCTATAGCGGTGGATGTTATGCCAGCTTATGGTTATGAGAATTACCAGATTTCTGATAATGTTTCCACTAGTCAGGGTGTGTTAAGTGATGTTATTTATGCTTATAAAGTTCAAGCAGAGAAAATTCTTGCAGAGAATAAGGTTTTGCCAATCATAGGCAGGGATTTAGATGTCAACAGATGCTTCTCTTGGCTTAAAGAGCCAGTTCAGGAACCTAAGGGGAGGAGGGGAGAGACAGAAGATGATCTACAAGAAGAGGATGGAGTGGAAGAGCAAGTAGACGAAGAGATTGAAGAAGATGGACTGCAAATGGAGGATCTAGCACGATTTGATACGAGGAGTGAGACAAGGGAGAATCTTGAGCCTGAAGAAGAACCAAAGGTGGTTGGCAATGAGGAAATAGAGGACAAGATGATGCTTGAAGCACCTTCGGAAATGAGTCTCTCTTTCGAAGAAGACAGTGGAAGTGGAAAGCTGGTCACGGATGATCCGGTGAGTGAGAGCAATGCTTATCTGCTGGATTCTGGGAATTTTCTTATTGAACCGGTTGAAGAAGAACTAATGCTTGAGCAACCCGGTATATGGGAGCCAGAGTCAGGTGAATTTGGGGTTATGAGGTCTGGGAATGCTATGCTGGAAAAAGACAAAAAATTTTCCACAACAGTGAATGCTTATGAGCTAGGTAATCAAAGCCCAAGGATTTTGGTTGCAAAATGTTAATGCATATGCTTTTAACTGTGGCTGTTGCAGTGGGCAAGTGAGGCCCAAGTTTGTTTGGGATTGACCCAAGGAGAAGAAGATGCGGATGAGGGTTATGCAGACCCAATTTTTAGTGATGCTAAGTATGTGCAGGAAGAGGATAGTCAGAATGGTGTGATGCCATTAGTTTTGAATGAAAGGGATTTCCAATTGGTATATCACCTGGATGAAATAGATGGGCAGGCGTGTATAATTGGAAGAGACATGCAACAGTGGCCTTTTGACCCTGGAGGCTGACACTTTATGGATACTAACTGCTAGGACATGAATGTCCTGCAGGCTAGAAGGTGGTTGGCAAAGTATGTCAGGCGTTTTTCTGAGAGATATTTTGGGCTTGTGTACATACAGGATGCATGGCATGTGTGAGAGTTTTGCTCAGGAACGCCTTGGCAGATGTACAGAGAGAATGGTTTGGGTGTAGGCTTTGTACAAGCCTGTTCGGAGTGAGGCTGGATGTAGGTGGTATCAGCTGTTTGACAGCTTAGTATATGTATGCGTCCCAAGGATGAGTGGGCATTGGAAGGCTGCAGTTGAAAGAGGGTGTGGAAGCAAGGGCCAATGTTGCCTTGAGCTTTGCTGTGAAATGGAAGGATGCAGATGGCCACGTATATGAACAGTAGGAAGGGATGGTACAAAAGCATTGGAGTGTGAAAAGGCATTTTGGATGGCCATCTTCTAGGCCTTAGGAATAAAATTAAAAAAATGATAACTACACGGCCAACTCTTTAAGGGCCACATGGCTGTTTGCCTTACAGCCAGCGCAGCTGCCAGCACCGCCTTTGGAAGGTTGGCGAATAGCTGAAGGTGGCCGTTTTGAAAAAGAGAGACTTGCCTTGTGAGAGACAGCCATAGCGCAGCAGACAGGGCCAGCGTGGGTGAAGCTGTTGTGGCGAAGGATAGAGGCTGGTTGCAGGCGAAGAGTAGAGAGGCGAAAAGAGTGAGAGGGCTTCGACGTTGGGGACCGGCCTGGCAGAGGTTCTGCAAGGAGACGCCGGGGAGTGTAGCAGCCGCCTTGTGCCACGCCTCAGGGGGTGATCTGCATGCGCAGAGAAGGTGAAAGCAGTCGCCGCAGGTGTGAGAGAGGAGAGCCGCAGGAGGCGTGAGGACTTGCTGTGGCTGCTGACGGCGGCAACTGGGTTGCACAGCTCCTAGTGAGGACAAACAGAGGGACTCTTTTAGCACACCAATCGCACGAAAGGTAGTGACGGGGGGCTGGTGATAGTAGGCCTGCAGAGAGCAACGAGGAGACAGATGTGGGCGGCTCTACAAAGAAGAGGGTCGTCTTCAGCAGAGTGTGGTGCTGGACATAGAGAAAGGGCCGTTTCAACGACGGTGGTAGCTGGTGATGCAGCAGTAGAGCTGGCGGCTCTTGAGGTGATGGCCGTCTGCTGAGGGGGTAGTTAGAAGGCATGGCCAGTGATACTGCAGAGGGAGAGACCTCTTTGGAGAGCAAGTTGTGGCCGCCTAGAGCCAAAAAGGACTTGGAGGGGAGAGCTAGCCAAGAGTTTCTGTGTGTAGAGTGCAAGGCTGATCCGGAGAGCTGCCTTTGGAGCTGACAGTGGGCCGACGAGACGGGCGGCTGGCGTTACAGGTTGGCGTGGAAGAAGCCCTAGACATAGAGCGAGAAGACAGTGTGGGGCAGCCCTGTGTAAAGAGACCGCGTGCTGGGAATCGTGCAGGGACCAGAGAGGAAGGAGTTGCCTTGGTTTTGGTGGGCTGCGGTGGTGACTGATTGGTTTCAGCTGGATAGGGAAGCCACCAAAGAGAGGAGCTGCCGCTTTTGAGGTGGTGTGGCCGTCTTACAATCGGATGCTGCTGAAGAGAAGGATACAGAGAGCAGGTGATTACGGGGAGACTGCTCTGCAGGGCAAGGGATGTGTTTTTTGAGACCAGGTGTGAGGGATTAGCCAAGATATATGGGCACAGCTGGGTGAGTATACACCTTGTGTTGATGTGAGGGTCGTGTATGTGAAAAGGTTGTGTGAGTGAAGCTTCTATGTCGGAAGAAGCTATATGAAGTGTAGATTGGAAATCACAGATGGAAGACACTGGTGATGTGTCTGGTTATGTTGTTGTGTTGGTATCCTGTGTGTGTTGATTTGCAAGAGAAGGCGTGATTGACGTGTTTGGTGGTGTAGTCCACGGGTTACACTCTCAGAGCGCACTTTGTGCCAGCCTTTGATTACCTCGTCACGCACACGGTGGAAGTGTATGTGTTGCTGGGTGTTACTTGGTTTATGGTGCCCCTGTTTTGGCTGTTCTTTCTGGTGTGGGTGGGTGGTGAAGAGTGAGAGATTTCTGTTTCCAGCATTGTGCTGGTGGTGCCCCTTGTGTTTGTTGTGTCTTCCAAAGATGCTGGGTAGGTAGCTATAGAGGCATTTCTTCTTTTCCCAGCCTCCCGACACCGACACCCGACACGTCTCCATCACGGCCAACTCAAGAGGTTAGTCATGCTCTATAACAAAATACTCTTGAGCCATTTACTGATACTTCTATTATTGAGTCTTTGTCTGCTGTGCAGAGTACGAGGGTTTAATCAGAGTAGGGAATCCTCTACTCAAGCCAAAGTTAATGTTCAAAGTGTTAATGCAAATAACACCTTTTGAGCCTACTCGGTGGATCCTGCCAAAAGCCTATTCGGATGTTACTCCAACAAAGCAGCCATATGTACCATACTCTCTCTGAGCACCAAAGCTAGAATTAGAAGAGATATTGCCCTTGGCTGTAGAGGGCACATTATGGTCAAATGTGGCACGATATACAAAGTGGCAAACCCCCACTTAGTAGATCTACTTGAAATCAGAATTGTTACATTCATGATCAGTTACTGCTTCCGTAGGTGGCAGAAGGCCAATCTAGTCCACACACGAGGGGGATATACAGCCATTATCACAGAGGATGCCAACCCCAAACTGGAAGATTTCGGTATACAGCCGGCATGGAGGAAAGAGTACCTTACCATTCTGGAATATAGTCATCAATATATGTGTGCACCACTAACATAGAGAGTGGACACTCTTTGTAGATTTCACTGAAAAGAAGGTGGACACCATTGGAATTCCAAGAGGCAAAGTTAAGAGATTCACATGTCTGCTACAACTTTCCTATATTCTTGCCAGCAACATTTACAGATATAGGAGAGCAAAGGAAGAAATTGCTGACTTGGATACATGCATGGTACAGCATTCTGGACCCGGTAGTTGTCGCCAGTGTCGGATTCCTGAAATTGATCGTGGTCCTCATAGATCAACCTAAAGAAAGATATGATGGAAATGATGCTAATCAGCTACAATTCGACATGAATCAAGGACCTAGTGATAGAGGCATGATGTTATATTATCATCGCCTAAGGTCTACCCGCATACATGCATGCCACATTTCAAGATATGGTTGACACTGGGTTCTAGAGATCATACGTTTCCTTCAAAAGAACATCAAAAAGCTTCAATCACGTTGGAACTTCTATCGTCTCACGATTTCGGCGACCACGTCTCTGGACCTCGGTGATGACAGGTTCTGAGGACAGAACCTACACTAGGTAGGGGGGATGTTAATCCCATTTTGGATTAACAAGTATGCTCCTCCATTTGAGGACTATAAAAGTTGTACATTATGAGATATTGGCCACCCAAGGCCTTAGTTAAGTAATTTTGGGTGCCCAAGTGTGAATAAGGTCCAATTGTATATAAGGCATTTTCTCATATGAATGGACACAGTCCCCCTTTGTGCTATGAAAGTTGTCTTGAGAGAGAGATTGAGAGAGAGTACTCTAGCACATGTGCCTTCTCTATACTTGTATGCTTGTATGCTTGCGTGGAGGAGTGAGAGAGAGTGATTGCCTTGTGTGGTGGCGTAAGCGACTCTATGGTGATAGTGTGGAGGTGGAGCTTGGAGGATTGGAGCTTCTCAAGTGCACTTGGAGACCTCAAGGGACACAATCTCGAAGCATTGGTAAGTGCCCTATGACAGTTGTGTTCTGTTACTCTTTCCAAGGGTGAATACATTGAGTTCCTTCTTGGAGATGTGGTAGCCCATAACACAGCCCTAGCTAATCCATCTTTTAGGAATGATGCCCATTGTATCTTGCCCAAAATGCACCCCTTACATACATGTTTGATGAGGGCCTTAAGCTTTGGCAACTCTGACACCATCTCTTATCTTTCAAGGTGTAATAAACTACCAAAATTCAAGTGACCACGTGGGCATGCAATAGCTCTGCATCGCTCATACAACATGTGGTAGTAACTGAACAAGCATTATATGTGCTACCTACTTACCTCTATGGTCGATCAGGGATGCTTGTCACCACCATTGTACTACCTATGGTACGTGGGTGATTCCACACTTGGGTGATTTTCACATATTCCACATGGATAATATATGTATGGTTGGTACTTGTTATATTTTGGGCCTAATTATTTGTGCATGTCTAAGTAACATGTTTGTTTATTGTAAGTAGGTGTATGAGTGGTGAGTATTTACATGATTGGCATGTACATGTGTATCCCTGCCATCCCCCATGCTTGTTGTATTGTGGGAGGTGCAGAGAAGGATGTCAAAGTTACATTAGAACTCGTATCACCATCCAAAGTACCTATAATGTGCTATTGTGTTGGCGAGTGAGATAGGGCATGCCTTAATGCCAATAACAACATTCCGAATTCCTTTGGCAACCAATATATGGCATATCGTATAGAACTACAACAGGTAGTTAGTCTCATCAAGCTTATTCTCAGCGGGGGAAAGCATTCCAAATACATCGTTGCCTACCATTCTGCTTGCAAATAACTGATCTCTAACACATAAAGAAAATAGCCTAACTACCTGCAGGTCAATGCCACTGAATGCAACCAAAATGGCTACTCTGCTATCAATAAATCATTGATGATGATGGACACCTACAAAGTGTATAAAAAATTGCAAAGCGTAGAGTGTGGAAATATTACTTAGTAGGAATACAGAAATCAATGATAATATTGACAACGCTATTAAAGATATTGAAGATGAACTCGAAGATGCAATTTTGAAGATGGTGACGACCCTATTGGCACGCCAAATGCTACTATTGCTTGGGAAAAAAAAGTGCGAAGAACTGGCACTCCCTTGGGATGCCTATGACAAAAACCTTATAGGATGCAAATGAGTCCCAAAATGTGCCTAAAAGGCTCCAAATTTTTTGTTTAGCATAGTTAACAATAGTTAACAGAACATTATATGGTATACCTTCTCCACCTAAGAGGATAGCTCAATTTGAGACAATCAAAAGAGCAACTCGAGGAGAAGATGACAAGGGAATGAGAGCCAAGATAACCTGCTCTGATACCAATTGTTGGAGTGGGGATCAATGTAGCAACCCACACATATATGCAGCAAGCAAGGAGAGATAGATGGAAGCACAACACTCAAAGTAGATTGATGAGAATGATTGAAGTACAAGTGAAGTAGCATGATAAGGTCACTTACACACTCATAAGAGTGTACATATGCTCAAGGAAAAAACCTCCTAAAGAGGGAAAAAGTTCCCCAGCCCATTATTAGCCTACATCCACACATCACTACCATATAAATGCTACAAACTCCACAATTAGAAAGCACATTCCATGGGTAGAGTTGTGTTAGCCAAGGAGTTTGTCATAACCATGAGGACCATATTTGTCAATGTTTGTTAGGCCTACATAAAATAGTTGGAGGAAGAACATTTGGGAACATGAAGATGCATCATCACTATAACATGAGAACTAGAACATTTGGGAACACGAAGATGCATCATCTCTATAACATATGGTTTGAGAACTAGAACAATAAATAGGTGGAGGAAGAACATTTAGGAACATGAAGATATTCTAGGTATAATGAGTGATAAATTTTAGCAAAGTGGGCCTTCCACTTCTACGTTGGTTTTGATCTAGGTAATGGTATAATATAAACTCACGACATGCTCGTTTTTGGTTGATTATACATGTATGTCAAGGATGAAAAGGTGTATACTCGTAACATAGTTTATAGGTGTATGTGCCAAGGATGAAAAAGTGGTGGTTGGATAGTGTCCAAAAGGCTACAAGTGGGAAGGAAAGAATATTCATACATAGTCAATAAGATAGGTCTTTCTCTTGCACCATACATTACTCATTGAAATGATCCCTTGTTATAGGAACTTTTACATCATGTTACATTTCTTGTTCTCTTTATTTTATGCTCAACTACTATTTTAATCATTTAATCATTTTAAGTGATGTGGACACTTAAATTCCTTTGAGTTAACTAATCCTCAACTAGAAGGGATCCTTAATGTATAACTTGATGAGCTGACATGGTAAAAACCATACAATTTTGATGTACAAAATGCTACATCAAAAACTTTAAAAGTGAATAGAAGATCATTGTTATATATATTACCTTTACCAAGCTATTGTTCCAATATTTAAAGTTTCCTTAATTAAGTTAGTTTTCTTTCCTATGAGCATTTTACTAGTAAAAGTGGAGTGGCTATAAAAATTAGACATAACAAACTACAAAAGGATAAAAAATCACTTCAACAACGTTAACTCTGTTTCAAAAAATTGAGGGTCTCTTTAATAACATTATTTCAAAACTTGAGTGCTCTTAGTAAAAAGAATTGAATGCTCTAAGGCTTTCTTAGGTTTAAATACTTTATGTGTAGATTTAAAGTGATTGATTCATTGTTCTCTCTTGAAAGTGACAATGTGTTTTCTCAAGGTTTCATTACTCCATACATGTATAAAACCCTTTTTTCCATACCATACATTCCATATAGTTTTGTGCTCATTTTACAAGCAACAAACATATATTACATTTTATTTTTGTGCTCATTTTACAACCAACCAACATATAGTAAATTTTATTTTTGTTCTCATTTTACAACCAAACAACATATATTACATTTAAAGCATCCTTACTATAACCTATACATTGTTGCTAGAGTCCCACATCCTACATGCAACCTAGCTTGTATGCTTGTTATAGATATCAGTGCTCCATTGCTTCATGTATGCCATCCACCCCTCCCCTAGGCAAGTCCCCTCACTTAGCATTGCCAAAATCCCCCAATTTTTTGGATTCCCCCCGATTTCCTCCAATTCCCCCCCCACCTCCCTAAATCCCTCTATTTGCCCCAAATTTTACCAATTCCCCAAGTTCTCCGATTTCCTACAATTTCCCCATGTTTTTCATAATCCCCCAATTTCCCACACTTCTCCAATTTCTCCCCAAATTTCCTCATATACATCTTTAAAGTACATAACATGAGTGTACTTGATGTGCCTATGTGTACTTGTTTAGGACACATCCCAAATAATATACAAACTATACCTAACGTTTCTAACCATCTTGCCCCTTCTAGGCAAGTTGCAACTTTGGAAGAGAGAGGGGGTTGGTTGTGCATGGACAATTTTTCTATTAGACCTCATATATAAGTTCTAGAGGAAGGGCTATTTTTAGTGTCCAAGTGTACTAGTGATACTTTTGAAAATGAACTTGTGCACCTTTTCATTGATCATGGATCAAACTCATGGTAGTGGCATCTAAATTTAAATTGAACTCACCTTGTGTTGTGCTCTTTAAATATCTTTTGTATAGTTCTTAAAACAAAAAACACAACTAAGAGCATTATGATAGGGTGTTGGTTAATGGAGAACACCAAGAACAAAAAGGTCATGAGTTTAATCCCTGCCCCACCACATCCGCGAGGTGCAAAACATATATGGCTTTCCTTCAATACCCTCTCCTACAATGCATCACTTGTAGGCTAAACACATTAAGTAAAAAACTAAGTGCATGTTTTACAGGATTTTTGTTTTGTGGTTGTATAATGGACTTGTTTGTTTGAGCCATCAAACCTCCATTCATAATAAGAAAGAAAGTAACATAAAGTACTACCGGATGTTGTAAAATGGCTGTGTTTGTTTCACGTCATCAAACCTCCATTCATAAGAAAGAAAGTAACATAAAGTACTACTTGATAAGCATAAGAGCATGTTTTGAAATCAAACCACTCCAACCATTGCAAACTCTAGTCTTTACACTTTTCTTGCATCGTAACTTGTCATAATTCCCAATAGTGACACATTGTCTTTGTTTCAAGTAACATGCTTATGTAAAACATAAACATGAACACACGCTAGCTAGATTTCTTACATTCCAAATCAATGAGAGGGAGCCTTAATATAATTATTCACTTAAATTTTCATGGGTGTATTATTTAATGCTTGTCTTTCCTCCATTAAACAATGCACTATTAGTGCTCTTTCACCCCCACCCCTTCCTTCATTCACCACCCTTAACCACTCATTCATTAGCCCTCCTCCTTGTTTCCACTCCTTGTTGCTACTCTCTCTCAACATCTCCTCCCATTCTCCAAGCCTCTACCCACTGCCTGTCTATGTATATAGCTGGCCTCCCACTCCGCTCACCCACCTCTTATCGATGTTTTCCTAGAACCTCAGAGAGCACCCTCTCGTATTGCATTTATTGTAGCTTTTGGTGAGGAAAACACAAAGAATTGATTGACAAAGAAGGCATGCAAAGGGGGAAAACACCACAAGTATCAATTTGCCAAAAAAGGGAGATTTGTTTTGATAATTACTAAAAAAGGCCTCTTAAAACCTTCAAAATCCACCTCCCTACCTTGCATGTTCCTAGAAAATCAATGGAATAAAAAATAATGATTTGTTCAAGTCTACCCAATATGTACGAGCTATGCATCCAACACATCCAAGCACTTTGACTAGTTTTCACATTTCAAATCAATTAAATTGTTTCAAAGATAGAGCATTGATGTAGTTACTCCACTATCCATCCACTACACCTAAACATGAGAGTAATTAAAGCAAGTTACGTGCATAATAGTTGTTGCAATACTTTGAATGGTCATAGAGAGAGCCAAAGCCTAGTGCCCAAAGCATGGCCGAGAGTATGAGACATAGGCTAGAGGAAATCACATCACCATTTCACTTGGAGTTGTAGCTTTTTGTGTGAGTGATAGTAGAGAGTTTGCTTGGTTGGAACACTAGCACTGTCACAAGTGTCATTTAAAAGATGTTTTTTAATTAGATATTCCATAAGTTGTCCTCATAGACAATAGACATTTTTATATGCTTTCAAAAGTTATTTTTATATGATATTTTTTGTAGCCTATAAATAGAGAGGAATTTGTCATTAATCACTACCCTTATTTGAGGGATACATCCCACCAACCACCCCTTATTTCATTCTATTTTCAACCCCAAGTACTCATGGCTTCATCCACCAATCCCTTCAATAACACAACATTTGCAAACATCTTAAGTAAAGCTCTTACAACTTTCATGCACCTCAAAGAAAAAGAACCAAGATCGGATCTCGCGATTGGATGCCCTTTGGGAGGCATGGACAACCACATTAGAAGTGCACGAGCTCTACAAGAAGCTGACAACAGAGAAGGTGGTAGACCTTACATAAAAAAACATATTAGAGGTGAAAGCAGCAACAACCATTGGGGTGTGGAGAGCCTTTGGAATTACTAAAGAGAAAAAAGAGGCTCCTCTTTGAGGAGAAGTTGCCACCTTCATGGCAAATTTGGGGTAGTTGGAGTAGTTAATGGTGATAGTTGAGGCCCAATAGTATTATAAGGTCTCAAATGCTTTCTTGTATTGTTGCTTGTGTTTAACATCTCCTTGGCGGTTTTCATAATATGAAAAACTCTTGTAATTTCCTTTAAAATTTAATGGAAGTTTCATCCGTGATTGATTAGAGAAAAAGACATGAATGCTGTCTTTTTGTGTCCCTACATCTTTCTACGATGTCTTTTAAGTGTGAGATAACTAAAGTTGCTATGAAATTGTAGTTAATTGAGATTAAAGCAATCATCAAATTCATCTCATTGCTTTGATAAAGAGAGAGAGAGAGAGAGAGAGAGAGAGAGAGAGAGAGAGAGAGAGTGAAAAGAGAGTAGAGAGAGAAACTACTCGCCTTAAATCCAAAAAGCGCTCGCTAAAAATTCCTCGCCAAAAAAATATGTCCCCCTACATGCAACCTAGCTTGTATACTTGTTATAGATATCAATGCTCTCTTACTTCATGTATGCCATCCACCCCTCTCCAAGGCAAGTCCCCTCACTTAACATTGCCAAAATCCCCCATTTCCCTGCACTCCCCCCAAAATCCCCCATTTCCTCCAAGTCTCCCCAAAATCCTTGTATTCACTCCAATTTTTACCAATTCCCCAAGTTCTATGATTTCCAACAATTTTCCCATGTTTTTCATAATCCCCCAATTTCCCACATTTCTCCAATTTCCCCCCCAAATTTCGTCATACACATTTTTTAAGTACATAACATGAGTGTACTTAATGTGCTTATGCGTACTTTATGTACTCGTTTAGGACACATTCCAAATAATAAACAAACTATACCTAACATTTCTAACCATCTTGCCCCTTTTAGGCAAGCTAAATTGCAACTTTGGAAGAGAGAGGGGGGTTGACTATGCATGGGAAATTCTCTATTAGACCTCATATACAAGTTCTAGAGGAAGGGCTATGTTTAATGTCTAATTGTAGTGGTGATACTTTTGAAAATGAACTTGTACACCCTTTCATCGATCATGGATCAAACTTGTGGTAGTGGCATCTAAATTTAATCAAAATTGAACTCGCCTTGTGTTGTGCTATGACCCCTTTAAATATCTTTTGTATAGTTCTTAAAACAAAAAACACAACTAAGTGCATATTGCTCATGAGAGCATTGTGGTAGAGTGTTGGTCAATGGAGAATGCTAAGAAAAAAAAGGTCTTGGGTTCAATCCTTCCCACCACATCCGCGAGGTGCAAAACCTATATGGCATTTCCTTGAGTACCCTCTCTTGCAATGCATCACTTGTAAGCTAAACACATCAAGAAAAAAACTAAGTGCATGTTATATGTTTTTGTTTTGTGGTTGTATAAAATGGATGTGTTTGTTTCAAGTCATCAAACCTCCATTCATAAGAAAGAAAGTAACATAAAGTACTACCTGATAAGCATAAGAGCATGTTTTGAAATCAAACCACCCCAACCATTACAAACTCTAGTCTTTACACTTTTCTTGCATCATAACTTGTCATACTTCCTGATAGCAACCAACTATCTTTGTTTCAAGTAACATGCATATACAAAACATAAAGATGAACACATGTTAGCTAGATTTCTTACATTCCAAATTAATGAGAGGGAGCCTTGATATAAACATTGACTTAAATTGTCATGGGTATTATTTAATGCCTGCCTTTTGCTAGCATTAAACAATGCACTATTAGTGCTCTTTCATCCCCACCCCCTTCCTTCATTCACCACGCTTAACAACCCATCCATCAGCCCTCCTCCTCACTTCCACTCCTTGCTACTATCTCTCAACGTCTACTCCCATTCTTTGAGCCTCTGCCCCACTGCCTGTCTATGTATATAGCTGGCCTCCCACTCCGCTCACCCACCTCTTATCGATGTTTTCCTAGAACCTTAGAGAGCATCCTCTCGTATTGCTTTCATTGTAGCTTTTGGTGAGGAAAACACAAAGAATTGATTGACGGAGAAGGCATGCAGAGAGGGAAAACACCACACATACCAATTTGCCAAAAAAGGGAGATTTGTTTTGATAATTGCTAAAAAAGACCTCTTAAAACCTTCAAAATCCACTTCCCTACCTTGCATATTCCTAGAAAATCAATGGAATTAAAAAATAACGATTTGTTCAAGTCTACCCACTATGTACGAGCTATGCATCCACCAACACATTCAAGCACTTTG
The DNA here is from genome assembly GCF_041138505.1 of Cibotium barometz. Lineage (NCBI taxonomy): Eukaryota > Viridiplantae > Streptophyta > Polypodiopsida > Cyatheales > Cibotiaceae > Cibotium > Cibotium barometz. The sequence continues at coordinate 4,308,801 of NC_141094.1, read as the reverse complement.
ACTAGTTTTCACATTTTAAATCAAATTAAACGTTTTAAAGATAGAGCATTGATGTAGTATCCATTCACTACACCAAAACATGAGAGTTATTAAAGCAAGTAGCAAATAGTTATGTGCATACTTATTGCAATACTTTGAATGGTCATAGAGAGAGCCAAAGTCTAGTGCCCAAAGCATGGCAGAGAGTATGAGGCATAGGCTAGAGGAATTCACAAACCCTTTACACATAGCCATTACGACTCCAATGGCTAAGAGTATGAGGCAAAGGCTAGAGGAATTCACAAACCCTTTACACATAACCATTTCACTTGGAGTTGTAGCTTTCTGTGTTAGCAATAGTAGAGAGTTTGCTTGGTTGGAGCACTGGCGCTCCCACTCACTGAGGAGTGGTTCACGCCTTTCGAGTCAGTGGCCCCACGGTGGATGGGAGCCTTTACACAGTTGGAGATCTTGATTGCTGTCAGAGCTTGCACTAAGGATGGTAGATGCCTCTACTATGAGATCCAGGATGAGGGCAGACTTCAGAGAGTGGAGGCGGAGTTGCCTTTGGTTGCAGAGTGCATCTTTCAGAGGATACGAGTAGTGGCCGCCGATTAGATGCTAGTCAAAATGTCACGAGTGTCTTTTAAAAGATGTTGGGCAACGAGGGCTGAAATCTGAAGGCCAACCCTAACCTTCAATTAGAAAGCCATAAACTAGGTACCTTAAAATTTTCAAAATAGTGGCCTTCTTTTTCAACATCAACCAACCTATCAATAAGCTTGGAAAGCCTTGGATTGAGTACAATTTCTGGCCCATAAGCAAGTGAACTCATTTATTCAGCCCTTTGACGTAGGATCTATATAACCTCCACTCTCCACTCTGCATTCTTGTCTGTGCTGCCTTGCTGCAGCATCGCCATAGCCGTAGCTCCATATCCCACCTCGTCTGTACTGGGCAGGTAAACTCAATCGAAGGCCTCTTTCGCTTTGTCGGTGAAGCTCCTTTCCCCCTGTTACTGGCTTCTTATCTATGCGTGTGTTTCCCTCTGTGTTTAGGGTTTCTTCCCCCTCTATGTTTTACGGCTTGATTTAGCTTCAGCTGCTTTCATGCCCCCGACGTGTGCAGGTGTAGCTAGAAGAGGTGGCTGTACTACTCGCCTGGGGATCTGAACCGAGTAACTTGGATATGGCATCTGCCGTCCTCGTCACATACGAGCGGAAGCCTGGCTTCAGCCGCAACACCTCCATGAAGAAGGCCCAGAATGCATCGAATGGATGTGCCCTGGATCCGGTGGCCCCCGAGCGCTCCTACACGTCAGAGACTCTGGCAGATTCCTCTAATGTTCGAAGGTTCCGACCGCCCGCCGCCACTGTACCCTCTGTTGCACAGAACTTCACCACTAACTCAGCTGAGCAGCTCTCAGAAACTGCCTCCGAAGACTCCTGCAGCTTGAAGAGGAAGTCGATGAGCGTGAATGGTGATAAAGTCAAGGACTCCTTCGTCTCTGGCTTTGGAACAGCCATAAGGGATCTCAGCAGGAGTGAGAAGAGTCAGCTACGTAAGCGGCTCAAGGTGGAGCTTCAGCAGGTTAGATCTCTTTCCCTGAAAGTGGAAGCAAGGGAGCTCCAGGTCAAGAGTTTGTCACAGGTACCTGCTGTCCATAGTCATGCCTTTGTATCTAGCAGGTCTGTAATCAATGGATCTGCTTCCAACGGACACTATTTGCCTGCAGCTGCAGAGTCATCTCTCAGAGATGGTCGCCTTTGCAGACAGCCCAGCCTCGTCATTCCTGAAATAAATCTGGAAAGCCTGAACACAGCGGGTAAAGACAAACGGACTCCCAAAGCTAACCAGCTCTATGTCAACTCTGAATTTTTATCTGGAAAGGAGAAACTCCCACCTTCAGAGAAGCACAAGTCTAAAGCAGCTTCAAACGCAAAGAGGAGTCTGTATGGAAAGTTAGACTCTCGAAATGCTAAGAGGCATAAGATTGATATTACTAATGGAAGGAGGACAAGTGAGCTCTTGAAGCAGTGTGCTATTATCCTGAAAAAGTTGATGGGTCACAAGTTTGGCTGGGTATTCAACGAGCCTGTTGATGTTGTGAAGCTGAACCTGCACGACTATCTCAAAATTATTAAGAGGCCCATGGATCTGGGCACCGTCAAGAGAAATCTAGACAATGGTGTTTACTTGCTACCCACTGAATTTTGCGAGGATGTCAGGCTCACCTTTGCAAATGCAATGAAATATAATCCCCAGGGTCATGATGTATACCACATGGCAGATACACTCAGGGGGATATTTGAAGGGAAGTGGAAGACCTTGGAAGAAAAGTTAAAAGAACTTGATTCTGCTAACGACAGATTGGTGAACCCAGAACCAAAAGATCATCATTTGGCCCTACCTGAACAGGGCCTGCCAGCGTCAAATGTTGGGCATGTGCACTCATTAAGTAATAGGCCTGTCTCTGCAACGAAAGCAAAGCCACCCTCCATTGTAAGGTCAGCTTCAAAGGCAAAAAGTAAAGCTGCCCCCCCACCCAAGCGGCAAATGACATTTGAAGAGAAACAGCAGTTGAGTGACTGCCTTGGTAGTCTTCCTGCAGACAAGCTTGAGCAGGCAGTCCAGATCATGAGGAAAAACCCCAGTTTAATGCAGAATGAAGATGAGATTGAAGTTGACATTGAGTCATTTGACTCTGAAACCTTGTGGGAATTACACCAGTTTGTTATGGGCTGTAACCAGCCAAAGAAGCAAGAGGAGAGGGCATTGCCGGCAGGCTTGCAGCGGTCCAGCTTGCATCAGGTGCTCTACAATCACTGTTCCCTGTGTTATTTATTTGTGATGTCTTGGTGTTTTACATATTGATTTCAGTATCTGTTATGTGTCTCAGATGTCCAATGGACCTTCCAAGACTCCCAAGCCTTCTCAGAGAGGTGAGATATGCCAGGCAAGAGCTTATGTAAGTTTGAATGTTGATTATGTTTCATATATGCTTACATTCTGATTTCCAGCAGGCAGTGAAGCTGGAGAGGAGGAGGTTGACATCGAAGATGATATGCCTGCCAAGGAGTTTCCACCGGTTGTTATTGACAAGGACAGGGTTGCTAGCATGAAAAACAGCAGTTCAAGCAGCTCGAGTAGTGGTTCTGGGTCTTCCTCTAGTGGTTAGCTTGGAGTTATTTGTCTTACTGATTGCAGCATGTTATTTGAAATCATTCAACATCTTACTGGATGTAGAATGTTCCCAGTGGTAGAACTCTGTTGGAACTCTGTTGATTTTTACAGATTCAGACTCGGGGAGCTCTTCTGGGAGTGATTCTGAAGCAGGTGATAGCCATTCTGCTGGGGCTGTTTCTAAGGTTTCGACTGTAAACAAGGTTTGACAGAGCCAGCCATGCGATGCAAATTTGAAGTTGCACCTCAGATTGCACTTTTTTGTATGTGGAAGCAATTTTTTTGCTTGTGAAATCTCTGTTTTCAGTAAAAAGTGCTTGACACTTGGGCATATGAGTTTGTGTACGTATTGTGGAGGAGGCTGAAACTGCCCTTCCTTGCGGAATGTCCCCGCCACCGCTGCAGGAACCCGTGGGTTCAGCCGCTGTTGGCGACCGAAGGGGCTGTCCTCCTACGCTCAAGGATGATGGGGTCAAAAGTGCGTCCTGACTCTTCAAAACTTCTCTTGGGTATCCAGCAGTTTCTTTGTCAGGCTTTGCTTCTCTGGTCTACTTCTACGTGTTGGTTATTGCTGCTGCTGTTTTTACTGTGCTGCGGCTGCTCAGGTATGTCTAACAGTGCGAAGTAACATACACAGGGTCTGTAAATGATGTGGGTGAGGAAAATCCATCCACAAAGGCCTCTTGTCCTGAGTCTGGTTTTCAGTCTGAAGGTATTCTGTGATTCCTTCTCATGATAGTTTCTCCTACTCATTATTGGCTCCTTTTTAATAGCTGAGGGTACTGATTTCTCTTCATTGATGTCTGGGCAAAGGAAATGACAGCTCAGAGGAGGCTTGCCATGAGCGACAGGCTCGAGCTGCCCTGTTGCGTAGTCGTTTTGCTGAGACCATTTTGAAAGCACAGGAGAAGACCTTGCCTTTAAACAAGGTTTTGTTCCCTCTTTTATCAAAGCCTAGTCGTGATTGTATGTCTTGCTTTTATGCCATGGTCTCTCAGGAAGGTTGATGTTGGACTGCTTGTAGAGTGACAAGGTGGGTCCTGAAAAGCTCAAGAAAGATCAGGAAGAGCTAGAGAGACGAAGGAAAGAAGGTAAGAAAGACTTTCTCTTTGTTGGAAGTACGTTGTTTTGTGCCAAGCTGTGTGCGCCAGCTTCTCATTAGGAGCTCTTTTCCTTTGGCAGAGAAAGCCCGTCTTCAAGCTGAGGCCAGAGCAGCAGAATTAGCCCGTAAAAAGGCCGAGGTAGCAGCTGCAGCTGAGGTTAAACGAAGAAGGGAGGCTGAACGAGAGGCTGCTCGCCTGGCATTGCAAAATGTAACAGCTCTTGGATGTTATGGTTTGAATTTGTCTGCTGCTGTTCAAGGTGTCAGGTGTAGATTGATTCTTTTCAAGGTGCAGGTGGTTTTTCCTTAACTTGTATGCTGGTGGCTTGTGATATTATAGATGGAGAAGACCGTTGAAATTGATGAGCATATGGAAGTTCTGAAGGATTTGGAGAAGCTGAGGTCTGCTCCTTCTGAACATATTCCCTATTCAGGAGAGGATACAAGCCCTGTGCACACTTCAGAAGGTGGTCTGTCCACGTTTGCTTTTCAGGGTGCTAATCCTTTGGAACGGCTGGGTCTCTTCATGAGAAGTGATGAAGAGGAGCAGCAGCAAGAAGTGGATCCAGCTCCTGCTCTGTGTAGCTCTTCATGAAAAGGTCTAATCGTTTCGCACCATGAAGTCCCAAGATTAAAGCAAGAATTGGAATCAGTGCTTTTTGGTTGAAAGTGAAGGTGGATTTGGTCCAACGGTGAATTGTAAGACGCGATGGAAGCCCGGAGCTGAAGACACAGATCTTGCTGTTTGTTGTATGGGAGAGGGTGGGAAATATGCATTGATGGAAGAGGGAGGGTGGTTCAAATGGATAGCACACGAATTGTGTCTATGAAGTCCATTAACCTTCCATAGTGCTCCCTTTTTACAGTGGACACTCCGGATTAATTGTGGCCTCCATGTCTTTCAAGCTTCACTCGGTTCACATGGAATATGATATGTGGATGTGTGCAGCACACAGTTTCTCCCCTCCAATTTTTTCCCTGTTAGCCACATGATCTTATCAAAGCTAACATTTAGCTAACCCTCATTTGGAATACTAACCCTTTCTCTCTGATGTATCAAAAATTTCCTGGAAATATTTATAATATACAGCAGTTAAGTCACAATGATTGCAGCTGGCAAACACCATGTCAAGGATAGGCAAACACCATGTCAAGGATATGCTCTTGTGATACAATGAATAAGTGCTGTTGAAATGCCTCTGTACGTGTGCCTTGCTATTTCGTGCCACGATAAAGTAAGATGCATCCTCCAATCACAAGCCAGGGAGAGAATTCCTCAGACCAAGCCATAGCCTGATGGCCACATGCCTGCCCCATGGAGTGGCCCTCTAATAACATGCTCCTGAGTGGCATGAGCTCGCTGCCCACTCAGCCCATGTTATTTTCAGATGGTTTGTATAAAATCCAGCAATTTACTTTTTGTAACTGGTCTTCCCATCAAGCTTTGTGCAACATGCTTTTGAAGCTGGGATTTTTTAAAGCTTTGTAAAATCCTCCTGCTGGATCTTTGAGAAGTGCCAGCCTAGCTTTCAAAACGTTTTCTGTTTGCTTTCATTTTGGTAATTGTGTGTTTTATCAGTGGTGGCCTTGGTATTTTGTTGAGTTCTTCATAGCATATATTGGTCTGCTTATGATGTACTCAAGGCACAAGCAGTACAAGGTTCACTTTCACTCTCTCGCTCACTCAGACAGTACACAATGAAATAATGCTTAAGGGCTTTGTATTATTATAAGATTTGTGGAATGCTATGTGCTCGAGATTCATTCTGTCCTATTGATCTCTTCCATCTCTCTATATATCTATCTTCTAATTGCTAACTGCTTCCTTCTTTGCTATCTTGGAAGGATCTTCTTCTTGTCTCTTCTAGTCGTTGCCTACTATTACAAGACTCATTTTGTTAACAGATTGTTACAATAAAGTACATAGGATTACAGTGTGCGCGGGTGTGATCGACTTTCAAGTTTCTTTGCAGGCTCGCTCGCTCAATTTTAATTGCTGTGAACCTGAACAACCCGACCTTCTCTAGCCATTCTTACTAAAATATAGGGTCTAGGATGGTGCTACAAGAATCAAACTCCATTGGCTTGCTTTTGTTAGCCATGGTAGGTTCTGGGCGTGGATTTTGGCAAGAAGAAAGAGAGATGGTTGATAGCGAGGGGGCCTGAGAAAGCGAAGCAGCGAGGAAGAATGAGAGTGATTTGCAAATGATTTAGGGAGAGCAGGGGTGGGGGAGGTCGGTTGTGATAGGGTTTCTTGATTGGGGTTTTGTTTTCGAGGTGTTTGCACCTACCCATGGTTTTTCTAGAAGTGAGGTAGCCGCCCAAGAATGTCATGATTCCTATGTGTCGTATTTACTATGCTTTGCTCCACATTTCCACACCTTTGCTTTTCATCATGCATTTGCTCTCCGTTTGATGTTGCTCATTGGAGTGTTGTACACATGTCTTCATTTTGTTGCACTGTATAGATGGGGATCGTTTGAGCTGAACAGCATCACATGTGCTTCTTGTTACCATCCACCCACTTCTTTCTTCTTTTCTGGGTGATATTTGCCACTCATGCACTCTGCTCTCCTCCATTTCCATGAGATGTTGCATCTGTTGGTTGATTGATTCCTCGGGGTTGAGTCTTTCAGTCAGGGCTATTCTGAGGCTTGGAACCACATACTCCATCGGAACTACTGCTTCTAAGCCATAGACTAAAGAAAATAGGGTGAATCAAGTGCTTACCTTATATGCTGTATGCCCACAGTGCGGAGTGCAGCTTCTCATCTCAATCTATTCTATTTTGATTTACTGTTTTTATGAGGATCCGCTTCAGCATCTAATTTGTGGACGCTGTTTTATCTTTGCTTGCGGATAGTAAACAATTGATTTTTTGGGGAGGATCGTGTGTTGTTGCGTCAGTCTCTGAAGCACCTCATTGATGAATTGTCCTCGGTCATCACTGACTAGCTCTACTGGGCATCGAAGCCTCGTCATGATGTTTTCGTACAGAAACTTGGCTACTGCTCTGTAGCTGAATTGTCTTTAAGGGCTTTTGCTTCCACCCATTTGGTGCACTAGTTAGCCACAAGGATGTATTTGTTATTAGTCCTTCTTACTAAGGGTTTGAATGGTCCCACGAAATCCATTCCCCACTTCTGAAAGGATTCAAGTGGTAGAATTGCCTGATGGGGCATCCGATCAGCAGACTGACGACTGTCTTCTGAGCTGTTGACACACATCACATTGTCAAGCATGATCCCATGCATCTTTTAAGTACGGTGGCCCACCATAAGCCTTCTTGTAAGACTTTTCTTCTCGTTGTTTCTTCAGAGTAGTATCCTCTTGACACTCCTTGATGTGCTTCCATGAAGATAGCCGTCTTTTCATGGTTTGGCACATATCTGCGGACCACCCGGTCAATTCCTTGTTTGTACAGGGCTCTTGTAATCTCAATGTAGTGCCTGTTTCGGAGAGCTTGTTTCTTCCGCATTGTGATCTCTGCTCATGTCAGCGCGGGCGATGTGCCTTCTATGACGAACTGCAGCATGTCAAAGTTCTTTGCATGCGTGCTGACTGAACAGAAAATAGGTTTGCATCTGGAAACTGATCAACCATCCCTTTGGGCTACTTCCTTGTGTATATTTTGCTGAGGAAATCTGCTACTGCATTTTGGTTGTTGGGGGTGTGCACGATGGTGAACTGAAATTCTTGCAGAAGAAGCATCCACCTTGCTAGCTTCTCGGTCAGATCTAGTTTATTTACCAGATACAGTAGGGCTTGATGATTGACATGGAATACAAAATGATTTCCTAGCAGATAATGACAAAATTATTGACTGAATAAATCAGCCCAAAGGCTTTCCTCTCAGTGGTGTTGTAATTTTTCTCGGCATTTGATAGCATCCGACTAGCATAGTAAATGAGTCTATACCACCGTTCCTCTATCTGTTGCATTAGCACACTGCTAATTGTTGTGTTCGATGCATCCACGAAAACATGAAACATCTTGTCCCATTCTTGTGGTTGGATCATCGGTGCACTGGTGGGGCGAGCATTCTTTTTAGATTTTGGAAGGCGTCCTTGCGCTCTTTTGTCCAGAGGAATTCTACCCCCTTCTTTGCTCGGCTGTACAGTGGTTGTGCCACATCGACAAGGTACCTCGGGAATCAGTTGTACCATTGGTTGTGCCACATCGACAAGGTACCTCGGGAATCAGTTGTACCATTTGATTTGGCCCAAGAATCTGCTGAGCTTCTTCAGGTTCTGTGGTGCATTTAGCTTGTTGATCATCTTGACCTTGGCTGGATCTACAACAATCCTATCTTTGGACACTATGTGTCCAAAGATAGGATTGTTGTAGATCCTATCTTTGGACACTATGTGTCCAAGGAGTGTTTTGCCCCTCACCGCCGTAAATGTGCACTTCATTGGATTCAGCTTCAGCTTCGTCTGCTTGCACCTTTTCAGGCACAGGTGTAGCTGGTGTACAAATGTTCCCCACACTTTCCGAAGACACTGAAGTCATCCACAAACACGCATGCATTGAGTTAGGTAATCATAGAAAATTTCTTGTACCACGCGTAAGAATGTTGCGGATGCATTTCAGAGTCTGAAGATCATGACGTTGATGTGTCAGGGGAAAACCTGCCTCTATAGCTCGTCCAAACACACCATCGTGAGGAGGATGCTAACAACTAGCACCACAACACCAACACAAACACCAAATCAAGGTACCAATCCACTCAGCTGATGTCATTTGTCCTTTAGCTGACACAATCGAACACCTGAATACTCTCCAAACCCCTCAAACTGATCTAGTTGACTCCACTAGCTATCCTCCCAGGTCAGACCTGACCTCACAGACCCCTGATCTTCTCTCTCAAACCTTCAGTTGACCTCTTTTGACACAAACTGCTCAGTTGCTTGACTGAAAACTGCATTAGGCAGTTGCTGTTGACCCTAGTCAGAATTATGTCTGCCAAGCTTGCTCAAAGTTCCTCTAGCCTCAGCTATCTTAAAAAACTTGCTTCAGAACCTCACAAAACCTGCCAACACATCCTTGCTGACTTCTTTTGCTGATTGAAATATGACTTATCTTAACCAGTTGATTTAGTTCTGAATCAGATCTCAACACTTCAGTGTCCGCCGACACCTCCAAAATTGGGACACATGTCAAGAAAGGAATAACACCAAAAGACTAAGTCAATGAAGTGCATGGTGAAATATCATCACCATAAAACCATGGTGACTTTGTTTGCCCGAGACATTTAATTGATTGTGATCAAAGTTTGAAAAGATGAAAAGAAAAGAAAAAACAAAGAAAGGCTCAAGCTCCCACCTCAATAAGTAAGTGTCGATTTGAATTCCAAGAAGCGAGGAGGGATGCGATACAAAGAAGGCACGATTGCATTTGAACACATGATGAAAGGCGATTGCAAAATGACAAAAAAGGAAAGAATTTTGAATTTATGGCGCATCCGTCGGGACTGGGTGGCTACCTTAATGAAGAATGCCACGTGTTGTCCTAAGATTGGTCTGGAAAAAGTAAATGTTTCATGGCGTGAAACACTTTGCACTAGTTCACGGTGTGAGCTATTTTGCACCAATTCACGGCATGAATTGTTTTGGATCAGTTCATGGCGTGAGCCTTTTAAGATCGGTTCACAGCGTAAACCTTTTTTGTACCAGTTCACGGCGTGAACTTTTTTGGATCATGTGTGTGCAAGATTGATACCTTCTATTTCTCTTCATGCTCAGACATTCAAACATGCATTTAAAGGAGTAAATGATACCGAGTTTTACCTTGTATCCATTTTGTGACTACTGGATACCTTCAACTTTTTATTGCCATGGGAACCAAGGTGGCACTTTGGCACTTCTAGGTAGGTGTTGTTGCAGCAGGCGTTTTAATTATGTGTGGGAGTGTTTGATTCTTCCCTCCACCCAATTGAACAGTTTTTCTACTGAGTCCTATGGATTGGGGCTTGTTTCAGTGTCCATTTGTTGAACCTTCTTTTTTCTCCCTTCAAGGTCCTTGTCTAGCTCCTTAATCGAGGTGGTTACTGGTATTGGTTTGGCTATATTTAACCCATCTTGTTGGGTTGGCTTCTTCCTCCACACCAATGTTTGTGCATTTTGAGCATTGGTTTTAGTTGGGAGTTAGTTCCAAATGCCTTTACTACCCTTTCCTTTATATTCAGAGGTGTTTGCAAATGGTGGCCACCACTGGGTGGGGTTTGGGCACCCATATATTGTTGTATTGCCTTGGTAGTAGTGACCTTGGGCCATTAGCAAGTCCTTTCAGACCCATTGCTTATGAATGCCTTGTGGAGTGTTGATTTGCCTGGAGTACAGCCACCTTACCTGTGAAGACCATTTCTATTCCTTGACTCGCTTTTGAATCCTTCTTGTTGTTTCCTTATTAACCTCCTTCTCCTCCTTGTGGATCTGGTTTCTAAGTTGAACCTTAGGTACCCAATGCTGTGTACCTTGTGACTTGGGATGCTTTTTGCGTAGGGATTACGGAATCGCTGTCTTTTTTGCTTCATGAGTTTATGTCACCGTGCTTCATGTTTCTATCTCCTCAATCATGGCCTTCTTCCCTACGTTTATGGGGCTCCATAAGGGTATGGATATGACATTGTCGGCCTTGTTTAGCAGTGTTGTCCTCTTCTCCCATTGGATATGATATTTGCTGGTGCAAATCCAGGATCGTCCTAGGATAATTTCCTCTTCCATGGAACCTGCAGGCATAACAAACACCTTCCCAACAAAGGAATTATTTCTGATGGAAATATTAACACTTAAAAATCCCTCAACTTTTGTGCACACTGCGTACCTGTGCGTTGCGTACCTGTGCGTTGGTGGTTTCAAGGTGTGGTTTATCTAAGGCTACCCATGTCTCATATGAGATTAGGTTATGACTTGATCTCGTATCTATCAATGCAATACTCGTTGCATGACATTTAGCCGTTAGAGAGTCCCATCCTAAGTCGTGCTGGCTCAATGTTTAGTTCCTCTTTGTCCCCAAAAGAGTTAGTGAAGCCATGTTCACGTGCAACATTCTCTTCTGGAGTATCTGTTTGGCTTTGGCTTCCCTTGCCTTAGCCTGTTCTCTTGAGCTTGCTGAATTTTTTCTTTTTTGCAAGCTGCTTTTGCTGTTTTAAGAGATGTTCTTGTAAGAGCATCTCTTGGGTCAGTGGTCCAAAATATTTTTTGAGTTTTCTTCCATTGACGTAACTCTCCCTCTATATGTCCTCAATTGTCTCAATTCTAACTGACCCCTGAGGTGTGATCTCAGACACTCGGAAAGGGTCCTAGGCCTCTGTACTTGAGTTTCTTTTTTCTTGTGCTTCCTACACCATACATGAGGACAAGGTCCCCCATTTCCAGTTCTTTTTGTTTTAAGTTTTTGTCGAACCAATGTTTTCTTCATAGTTTTTCGACCATGAGTCCATGCGATGCAATTAGTCTGGTCTCATCAAGCTTCTCTAAATCGATTAGCCTTTCAACTAATGCATTCTTTGTCAGACGTTCTTACACTGCAATCCTTAAGCTTGGAACTAGGTAGGCATTACTGCCTCAACACCATAAGCTAGGACGGAAGGGGGAGTGTATCCCATCGCTACCTTATATGATGTTTGGTATGCCCATAAGGCTGCTATCAACTTATGCTCTCTGTCCGTTCGACTTGCTTCTAAAGTTTTCATCAAGATAGTACACAAAATCTTGTTTGTACTCTCTGCTTGACCATTAGCCTATGGATAATAAGGTGATGATTTTCGGTGGACTACTAAGAATCCGGCAAGTAAATGATCAATCACCTCATTAATGAAATGTGAACCGTGATCACTAACTAATTCTAATGGACAGCCGAATCTTGAGATAATTTGCTCATAGAAGAATTTTGGTGTTGTTCGTGCATCAGCTCACTTTCGAGGCTATTGCTTCTACTCATTTGGTGAAATAGTCCGTGGGTGGCCACAATTACATATTGGGCTTGTGATGGATGTGCCGCTGGACTAATAGGTCTAACAAAATCAATCCCCCATTTCTTGAAGGGTTGTATTACAATAACAGGGGTGAGTGGCATCTTGTCCCTTTGTTGTGGGGGGATAGCAAATCGCTGACATTCCTCGCACCTTTTGAAATACTCTATGGCATCCCCAAACAACGTAGGTCACCATAGTCTTTGCTTGAAGTACCTTGCGAGCCATAATCTCTCCAGCAAAATTCCCTTCGGCTATCCTTGAATGAGCTTCATCCAATATCGTGATGACCTCATCTTCTCTCATGCATCTTCTTTAGGACATTGTCTTTACCTGGCTTACATAGTTCTCCTTGATAAGGTTTAACAAGCTTGATAAGCTGTCGCATTTTATCTTTGTTCAAGGGTGTTTCTTATGGAAAACCATAAGCTAGATAATCTGATATCTCCTCACTCCATTCGGGCACCATGTCCAGTTTGAACAAACAAGCATCAGGGAGGCCATCATCAACAGCAGTTGCCGGTTTCCCATTTGAATCTTGGCATATGATCGGTTGACACATGCTGTGTCCCCTTTCTTACCGCTGTAAGTGTAAAGTCGAATTCTAATAGTAATAGCAACCAGTGTGTGATTCTTCTCGTGGTGCAAGGCTTGTTCACCAAATATAATAAGGCCCGATGGTCCACGATGAATACATATTTGTTGGCCAATAGGTAATGTCGATACTTCTTAACTGTATAAACCATGGCCAACCCTTCTCGCTTTGTTGTGGTGGTGTAATTCACCTCTGCATCATTCAATTGATAACTAGCAAAGCAGACTGGATAGTCCAATTTGAACTCCCGGGCTATGCTAGTACACATCCAATAGCAAAGTTTGATGCATTGATATGCACATGAAATATGAGGTCCCAATTGGGTGGTCTTAGAATTGGTGCGCTAGCCAATGCGGCTGCTTCAATTGATCATACGCTTTCTGGCATTCCTCAGTCCAGTCAAAGATAATGAGTAGCTTATACAATGGCCTGGCGATTTCAGCATAGAAGATTATAAAGCGACTGTAATATCTAACGTGGCCCATAAATCTTTGCACACCCTTGTAATTAGTGGTGGTTGTAGCTCTAATATCAACTTGACCTTGTTGTCATTCATGAATATACCCAATATCACACCATGTTTGACCCAAAATTGGCACTTTAAAGGGTTTAGGGATATACGATATAATCGACATCGTTCAAACACCTTTCTTAAGCAGCAAGCCAGATGGTCTGCCCATCGAGAGTGTGCACGCAGATCATCAATGAATACCTCCAACCACTTCTGCAAGTAGTCTTTGAAGGTTGTGCACATCAATTGTTGGAAAGTTGCTGGGGCATTGGTGAGACCGAAAGGCATGACTTTGTATGCAAACATCCCCCACATTGTATTAAAAGCTGTCTTATGCTGGTCTTCTAGTGCTATAGGCACTTGATTGTAGCTTGAAAATCCCTCCAAGCAGCTGTAAGCTTCTTCACTAGGCCACTCTCTCCAAAACATGTTCCATATAAGGTAATGGATAATGGTCTTTCCTATTAGCTCATTGACCTTTTTAAGATCAACACATACCTTAAGTTTTCCATTCTTTTTTGACACTATTATGATTGGTGACAACCAATCCGTATGTTCTATCTCATAAATGAAATCTGCACAGCAAGTTTATCAATTTCCTCCTTTACAATTGTTGCATATTTAGGATTCATTTGGTATGGTTTTTTCCTGGTTGGCCTTGATCCTTCCATGATTGGGATTGTATGTTGCACCACCTCAAGTGGTATACCTTACATCTCCTTGTAGTTCCAGGCGAAACAATCCTTAAATTCCTTAAGGAGAGTAACGAGCTCATTTTCTTCAGCTAAAGTCAAGTCCTTAGCGCGATATAAATAGGTTTGGCTTCCTCCCCTGGTCCCGCAATATCAACTTCTTTGAATTTAGTTGGGCAATCATATGATGTGGACAGCCCATCTTCCGTAACTCTTTTTGCCATTAGTCGGACCACTTTCCATTCGTCAATAGTTTAGGTTTTGAAGTGGTCTGGTATACTAAAAGTAAGTCTAGTTTATCCTCATTCTCACTTTTTGTTTTAGCCACCATGACTTTCCTGGCCTCTCGCTCAACTTCTGAAAGCTTTGTTTCGTTTTCAATGACCAACTTTCGTAAGCTTAGGCGTTTCTGGTTCTTGAAGGATGACTTTCTCCTTATGTTTCCCTTCAAGTGATATCTTACTCAATTCCTCACCCCAATCCTTAGAAAACTTATTGTGTACCTTAGTGGCTTCAAGGTATCTCAGCCACCACTGGGTATCTATGGGTTTTCTTCGTAATAGGGCATTTCAATGAGCAATATATTGTTTCTGCTTTCGCCATCTTTGAAGGCATTGGGTGCTGGTACGGCCTTGTGATCCATCCCCTTCTATGCTAGAGGTCTCCTCTTCTGATTCCTCATCAATGGTTTTCCGATTGACCATACAGACAGAGGTAGTGGGAATAGTTCAAGATTCCACATATTGGGTCCCTCTGGGTTGCATCACATCTATGGTAGCTAGCATATGCATCCAATTTTCACTGACAGTTTTCACTGAAAGCCAGAGGCGGAAGTGATGTATACATTTCCGTTTCCTCTTTCTCTTTGGAATTTTCCACCGTGGGCTAGCATATTTGTACGGATGTGGTCCGCTCAGTTGACCAAATCGTTACCGAGCAGTTTCCCTTCCATGGGGTGTGCTCTCCATGTTCTCAGATCTATCTTTAAAATTTATGAATCCCTATGCACATACACATGATCTGCCCAATCGTGTACCAATTTGGATTCCCTCATGAGAAGGGTCTCCCCATGAGAAGGGTCTCCCTCATGAGAAGGGTCTCCCCATATTTGGATTCCCTCATGAGAAGGGTCTCCCCATATTATGTCATATGAGTCTAGTTGACGCAGAAAGTCCATTATTGCAAATATATGATGGTAGTGAAACGTAAAGAGTTTGAGTTTCACATTCTCCAAAAGCCCAATGGGCCTTAAAGATGTTCCATCTGCCATTTTAACGAATTAGATATGCTCTTTGTAGATCGGGTTTTCCCTAGTTTTCCCAACACCGTTTTGTGATGATGCTAACCCTCGCCCCACCATCCAGCCAGTTGCCTGGTACCCACCATTATGATGAATCGGGATTGTAGCATTAGTGTCGTCACTTTTGTAATAATGTCGCAATTGATTAACTGGTATCTTGATGACTTTGGTGTTCTTTCCCTTGTGTGTTTTAAGTTTCTTTCTGCTAGAGGTGACATAACATCCTTTGTAGTGTTGGTTGGCCTTAGTCCGCCTTCTACCCCTTCCTTTATGTCTGCCCATAATGTTGGTAAATTGCGTAGCAGTTTCCCCAATGGCATTTGCACAGAAGTGGACAGTACAGTCGCGAGGCTGCCTATGTCTCTTGGTTCTTTGGAAATTGCTTCTCTTGATTGGGTGGATCCGATGTTGATAGTATCTTATTTAGATCCATCTTGGATTATGACCTTGGTGTCACCCTTACCTACTTTTTTCACTCTTCTTCTACGGCTAGTTCTGGAAGTGGTCGCATCTACTCGGTTCTTCCCTTTGTCCCCCAATTGGGCCTGGGCTCGTGTCAAGACATTGAGTAGCATGATATTTCTAGGCTGCACACTAATGGTCCGGATGGTGGCCTGGTTAAAAGTGGAAGTCAAACCACTTGTGCGATATGGACAATCCTTGATCAATGCGACATTTAGTACAAGTAAGTAGTACTAGCATGTCATTGGGTGGAGCAGTCAATTGTTGGGGTTAGTGCGTATGAATCACATTCTTGTTTGGACACTCAGCAATTCGATGCAGCCCCCCCACAACCAAAACATTGTAGCGGTCCTCTCCTCATGTTTGAGTTTATGTCCTTACCCTTCCACTGTACTGTGGTTTGAAACACAGGTACTGGCGTGTTATTCTGCAGGACATAGAATTCAGGTATGATCTTCGCAGCTTTCTCATAGTACTCTTCACTAAGTTCTACTTCATGCACCATATCAATATCTTTTGGTTGATTTTATCCTACGGTGGTGGTGGTAGAGGTGAAGTGTCATGTACCCGAAACATCCCCTAGGTAAATAGGAAGAGTTGGGCTATCTTGCATTTGCATAAGTGGTGCTGGTAAGGCCAATGGAGCTATAGGTGACAACAACTGTGCAATTGTTTGGAACCTTGGTGGATATCTGCACATGGAAGTGTCATGATTCCCTAATTTGACATAGTGTGCACAATAGAGTAGTGGCCTTGCTCTTAACTGTGGACCTTCAATGGTAGTGTGATTCAATCTGCACATAGAGCACCACATCAATTCCCTATGGGGTAAAGATGGGTATGCCCATGCCCAGATGTTTATCTTCCCTCTACCTTTAATTTTTCCAGTATGGCATTACTGAGCTCATCCATAGTCATGTTTTTGACTTTCTTGCTCCGAGTTCCAATCTCTTGGTGACTTGAAACATGCGAAGTCGTTGCTGCCGAAGATATTCTGACATCTTTCGGTTGTGGAAATTCCAGCATATTATCTTCATATTCAATTGCCAGTTTGCAACATGCATCTAGAGTAGTCGATCGCGGGCCAATACCAGATAATCATGCATCTTGTGGTCTCTAACTCCTCTCCGGAAGCAAGGCAATAATTGATCGTCAGTTAGCCTTTCCCGTAGTTTGCACCTTGAATTTAAGTGCTTTAGTCGAGACACATAGTCTCTCATCGAGTCCATTTCTTTTTGTTTGATATTGTGTAGCTTTGCCATAGGGCTCCATCTATCGCCACTTTTGGCAAACTTGGGCATAAACACATTCTTGAGTTGTGTGAAGTTAACCTTATCCTTGGGTTTGAGGTTTTAGAACCATTGATGTGCTTTCCCTTCTAGGGTCAGTGAGAAAGCATGAATCATTATTACATTACTGACTAGCCCGTAGGTTTCGCATGTGGATTCAAAAATCTCTACATGTTGAATACGATCCC
This sequence comes from Cibotium barometz, assembly GCF_041138505.1. Classification (NCBI taxonomy): domain Eukaryota; kingdom Viridiplantae; phylum Streptophyta; class Polypodiopsida; order Cyatheales; family Cibotiaceae; genus Cibotium; species Cibotium barometz. Next base: position 4,291,525 of record NC_141094.1, on the reverse strand, counting down.
CATCCCCACAGAATTTTTGAATGAGCTTGGAAATGATGTGTGGCTTCATTTGGGAGGGTCGAGATTCTAGAGCGGTGCCTAGTTCCCTGACCATTCCGCAGCCCATTTTCGTAGCCATATTCAACAGATATGTCCTTGTGGATGGTTGCATTAAGATCGATGGTTGGATCCACCCTTGGTCTTTGAGGGTATGCTCCCCCCTACCTAGACCTCTTCCTCTTTCTATGTTGGCTCTTCTAGGCATCTCCGGTCTATGGGATGGTTCAGCCACTTCATTTTGGAATGGCTCATCATTAGCCGCCTCTGTATGTCTTTGCAGAATTAAGAGTTCCATGTCTTGTAGGAACGTGGGATGATTGATCATCTGCTCGATTTCCTTTTTGGTGTACATGCAGTCTTCCACTTCACCCGTTGCTCTTGGTAGATCCTCTTCTTCTAGGGTTACAAACCCTTCCTTCACTCTGGGCTCTTCATTAATGGGTTCTAAGTTTGGGATTTCTCCCTTACTTCTCCTCATTACTATTTTTGGATTGTGACCCTGTGATTGGAGTAAGTTTACACTTCCCACCATCTCCTTTTGTTCGGCTCTCGCCCTTCAAGTATCAAGCTCTTGTTTCCTTAAACTCAACTTTCGTAAGCTTTCGTTCTACCTCGATCCTTTTCAGATCTAACTCTACTTCCTCTGAGGTTGGGAAGAATACTTGACCCATCCTGGCCACACTTTCCATGTCTCTTCTCATTAGGGGGTGCCAGTGTTTAACAGCCTCGAATTTGAAGTTTAGATAGGCACTTCTTGCCTTGGACCAAGTCTAGCGCTAGTTGTCGAGGAATGCACTTCTTTGTCATTACTCGTTTTTGGAGACCAAAAAATCCTCGGGTTATATCAATGATACCGCTGGATCTAGTTGGGAGGGTGGTTTCTCCTCTTCCCCAAACCCAGAGCATCACAGCCCTTCTTCCATGGATTCTTCACTACTAGTTTCAATGGTGGTCAGATTCCTTTTAAGACACTCAATTGAGTGCTTATTGAGTGGCCTGAACCCACACTCTTTTGATAGGAAGATCTTGGGTGATTTAATGCACTATCATCACAGGAGTGAGGTCGTCTCCGATGAGCTTTCTAGACCTTAAGTGCATGTATATATGATTTGATAAGCTATTTTGTTGCCTTGATTAAATTTTGGTTAGATTCTATTGACTTGTTTCTGAGGCCGTGAGATTGTAGAGAATAGTTCACGGCGTGAAGTGTCAGGAAACAGTTCACATCGTGAACGATTTTCTGCACTTTCACATGTTTAATTTTTTTTGCCTTTGGACTCAAAATTCCACGTAACCTTGTTATGTTTTTTGATGTTCTCAAGACTTCCTTGGTCTTAATCTGACAATACTAGGTTTGTGAGTTGGAATTGATTAAGGCGTGAAATTGCAGAAAATGTTCACATTGTAAGAGATAAGGTTTCACGTCATGAAGAGCAATTGGTTCAGGTTGTGAACTGAAACGGTTCATGCCGTGAAGGGTTCTAAAATGGTTCACGTCGTGAAGTGAAAATGTTTCACGCCGTGAAGTACTCTGAGATAGTTCACGGTCATGAACGATTTTCTGTACGTTCACGATTCTTAAATTTGTCAGACCTCGTGGTGTCAGGATAAGGCTACCTATTTTTGGCAAGGTAATCTCATGAATTGTGTCGTTAATCACAGCGTTGATGTCGGGAGAGGTTCACGGCATGAAGTTGTAGAAAGCGGTTCGCATCGTGAATGATTTTCTTGCAGTTTCACGTGGAAACTTCCCACGTTGACTAAGGTGATTTTGGGTGCAAAATACTTATCCAACTGTTTCGAAAATGATTGTTCCACGCCTAAGGAGTGTAATACAAGTTCAAGGCACAGTCAATGGCTCCTTATTTTTTTCAATTTTTACGAATTTTTGAAAAGAAAGAAAAATAAAACACCAATCTGCTCGTTCACGTTGATGATTTCAATGATGCAAAAATAAAAATTAACTAGAAAAAATAGGAAAGCTCTCTTCCATGACCACTCCACCACATAAATACACAACTAATTTCTCATGATTTTTCACTTCCACACAAATCTTATCCATTCATTTCCAACACTGCACTACCAGAATGTAACGGCAATCATGAATCTTATGAAATGGGAGCTAAAACTCCAAGAGAGGAAGGAAGAAACAAAGGTGTTTCCCTAGCAGCACTGCTAAAACTATTATGGGCTACCACACCTCCGAGAGGGAACTCAATGCATTCACCTAAGGGAAGAGCAATAGAACACAACTGTCATATTAGGGAACTTACCAATGCTTTGAACTTGAGTCCCTTGAGGTCTCCAAGCTCACTTGTTAAGCTCCAATCCTCCAAGCTCTACCTCCACACTATCACCGTACAGTCGCTTGCACCATCGCATAAGGCAATGACTCTCTCTCACCCTCCAACACAAGTATGCAACATACAAGCATAGAAGATGCACAAGTGCTAGAATTCTCTCTCTCAATCTCTCTCAAGACACAAAGAAGAGCTCTCAATAGCACAAAGGGGGATTGTGTCTATTCATTTATGAGAAAATACTTTATATACATTTGGCCCTTATTCACACTTGGGCGCCTAAAACTTACTTAACTAAGGCCTTGGGTGGCCAATATCTCATAATGTACAACTTTTATAGTGCCTTTACATGACACTTATTAATGTCCTCAATTGGAGGAGCATACTTGTTAATCCAAAATGGGATTAAGACTATTTCACAGCATGAACCTTTGAGAACTGGTTTTCACGGCGTGAATTGTTTAGACTGTTTCACGACGTGAACCTTTGAGAACCGGTACACGGTGTGAACTGTTTGGACTCTTTCACGACGTGAACCATTTTGAACCAATTCAAGCTCAAACCCTCAATCATGCATTCAAAGGTCAGATGAAAGTGAATGATCCCCGTTTTTATGTTATATCCATTTTTGAGCAATGGATACCTATGTACTTCCATTTGTTTATTACCATGGAAACCAAGGTGATACTTTGGCACTTCTGGGAATTTTTTGTCGCAATCGTTTTAACTCCGTGTGAGTGCTTGATCTTTCCCTCCATCCAATTGAAGAGTGCTTATACTGAATCCTGTTGATTGGGATTTGTTTCTGTGTCCATTTGTTACACCTTTTCCTTCTTTTTCTCAATAATATTGCCTAGCTCCTCTATTTTGGTGGTGAACAAGTAGCAGGTTTGTTATCTTTAGTTCATCCTATTGGATTGGCTTCTTCCTCCACACTAACATTTGTGAATTCTTAGCATTTGTCTTAGTCAGGATTTGGCTCTCAATGCCCTTACTGTTCTTTTCTTTGTTTGTGAAGGTATTTGCGCAACACTGGGCTTTGGGTGGAATTTGGGCACCCATATTGTTGTATTGTCGTGATAATAGCCTTGTGCCACTAACAATTCCTTTCAAACCCATTGCTTTACGAGAACCTTGTGGAGTGTTGTTTTGTTTGGAATACTGCCAGCTTGACCATTTCTGTCCCTTGTCTGATCTTCAATCTTTTTCCCTGATTCCTTATTTACTCCCTTCTTATCATTGTATATCTGGTTTCCAAGCTGACCCTTAGGCACCCACTACTAAGTACTTGGTGACTTTGGCTATTTTTTGTGTATGGATTCTGGGATTGATGCCTTTTCTGGTACATGAGCTGCTGTTACCGTGCTTGGTGTTTCCATATCCTCAATCATGGCTTGCTCCCTTTATTTATTAGGCTCCATAAGGGCAAGGAAATGACATTTTTTCCCTTGTTTAGTTGTGCTCTTCTCTTTTCCCATTGGATATTACAGTTACTGGCACAAATCCAAGATCGTCCCAAGATCATTTCCTCCTCCATCAATCCTGTAGGCATTACAAACACCTTCCCAACTAAGGGATTATTTCTGATGGAAACATTAACACTTAAAAATCCCTCAGCTTTTGTAGTTGTCAAGTGCACACTTCGTACTTGTGCGTTGGTGACCTCAAGGTGTGGTTTGTCTAGAGCTACCCATGTCTCATATGAGATCAGATTATGACTTGATCCCATATCTATCAATGCAATGCTCGTTGTATGACTTTTAGTCATAGAGACTCCCACCATGAGCCGTGTTGGCTCAATGTCCAGTTCATCCTCGTTATGGAGGTTTAGTGAAGCCATGTTCACATGCAATATCCTCTTTTGGAGTATTTGTTTGGCCTTGGCCTCGATCAGGTGGTATAAAATATTTTTTAAGCTTGCTTTCATTAATGTAACCCTCCATTTGTATGCCCTCAATTGTTTCAATTCTAACCGACCCTTGAGGTGTGATTTCGGTCACTTGGAAAGGTCCTAATCCTCTATACTTGAGTTTCTTTTTTCTGGTGCTTCCTACACCATACATGAGGACAAGGTCCTAATCCTCTATACTTGAGTTTCTTTTTTCTGGTGCTTCCTACACCATACATGAGGACAAGGTCCCCCGTTTCTAGCTCCTTTTGTTTCAAGTTATTGTCAAACCAACATTTTCTGTGTAATTTTTTGACCATAAGACCATGTGATGCAATTAGTTTGGTTTCATCAAGTTTCTCTAAGTCTATTAGCCTTTCAGCTAATGCATTCTTAGTCAATCGTTCTTGTACTACAATTCTCAGGCTTGGAACTAGGTACTCCATAGGCATTACCGCTTCAACACCATAAGCTAGATGGAAGGGAGTATATCCTACCGCTACCTTATATGATGTTCGATATGCCCATAAAGCTGCTGTTAGCTTATGTTCCCAATCCGTTTCACTTGCTTCTAATGTTTTTGTCAAGATAGTACATAAAATTTTATTTGTACTCTCTGCTTGACCATTAGCTTGTGGAAAATAAGGGGATGACTTCCGGTGGACTACAAGGAATCTAGTAAGGAAGTGATCAATCACCTCATTAATCAAATATGAACCGCAATCATCACTGACTAACTCTAATGGAAAGCTAAATCTCGAAATGATTTGTTTATATAAGAACTTAGCTATTGTTCGTGCATCAACTCGCTTAGAGGCTCTGGCTTCTGCCCATTTTGTGAAATAATCTATGGCCACAATCACATATCGGGCTTGTGAGGATGGTGCGTAGTTGGACTAATAGGTCCAACAAAATCAATTTCCCATTTATCAAAAGGTTGTCTTACAATAACAGGGGTAAGTGGCATCCTGTCCCTTTATTTGCAGGATAGCAAATCACTGACACTCTTTGCACCTTATAACAAACTCTATGGCGCCCTCGAATAATGTAGGCCACCATAGTCGTGCTTGAAGCACCTTGCGAGCTATAATCTCTCCAACGAAATGTCCTGCCTCTAGCTATCCCCCCTGAGTGTGCTTCATCCAATATTGTGAGTGACAAACTCATCTTCTCGCACGCATCTCCTTAAGACATTGTCCTTACCTAGCTTGTATAGTTCTCCACAGCAATTAATTGATAAGGTGCAGCCAGCTTAATAAGCCGCCATATTTTATCTTTGTTCAAGGGTCGTTCTTGTTTGTGAAAAACCATAAGCTAGATAATCTGATATTTCTTTTCTCCATTCAGGTTCCATGTCCAATTTGAACAAACAAGCATCAGGGAGGTCATCCTCAACACTCATTACCGGTTTCCCATTTGGAATCCTTGACATTTGATCGGCCAACACATGCTGTGTTCCCTTTCTCACCGTAACCATGAAGTCAAATTCCAATAGTAATAACAACCAACCATGTGATTCTTCTCGTGGTTCAAGGCTTGTTTACCAAGTATAATAAAGCCTGATGGTCCACAAAGAATACAAATTTGTTGGCCAATATAGGTAATGTCGATACTTCTTGACTGCATAAACCATGGCCAACGCTGCTCATTCTGTGGTGGTATAATTCACCTCTACATCATTCAATTGGTGACTAGCGAAGCAGACTGGGTAGTCTAATTCAAAGTCACCAAGCTGTGCCAAGATGCATCCAATAGCAAAGTTCGATGCATCGATGTGCACATGAAATATAAGCTCCCAGTTAGGTAGTTTTAGAATTGGTGCACTGGCCAGTGCTTGGTTCAATCTTATCATATGCTTCGTGGCATTCTTCAATCCATTTAAAGGCAATGAGTAGCTTATATAATGGTCTGGCAATTTCAGCATAAAATATTATGAAGTGGGCGATAATACCCAATGTGGCCCAGAAATCTCTACACACCTTTGTAATTAGTGGGTGTGGGAAATTTCAAGATAAACCTGACCTTATTGTCGTCAGTGGATATACAGTTCTTAGAGATAATGTGTCCCAATATCACACCGTGTTTGACCCAAAATTGGCACTTTAAAGGATTTAAGAATATACAATACAATCGACATCACTTTAAACACTTTAAAGGATTTAAAGAATATACAATACAATCGACATCACTCAAACACTTTCCCATAAGAAAGCCAAATGGTTTTTCCATCAAGAGTGTGCATACAGATCATTAATGAATACCTCCAAGCACTTTTGCAACAAGTAGTCCTTGATGAAGGCTATGCACATTAATCGTTGGAATGTTGCTGAGGCATTGGTGAGACCGAAAGGCATGACTTTGTAAGCAAACATTCTCCACATTGTATTAAAGGTTGTCTTCTGTTGGTCTTCAGGTGCTATAGACACCTGATTGTAGCTTGAAAATATGTCTAAGAAGCTGTAAGCTTCTTCACTAGCTACTCTCTCCAAAATGTATTCCGTATAAGGCAATGGGTAATGGTCCTTCCTAGTAGCTATGTTGACCTTTTTGAGATCGACCTTGGGATTATGTCAGGACATTCAGTGGCGTGATGTTTCCAGGTTGCACACTTATGGTTCAGACAGTGGCCTCGTTTTAGCAGTGCAAGTTGAACCACTTGCACGGTATGGATAATCTTTGATCAAATGATCAACCCCACATTTAGTACAAGTAAGTACTGGCATGCCATTGGGTGGTGCAGTCAATTGTTGAGGTTGATGCGTATGAACAACATTCTTGTTAGGATTCGATGTGGTCCACTACTGCAACCAAAACATTGTAGTGGTCCTCTCCTCAGATTTGCATTTATGTATTTATCTTTCCACTATACTGTGGTTTGAAACACAGGTACTAGCATGCTATTCTGTAAGACATAAAATTCTGGTGCAATCTTCGCAGCTTCCTCATAGTACTTACCATTGATTTCTACTTCACGCATGATATCCATATCCTGTGATGGCTCTTCAATCAATACTTGGTTGATTTTAGCCTGTGGTGGTTGTGGTGGTAGAATAGGTGGTGGCAGAGGTGAAGTGTCTTGTACTCGAAACATCCCCCTAGAGGCAAATAGGAAGGGTTTGGCTATCTTGCAACTGCAATGATTTGCACGGGTGGTGCTGGTAAGGCCAGTGGGGCTCTAGGTGCCAGAGCAGTTGTGCTATGGTTTGGAACCTTGGATACCGACACATGGAAGTGTCATGATTCCCTAATTTTACACAGTGCGCACAATAGAGTACTGGCCTTGCTCTCAGCTGTGGGAATTCAGTGGTAGTGTGACTCAAACTGCACATAGAACACCACACCAAATCTCTACGAGGGTAAAGATGGGTATGCCCATGCCCATATGTTTCTCTTCCATCCTTCACCTTCAATTTTTCCAGTATGGCATTACTGAGTTCGTCCACAATCATGTTCCCAACTTGCTTTCTTTGAGTTCCAATCTCTTGGTGACTCAAATCTCATGAAGTTGTTGCTACTGAAGATATTTTGACATCTTCTAGTTGTGGCAATTGCAGCATATTGCCTTCATATTCAATTGATAGCTTACAACATGCATCCAGAGTAGTCGGTCAGGCTAATACTAGATAATCATGCATCCTGTGGTCTCGAACTTCTCTCCAGAATGTAATGAAGGAAACCTGAGGATTGCACTCATTAGCATGGAGTACACACATGCCCCACTCATCATAGGGAGTAGCACCTATTGCACTCAATAATGGAGTACACACATAGCTTCTCAAAATGGAGAAGTCCACCATGGAAACTGAGAGCTCCAAAGAGCAAGAGTACTCATGAAAGTATAATGATAAAAAAGGGTACAATGTCCATGAGCCCTATGCCTCATATAGGATCCCCTAAAAGTACACATATAAATGTCCCTAACCCCAAGTGCGTAGGCCCCATTCCCCATGTGTATGTGTACCCAAACCTACTTCATTATACAAACCATCCCCTACTATAATGATTTCATCCTCGAAATCGAAGGGTGGTCGTTCCCAAAGAAAAGACATATACAAGTGGCTATATACAAAAGCCAAAAAAATCACATCCATGACTGAATGTAGTGGAAGACTCGTGCATGAATCATATGACCCCCTGGATCAAATGGAAAGGATAGAGAGCTCCCATCGATGATGAGGCTATCTATGTAGCCTCCTGGATTAAAAGGAAACCCGAGGCATGCAAAATCCAAGGTAATGGCTCCATGATAATCTGGTGCAAGTGGAGTAGATAAGGAACCCACTGCTGTCCATGATGAATCTAGTCGAGTATCCTCCAGGATCAAAGGGATATGTATGGTATACACCCCGAACCATCAAAGCTAGAATGGTAGTAGCTCCTGGATCAAAAGGAAAGCTCGACTCCAAAGAGATAGTAGCCCCAGGGTGGTCAAAAGGAAAACTCATAAGCCAATCCTCACGACCACACTATGAATCTGGCATGAAAGGTATCCACCGAAGAAGCTCAAAACTCTTGGCTAGAATGTCAAGTGGTCCTGTGGCACAAAAGAATCATCATGTTGTAGGCCAAGACTGGAATATGTCATAGATGCACCTGAATGTCGAGCCACATATCCAAAAACTATGCTCGTCAAATGGCAAAGGATGCATCAAAGGAAAAATGTCTTGACTTCAAAGAACACGGGATCGTGTCGACATCCATTAGGAGCCAAATGAACATAGCTCAAGGTCGGCCTCATGTAGAGTCAAATGTGAACTAGTGCCGCCGTCATATGTAGCACCACCCAAGAAGTCGAAAACATGATCCACCATATGTATGTATGTATGAGTAGGATCTGACCCATGCACAATATCTCCATGTGTATGACACTCTATATGTGTGTGTCCCTCTAGAATATAAACTGGATCATCATAAAGATCATCATCACTAAGCACTCTGACCAAGTGTCTACACAAGAGATATAAGTGGTATCAGTCTCAACTCACTAATCAATGGAATATCCAAGGGTCACTAAGGTCATCCCCAAAGGTATAGACCAACTCCATCACTGGTGTCCCTATATGACCTAAATCCCATGATAGATCAATCTCCAATAGCACTGGATCTAAAGAAATACCTAGATCAACTGTAAAACTCTCAAAGTTAACATCATAGGATATGTTAAAAATATGATCGATATGCATACTCCTACGATGTCTCACCTCTATGAACTCTCATCACTACTCTCATGCGCTATGCTTGACTGCTCAATCACAACAACTCGATCCACTTGAATGCTGCCAGGAATGCTATGAAAACTAGGAGTAGTGGTGGTCATATCTGAAATCTCTCCACATGTAACAAATCTAGAGGAGTAGCCCAATACATCTAATACTAAAACCTTGGGTCTATGATCCTCATGGTCTATGATGTGCTCAAAGACATGTGAAATGTCAATCCCGTGTGTGTAAATAAGGATGTGTGACTAGCCGAATGATCATGACTAGTCAAATGACCACCATCAAGATCATGGAATGCATCACTATGGTCATCTAATGTATCCTTATGATCATTAGGAATAGAGATAGGTAGCTCTATGATGCTCGTAATGCTCGATGTCTCATTGCCATCCCTCCCATCAAGTTCATGCCCACATGATCTGACTCACACACATCACTCTCACTCTCACTATCACATACATCATCCTCATATACATATGTGTCAGTGGAATCATGTGCACGTGTATCACTATCATCATGTGTATGTGTGTGTGATACATCAATATCATCATGTGTGTGTGTGCACGATACATCATCATAGGTATGTGGGTGCGATACATCAATGTCATTACATGTATATGTATGACTATCACCATGTGTACATGTGTCAACATCAATATCATCATCAACATGATGATGATCATCACCATCCACATCATCATCCACTGAATGCATGTCATATAATGATACCCATCCTCAGGTATATAGTCATCTCTCTGCTCACAAATGTAGGGCACTCAATCAAATCCCCACATACATCATCCCATGCAAGTAATGCCGAACCATCCATGTAAAGATAACCACATAGATCCTCAACAAAATCACCACGTGTAGAACGTCTAGACCATCTAGCACAAACATCCTCCTCATCAAATAAGTGTCTAAACTGGCCAGGTAATAACATCTGAAGCTCAAACATCCATATATGACATGAATATGATGTGTCATCATAGCATGATGTTGGTGAAGAAGGATCTAGAGGTCGAAGCCGCGATGTGCCAAATGTATGCATGAATTCGAAAAATGATATGTAACTCCTCACCTAAAATGGCAAATCAAGATGATAGCTATAAAGCTAGAGTAATAGGGTACGAGCAGAGCTGCACGATCAGCATCTGGGATGGAGACATAGTGATGTCGAGACGACGAAGATGGTGGGTAGCAGGGTGATCATAGGTAGGGTAGAGGTAGTAATGGATACCCATGTCGTTTCACCAAAGCCCAAAAGTGTGGACACACCCCAAATGTGCTCAAGAGTCACACATCGCATGTTGAAAAGGCACCAATATGCTCAAAATGACCAACCGTGCATGAACAAGGGCTAAGATGCACATGTGAATGCCCCAAAATACACTAAATGGCCAAAAGTCTGCACGTGAACGCCCAAAATGCACCAAATTGACCACACGACACACTAACCACCTCCACGAGGCTCAAAACATGTGAACAACCCCAAATAAAACATCAATGCGTGTGACACACCTCACATATGTGAACAATCACCCAATATGCCCACACTACACACGAACTATCTCCACAAACTCAAGGCATGAGGATGAACTCCATCATCGCATGGTGAACACCCCTAACTCAATGCATACTTATCATGCATGGGAACCGCCAGTAGCACAAGTAAGGGTCGGGTGTAGAAGGACAAGCGATAAATGGGAGATGTAAAAATGAGTGAGAACAAGCTGTAAAATGGACTAAGTGATCAAAAGCCTAGGGTATGGGTTGGACAAAATGAATGGGAATAGGAAATGGCCAAAGGATCTAAGGTAAAACAAAGTATAGGGGTGTGAAAAGGCTAAGAGAGAAAGAAAGAAAAGAAAACCTAAACGTTAGACTTCACACATTTTTTTTTCTCCTCTACTTCTCCCTCTCACATTGGCACCTCCTGTCTTCTGTTGAGCTCCCGTCTTGTGTGCTGAGCTCCTCCTGTGTTGAGCTTGAGCAAAGCACAACCTAGCTCTTTGAGCAATGATGGCACTAAAATTTGTATATATTTTTTAAATTAATGGTTGCTATAAAAAAAAACGTGTGCTTGATGGCTGGTTGATGTGTAGACACTAGCAAAATGTTGGCTATGCTTGTGTGCACCTTCTTCCACTTGCGTGGTGCTGAGCCTCATAGAGGCGATGAAGCCTGAAGAGTTAGAAGCAAGAAACATTGGCTAAGCTGGTTGTGCGATTGATGTTTGCTGAGCCTCACAGAGGCAATGAAGCTGCTGAGCTCGTTACTGCACTCACCACCTAATAGTAGTGCGCTGGCTGAGCGTTGAGCTCCTGAGCTTCACCTTCTTCCACCTATGCTCCTTGAGTCACTGCAAATAGAGCAGTGAACGAGCTCACACAAGCAGCATGTGCAAGCCGCTGATTGTAGGGTACACACCCCACATTTCTTATTGGAGGAAACCTGTGACCATGGCACATGCAGCGTTGCCCTACACATCCCAGGAGGGCGCTCAGCATGGTTGCCAAGCAGCTGCTTATTTTTCTCAAAGAGCTAAAGGCAGATCATGGTGTAGCCATGGTTGTGTCGAAGCTACCGAGTCTCATAGAGGAGGTGGACTTGAAGATTTATGCAGACGTTGAGACGCTTTCAGCTGCAAATGATGAAGTTAAGGCTCATGTTAAGAGGATGAGTTCCAGCTATAGGCTTAGATATCTCAGCTAGTCGCACAATAATAGGTGGCATGCTTAGCACAGCATCATTACTTGTCACAAAGGTTTTTGCAGTAGTAGGAGGAGTTGGTGGGCTGAGAATGACTTGGTGTGGTTGGACATCTGTGCTCACACTAGTCTCAACTATGATCAAGCATTTGATGTCATCCAGTGCTAAAATTTACCTCAAAAGAAACCTCCAAGTCCTTGATGTTCTTGCCAAGCTTGACAATAGCAGCTTTCTCCGTCTTTAGGGTGTCTTTCTAATTGGTATACACGGATGTATCCTTCACCCTTGCATTGGAAAGTTTGTCCACTTCATCAAGACAAGTCTTTTATGTCACTACTCATCCTCTTTTCTTTCTCTAAAGTGAGCTCCAAACAGCCCCAACATCATATGTTTCATGGATATACAGTTGCATATTGGTTATTTATTCTGAATAGCAGTAGACACATCATCACTCATGCCCCTTTGGTATCTCCTTTGGCTCTACAGTCTTTGGTAGGTGAAGTTAACTATAAAGTGTTGATGTTGAATAAAGTTGGTTGAGTATGAATTCTTGAGCAATGCACTATGCTTGGAGAAGAGTTGAAACTGTATAGGTACTGCAAGTGATACAACTTTTGCTTGCTACTACTGAATTGTTTAAAATGAATGATAGATGCTTGATGATCCTTTGTAGTATGAATGTAGTTTTTTACTAAATTTGCAAGAGATCATCATTCTCATGATTGCAAGGAACCTTGTATCCAAGTTAGGAGAACCTTTTGGTGTAGGCACACTGGCTCACACTAGTGGACTGGGTTCAATTCCCAACAAGGCCATACTTGCAACACAGTGTTAATAATCAACAAACTTTTTGGATTCCTACACTCAAAATTGTAACACTTGTATACTTTTGCATCAACTAATTATCAACATGCTTTCTGTATAATACTAATGCTCAGATCTGTAATAGAACAACATGCTATACATCTTGATGGAAATGTGCTAAAATGTTGTAAACAGTGTTTTCTCAACACTTTTCTTGCTTTCTTTACTTCTAATATATCAAGATTTATGCTAATATGTGTAGATTGTGCTATTCCAATAGATTTGTAATCTCTGTCTATCTTCTTTGCAAGAAAGTATCAAGATCAGAAAGATTTGACCAAGAATCACTTCTGTTTTGGTTTTTGTGTCAAGATTTGATTTCAGCTCAAAAAACTATGCATAATTTGTAAATTTCTTTGTTCTGCACTGTAGATTTGCACCAATCCTTGAAAATTTGTATCAACTATACACTCTTGAAATTTGCACCAAGATTTTGCACACTTTCTTAAAACTGTATCAAATTTTTACATAGCAATCTTGATTTCTACATAGCAAATTGTACACTGCATAAACTCTACAATCTGAATACTTTACACAGTCTCTGCACACTAGTCTTTGAAAATTGAAATGAAAATTTTGCAAGACTGCTTCAGCCACACCAAGCTTCTTGTAAATCTGCTCTAAGAACTCCAAGATTTTGGAAAATAGGACTAAAATAGAGGCTTAATGGATTAGTAATTGGAACTGTAAGCTCTCTAAGCAAGATAATGCAAGAAAATCTCTCAATTTTGGTTGCCAAAATCTATGTAAACCCTAATTCGAAAATCACGATCAAGAAGATCAAGAAGTTTAAGAAATCAAAGAGTAAATTGGATTAGGATTCAAAAAATAGTGTTTAATGCAAATTCAAAAATGATTAACAAAAATTTATTTGCTAATCTTGTCAAATAAGAAATTAGCAAATCTGAAAACTATGTGAAAATCAATTCTGAAAATGATTAATACTAATCACTTCCTAAGTAAGGATCTAAGCCAAGGGCTCTGATACAATGCAATGAAGGAAACCTAAGGACTGCACTCATTAGCATGGAGTACACACGTGTCCCACTCATCATAGGGAGTAACACCTATTGCACTTAATAATGGAGTACACACATAGCTTCTCAAAAGGGAGAAGTCCACCATGGAAGCTGAGAGCTCTAAAGAGTAAGAGTACTCACATGAAAGTATAATGATAAAAAAGGATACAATGTCCATGAGCCCTATGCCTCATATAGGATCCCCTAAAAGTACACTTATAAATGTCCCTAAGCCCAAGTTTCTAGGCCCCATTCCCCATGTGCATGTGCACCCAAACCTACTTCATTACATGGAATCATGGCAATAACTGATCATCAATTATCCTCTCCCGTAGTTTGCATCTTGCATTTAAATGCTTTATCTGGGACACATAGTCTCGCATTCGACTCAATTTCTTTCTGTTTGATGTTGTGCAGCTATGCCACAAGACTCCATCTGTCACTACTTTTGGCAAAGCTTGGCACAATCACATTCTTGAGCCACGTGAAATTAATCTTATCTTTTGACTTGAGGGTTCATAACCATTGATGAGCTTTTCCTTCTAGGGTCAGTGAGAAGGTATGAATCATGGTTGCATCACTTATTTGTGTTGAAATTTGAGCAAAATGATGAGCTATGGTGGATCAAACACTAGAATCAACATAATTAACAAAGTGATTAGTAAGTGATTAAGACGTAATTAGTGAATAATTAGCACATAGATTAATGTAGGCATGGATACTCAAAAACCAGCAAATTCTCATTAGGGCTATGCCTCAATTTATAGAGTTTACATCAAGCATCAAATCCCATTGATTTGTCCATGATTCACTCCCTGAATATCTCCACCTTTTGCCTGATTCTCTCCACCTCTTCTCTTTTCCCTGAATATCTCCCAGAATATCTCCACACTCCTAAATTCCCTCATGCTACCCATTATTCTCTCCCAGTAGATTCTTCTAACCTTTTCACAGGTTCTTTCACAATTACATCTCCTCTTTTACAGCCTCTATCCAAGAGCTTGTTCCCACACACACCCTATTCACTTGTATATTTCAACACCTCCTCTCAAGTGAATAATCCTAGCACACCTGGACCCTGTATCAAGTTTCCCTCTTACTTGATAGCCCGCGACCAGTGCCTCAAGTCCCTAAACTCCATAGTCCTTGACACTCTCTCTCTCTATGTGTCCAAGGCTACTATAAGTGCCCGTGACCTTGACTAAAGTGCTCACACATACATCTACCACTTGGCCTACATCATCGGTGGCTCAGAGGTGGTTTTACTTTATTGGGGCAGGTTACATTGGGTTGTGGGTTCTCTCTCTCTCTCTCTCTCTCAGAAAAGATGATCCGACTCCACTTCTCTTGGAGCCTCCATGAAGTTTGCCGATGTCGTTCCTTCTTCACTGGGTTTGCTGTAGCAGTCTCTCGCCATGTGTCCTGGCTTTCCACATTTGTGGCAAGTGAAGGTCCTCCCTCCTACTCTGCCTCTTCCTCGTCCTCGTCCTCGAGAGAATCCTCCTCGGGTGAAGAATGCTTTTTCCTCTCCTGCTGTTGAGTCGAGCTCTTTCTTCTCTTTGCCTCTGCTCTCTTGCTCTAGTAGAGCTGCTTCTATCTCGTGTATCTTCAGTTCAGGTACATTCTTTAGTGTTGCTACAATGTTTTCATAATCTCCTTTGTCCACACTCTTCAAAAGTACAGCTAATGCTTCATCATCTTCTACCTTTTTGCCAATAGCTGCCAGCTGTTGCTTAATACTTTTATATTTGTTCAAGTGTGTGATTAAGGGTTCACTTTCCTTCATGTCCAATTTGTAGAATTGCATTAATAGATTTATCTTGGAATTTTTTGCTTGTGTACCAAATAATTTATTGAGTTCATCCCATGCATCTTTTGCCCACTGTATCCCTGTGATATGATGAATGATCTCATCATTTAAACTGAGTGCAATAAGTCCCAATGCTTTTTCATTCCTACTCTTCCACTCATTTTCTCCTCTCTCTGGGCATTCATCTCTCCCTTCAACTAATCCCCACAGATTTTTCCTCATCAGCAAATACATGGTTTTTGTCTGCCATGTATAAAACTGTTCCCCATTAAATTTGGCTATTTCCTGTGCTGAATTCATGGTGATGTGAAGGGGGTCTTACCTCTTGATCCAAATTCAAGATTCAAGGGCAGTCTCTACCCTTTTACAACTCAATCTGGTATTTAATAGATGATTACAATAATTTTATCAGCATAAAATCACTAGAAATTACGTTAAATTAAGGGTAACCAATTTGTACGGGATGGTTGGAGTATCAAACCAACTCCGATTTGAAATCTGAAGTTATAGGGATCTGTATCAGATACCTAATGGTTAATTTGAACCCTCAATTGCACCAAAGTACAGTGATTAGTACTGATTAATCACTGATTAGCAAATTAATGCTCTGGTTTGTGTGCAGAAAACAGAGTATGCGGAGAGCTCAGATCTGGTGCCTTCCACTTCAAATGGGCTCAAATGCTTTCAAAGGCATCAATAGCAATGAGTCTAGTAGAGTATTAAGCCAAGAAACACAAGATTTGACCAAATAATGAAAGCTTAATCTCTGTTTTACCAAAGTCACCTGCAGATTTGATGAAGAGCTTGGATCTCACTGTAGACTTGATGAAATTGATTTCTGTCTTCACTAGCTTGTAGAGCATGCTTGATTACCCTTTGTGCTAAGAGGAATTAGAAACATTTGAACTGTGCTTGAAGAAATTTCCATTCTGCTTCAGAAAAACGGCGCCTGCAAAATTCGTAAATTCAGCTGCTTCCGCCGGCGGTTTGCTGCGTGGAGTAGATGGGCTTGAAGCTAGGGATGTTAGCTATTATGTGCTAGAAGTTCTTGCCCTAATTTTGAGTGTGCTAGATGCTAGAGACCCTCCACTGGCTGGGGGTGAAGGGGAAGATGAAAAACTCACTAAAAACTGATTTTTTTGCTAATTACTTACTAATCCTGATTAATTCACTAATGGGCTCATAAATCTGGTTGATTCTAGGCATGGCTCTGATACCATGTTGAAATTTGAGCAAAATGATGAGCTATGGTGGATCAAACACTAGAATCAACATAATTAACAAAGTGATTAGCAAGTGATTAAGATGTAATTAGTGAATAACTAGCACATAGATTAATGTAGGCATGGATACTCAAAAACCAGCAAATTCTCATTAGGGCTATGCCTCAATTTATAGAGTTTACATCAAGCATCAAATCCCATTGATTTCTCCATGATTCACTCCCTGAATATCTCCACCTTTTGCCTGATTCTCTCCACCTCCTCTTTTCCCTGAATATCTCCCAGAATATCTCCACACTCCTAAATTCTCTCATGCTACCCATTATTCTCTCCCAGTAGATTCTTCTAACCTTTTCACAGGTTCTTTCACAATTACATCTCCTCTTTTACAGCCTCTATCCAAGAGCTTGTTCCCACACACACCCTATTCACTTGTATATTTCAATAATTTGCCTGCAGGTTTTGCATGTGGACTCAAAGATCTCTACATCTTTAATTGGATCCCCATCCCCAGAGAATTTTTATATGAGCTTTGAAATGATGTGTGGCTTCATTTGGGAGGGTATGGATTCTAGAGTAGTGCCTAGTTCCTTGACCATTCCTTGGCCCATTTTTGTAATCATATTCAACAAATCTGTCCTTGTGGCCACATTAAGATCTATGTTTGGATCCGCCCCCTGGTCTTTGACGAGCTACTTCCCCCCTACCTAGACCTCGTCCTCTTCCAACATTGGCTCTTACATTGGCTCTTCTAGGCATTTCTGGTCTTTAGGATGGTTCGGCCACTTCATTTTGGATTGGCTCATCATTAGTAGCCTCCGTACGCCTTTGTAGAATCAAGTGCTCCATGTCCTATAAGAATGTGGGATGATTGATCATTTGCTCGATATGTCTTTCTTGGTGTACATGTGGTCTTCTACTTCACCCATTTCCCTTGGTAGATTATCCCCTTCATCTTGGGTTACAAACCCTTCCTGCGCTCTTGCTCCATGTCCTATAAGAATGTGGGATGATTGATCATTTGCTCGATATGTCTTTCTTGGTGTACATGTGGTCTTCTACTTCACCCATTTCCCTTGGTAGATTATCCCCTTCATCTTGGGTTACAAACCCTTCCTTCGCTCTTGGATCTTCATTAATGGGCTTTAAGTTTGGAATTTCTCCCTCACTCCTGCCCATGACCATTTTCGGCTCTTTGCTACTTGATTGAAATAGGTTCACATTACCCATCTCCTTTTGTTCAGCCTTGGCCTTTGAGTCTTCAGCTCTTATTTCCTTAAGCTCAATTCTTGCAACTGCCATTCTACTTCAATCCTTTTTAGATATAATTCTACTTCCTCTGAGGTTGGGAAGAATACTTGACCTGTCTCGTGGCTGCGCTTTCTAAGTCTCTTCTCATTCGGGGGGTGCTAGTGTTAGACAACCTAGAATTTGAAGGTTGGATTGGTAATTCTTGATTCGGACCAAGTCCAACGCTAGTTGATAGGCCCATTCCCATAGATTGCACCTCCTCATCGTTGCTAGTTTGGAGACCAAAAAATCCCCGAGCTATATCAATGATACCATTGGATCTGGTAGGGGAGGGTGGTTTCTCCTCTTCCCCAAACCTGTGAGATCCCTGTCCCACCGCACAATGAATTCAGGGGTGCTAGCAGCGGAAGTAGCACTTCTTGTGCGGGCCAAGGTCCCACACTCGGGGCCTCGCCCCCACGGATATCCGGACAAGAGACTAATCCATCGGTTCTTCCAAAACTGACCTGGGAAAAACTTTCCTTGCTCGGAAAGCACGGGCGATTCCTCCAAGATAACTTTTCTCTAACGTAGTCAAAAGCCTTAACTAACGGAACTGATCTGACCGACGAACCCGTAAGTCCCATAGTTAGATCAAGGAAAAGATTGCACTTGGATCATAGTAGAGACCAACGCTTTTTTCCTCATTGAGAGGCACAGCTGTCGTTGATTCTTTTCCATAGAACAATTTTTGTCCGGGATTTATGTGAAGAATGGATGTGGATGTATGTGAAGAATGGAAGTGGATGTATGTGAAAGAATGGATGTGGATGTATGTATGTGAAAGGATGGATGTAGATGTAGGTGAAAGGATAGATGTGGATGTATAAGTGATAAGTATGGATGAGAATGTATGTGGATGTGAATGTGATGAGTATGAACGAGAATAGAGATGATGAGATGTGTTGTAAATTGGATGTGAATGAATGTGATAGCCTGTGAATCGAGATGTGAATGAGTGATAATAAGGGATGTGAATGAATGTGATGGCATGTGAATCGGGATAAGAATGAATGGTATGGGATGTAATGGATGTGATGTCATGCAAATTGAGATGTGAATGAATGGGATGTAATGGATGTGATGTCATGCAAATTGAGATGTGAATGAATAATATGGGATGTGATGGATGTGAATCGGGATAGATGTGAATGAATGGGATGTGAGTCAGGATAGATGTGAATGAATGTGATGTGGTCTGAATGAGATGTGTTGTGAATTAATGTGATGTGGTCTGAATGAGATGTGATGTGAGTGAATGTGATGTGGTCTAATTGAGAAGTGATGTGAGTGAATGTGATATGATGAGATGTGGATATGGGTAAATGCGAGAGGATGAGATCTGATGAGGATATTTAAGGGAAGAAGTGACGAGATGAAAAATGATGTGATTGGATGAGAATAGGAATTTATATGAAATCAATGTGGATTAAGTAATTTTGATTAATGTGGAAAGACGAGAGTTCATTATAGAAATTGTATTTATGTCCTATTTTTAAATGACTGTTTTATGTCAAGAATGCTGGGGAAGCATTTTGACCGTCTTGTGAATGAGGTCGTTGGAGACCTAGCTGATAAAGTTGCAATAGCTGTGTGACGGAGAGTCAATAGAGGATGTCTTGCATAGTAAGGTTGGTTGACAAGCCTCGGTTCGATTTAAATGGTGAGCTTCCAGTACGGTGGATGAGGGACCAAGGAAGTAGCCTATGAGTGAAGCGCTAGGTGACCTGCGAAGGATCCTAGAGGGTGCTAACCATACGGTACTCGGGCTTTGGTTTGCCGAAGATACCCTCGGGGAAGATATTGAATAAGGAGTAAGAGTTGTTTTCTGAATTCGGGCATGGATGTGGTTGATTGACCTTGTTGGTCCTCAACGGATGAGTCCATGGCTCTTTTATATGGATCCGTTGGTTGATCTTGCTGATCTTCAACAGAGATTCCATTTTGATATGTGAATATATTACCGATTATTATGAGCTAGAAACTATCAAAAAGGCCCCTGAGCGGTCAGGTGGTGAGAGTCTGGTTGCTAATGATGCCATAGATACATCGATGAAGGAATGATTGGAAATAAGGATTCAATCGGAGATTTTGAGGATTATGATCAGTGACACAATGGTTTCATTAAATGATTGTTTTTAAAGATAGATAATACTGAAAAAAAATCAATTTCGTATTGGGTGTATAAGTGGTGTGAGTAGTTTTAAGTTTGCATGAATATCCAGCTAGGGGGCCTGGGAACTCTTTTTCTTGGTACCCGCGGGACAAAACCTAACCAAATTTTTAATTGGATCCCATCACTAGAGTGGTTGGGCGGTTGGCTAACCCAAGGGACTAGATGGGGTTAGGCTGGACTGATGGATCCCTAAAATGAGACTAAATTTCTGTTGGTACGATAGATGAAGTAAATCCTGGATAAAAATTGTTCTATGGAAAAGAATAAATGGCTGTGCCTCTCAATGAGGAAAAAAGCGTTGGTCTCTATGATCCAAGTGCAATCTTTCCTTTGATCTGACTATGGGACTTACGGGTTTGGTTAGATCAGTTCAGTTAGTTAAGGTTTTTGACTACGTTAGAGAAAAGTTATCGTGGTGGAATCGCTCGTGCTTTCCGGGCAAGGGAAGTTTTTCCAAGTTCGGTTTTGGAAGAACCGATGGATTAGTCTCTTGTCTCACAGCTGGTATCAGAGCCATTTGGCTAAAGTGGATCAACCGATAAGCCAAGAATGTCATAAATTTATGAAGAAGCAGTAAAAGGTTGGAATTGTGTGATGAAACTCATACAAGCTGATATTCAGAATGAAATTCCTAAATTGGTAATTGGGTCTTCAAATGGAAGTACTGCAATTATATGGAATTCCTGACTTGCTTGAGGCCTAGACATGATGGTATTTACCTTATAGTTCCAAGGACCGTGTGACTAAGTTAAGGGATGGCAAAGTAAAAATCTATAAAATCGAAATTTTCCATGGAGTATTGTTCAAATGGAAATTTCGGTCTAATAGACCATTATTGTTTTAATTCAAATTAGATTAATTCAAGTCATAAATTGAATGTTAAAATTGAGAAATAGTCAGCCATACAAAGGAGGTTATGGTAAAATTTTCCTAAATTTTATGGAACTAAAGTTTATCATTAGGTTATTCTAAAAGAGTAATTCCCTCCGTTTGTGCATTCTAAAAGATTTATTTTTATATCAAAAGTTCTATTCTTATTAAAATTGAATTTATGCATAGAAAGATGCATAAAAGATTTATTTTTATTTCAAAAGTGTTATTCTCATTAAAATTAAATTTATGCATAGGAAGATGCATAAAAGATTTATTTTTATTTCAAAAGTGTTATTCTCATTAAAATTGAATTTATGCATATTAATAATCAATAGAAGACTTAGCCTAAGAGGATGATTGATGGTGACATCTACCCTTATGTCCCTGAAGGGTTGAAGATTTTCAAAAGAATTGGTGGCCACTCTTATTGCAAACAAGAGTAGATCCCTCAAACCATCAAGCCAAAGAACAGCTCACAGAAATTCAAGTAAGCTAGAAATCCTACTTTTTCTTGATTCCTTTTAATGGTTTTCTAATTTTTATTTTCTTTAAAATGAAAAAATGATGTTATGCCTTGTTGGAAAGGCTTTCCCTCTCTCTTCATTCTTAAATTCAGTCTTTCTTTATCCTAGATAAGTAATCAAATTGTTAGAATTAAACTTTTCATATTGTTTCTCTTTTAAAAGTGAAATTTGATTAGTTTAGAACACTTTAAACCATTTGGGATAATTTTTAAGTAACTTGAGGATAGAAAAAATTAAAAAATGGTCAGCCATACAAAGGAGGTTATGGCAAAATTTTCTTAAATTTTGTGGAATAAGTTTTATCTTTTATTATTCAAAAAGAGTAATCCCCCCACCAATTGTGTATTCTAAAAGTGTTATTTTCATTCTAGCCATAGAAAAATGCATAGTAGAAATATTTTTATTATAAAAGTGTTATTTTCATTAAAATTTAAACTTAATTCTTTTTACGATAAAATTTTTATTTTTGAGTTTTTTTAATAAGTTTTTAATGGCCTTTTTATAATGTTTTGTATTTTTAAGATTTTGACAAGAAAATAATAACTCTCAAAAAGGAAAGGAAAGTCATGCCAAATGCGTATGCAATATGCAATTGTGATTTTTTTAAATTAACTCTTTGGAATCTAGGCTGATCAAGATTATAGATGGATGATGATTGGAGCTAAATTATTGGAGTTGGACAATTGGACCTAAACAATTGGACCTTGATGATGAACATACTAGATGATCAGACCCAGATGATGAATAGGACCAGATGATTGGAACCCATCAATTAGACCTAGACAATTGAACATGAGCAATCGGGACTAGATGATTATAAATGCGAATTATCATGATTAGAGATGTGTATCATCTTTTTTGAGGAGAGAAAGAGAGAGAAACCCCACAACCCAATGTAACCTGTCCCAACAGAGTAAAACCACCTCTGAGCCACCGATGATGTAGGCCATGTGGTAGATGTTTGTGTGAGCACTTTAGTCAAGGTCACGGGCACTTAAGCCTTGGACACATAGAGAGAGAGAGTGTCAAGGACTATGAGTTAGGGACTTGAGGCACTGGTCGTGGGCTACCAAGTAAGAGGGAAACTTGGTATAGGGTCTAGGTGTGCTAGGATTGTTCACTTGAGGGTCCTTCGCCAGTTTCAACAAGAGACAATGTGAGCAGTTCAGGAAAATTCAATCAAATCACCCACCGAATCTGAAATTAAATTGAGACCTTGATTTTGATCTGAGGATTAATTACAAAATTCGAGGAATTCTGCTTGTTGGGAATCCAGACCTGTGATCTAGAAGTCTTGGGATACGGAATTAAGATATACTCATTCTATTCAAAAGAAAATCAAAACTGAAAACTTGCATAGAAACCCTGTTTTCTTAAAGGACTGTCTTATGCCAGAATGCTGGAGGGAGCATTATCTCTCAAAAACATTAAATACTCTTGGAATTGACTAATATTCACTAATGGACTAGTTTTTCTGTTTTAGGAGCGATTAATCCATTCCAAGAGTTAAACATTTCATAAATATGTTATTTGGAGATCATGTAAAAAGTCAAAGTTAGTATTCTTGAGTGTTTTGAGATCATCTAGATGTATCAAAATACCTAATTACATCAATTTCTTCATTAATGGAAAGAATTTCGCTGTCTTTTACATAATTTCATATAAGAGAAGAGACTAAATTAAGAGTTTAATCAATCTCTAATTATAAATTGATTACACATTAGTTGATGCACATAGCTAAGCAATTTCATGCCCTATCCAATGATGTGCTCAATGGTGTGAATAATTAGTGATTAGTGGTTAATTAAAGCTCTTAATTACTCTAAAAGAGAAAAAAATTAGTGAAAAAGTTAATCTTTGATTAATTTCTAATCACATTTTTACACAACTTATTAGTGGCTAATGAGCATTTAATGTAAAGATGCCAATGAGTTGTCAACTTGTCCATTTTGGAGGTCATTTATGAAGGGTGTAACGGGGTGTCATAAAAGTGTTGAGTTTTTTTATTCCCACTTACCTTTTTGGAAAAATGCCCATATCTCTCCAATATAAAATACAAAAAATATTCCCTCTACACACAAGAAAATTAGAATTTTTCTCTATACTTCAAAAAAAATCTACCTGACGCAAGCTACTTCATGGCGTGAGATAGCTTCTACTTCACTTCGTGACATAGGTCCGTGAAGTAGCCAAAAAAATAAAAATAAAATCTACCTCACATGAGCTACTTCACAATGTGAGATAGTCTCTACTTCATGGCCTGAGATAGATTCGTGAAGTTTTAAAAGAAAAAAATTCTACCTCACACGAGCTACTTCACGGTGTGAGATAGCCTCTTCTTCGCAGTGTGTGATAGGTTCGTGAAGTTTTTTTTTTTAAAGTATAAAAAACAGCCGTGTTTGGAGACATATATCTCCTAAATTGTGAGGCCGATGAACACGTTCTAGTTCTCATCACAAAGCCCTAATCAAGCTCTTTAAAATTGGTCTTAAGAGTCCGAGGGTAAAATCCATCGTTCTAGCCCTTTGACCAGCAGCCTCAAAATTTGACCCAAAAATCGAGGCAAAAATGAACTTAAAAGCACTAAAAATCACCTAAAATAGCCCGAAAAAGATCGCGTACCATATTCAGGCTGATTTTTGTTGAAATATATGATGTACAAGTGGTAAAGGGTGAGAGAAAGAGGTCATGTAGGTGTGAACATACCCCAAATAAAGTGGGTGGAAAAGGGATCTAGGGTTGGCCCAACCCTAGCCCTTGGTGAACCCTATATAAAGGAAAGGAGGCCTACATGACCTCTTTAACATAACACAAAGCGAGGGCATTGTAACTATCGGTGGGTGTCTAGCCCAGGATCGGAACCTGGCACCTCCACGTTACAAGCCGCCCCCATCAACCACTAGAACAAGCGTTCCGTCGACTGTCATCATTTTTCTCTGCGCCGCCTGGTGATGTGGTTTAAAAACCTTTGGTTTTCATCAAGATTTTTTATGAGAGAAAAAAAACAATCTTTTTTCACCAATAATATATATTTATATTAACTATTAAAGTCATACATCATCCCCAACAAAAACTCAACTATCTACTCCTTTTTAACCTCATTCAAGATTTTACAAAGAAATTCCCATTTTTCTCCTCACACAAGAAACTAGACTGATCCCACGAGATCTGCAGTAATAATAAGCAAGCCTCCATCATGGCCTCAGTAGTGCAGCCTTGACGAGACTATTTTTATAACATTCCCCCATGCTTTGACCACACCTTGACAGTAGGTCTAGTGCCAACCGGGTTCTTGTTAATAGAAAGGAATACACTTTTAACATCCACCTTTGATAGTTAAAGCACATGTATATTGTAGATCATGTAATCAAGAACCAAAAGTGATACTAGGAATACTTAATCTAAATTGATAGTAATCTCCTTTTTGAATCCTCACATTAACTCCCTAGTTATCTTCCAAACAAGGCATGCATAATTCAAGTCTTGCAAATAAACATTGTTGATGTTCTTTTTGGCTCACTCAAAGCAAAAACATTTAGAAAAATATCAATTGGACCAAACCAACCCAACTCAAGCCAAATGCTCTTGGACACCTTGAAAACCTCACTGAAGCATGAATTTCTTGAACCATCTTCGTTCACAAGCAATACCTACACCAACAATCAAGTATAGTCCATTCCACACTACGCAAAATGAGAGTTGTGTTCCCTCTTTGAGACTCTTCAAACTTCCCTCCATGTGATGTTGCTATAAAAGTTGAGTTGTAAAAGAAAATTCCATCAAGAGCAAGAGTTTTTGGTGACTTTTCTTGGACTTAATAACTCGTCAATACTAACTTGCATGCACCGCCACAAATGTATAGTAAGTCTTTGCAAGGGTTTATCCTCCACCAATTCTAGTGGAAATATGCCATCTCGAGTAATCCTTTGACCTACATTGCGAGGAAGTTGAAGTCACGACGGTGAAGATGAATATTGAAGATAATGGAAAGATAAATATAGGGTGAGCCTTGTGGGGAGAACTTAAAACCTCTTCAAGATATAATCTATGTGAGAAACAAAGGATCTTGTATAGTAACGGAATGGGAGGTGTTTTGAGCAATACAAAGGGTCACTTGGGAAAGAAACACCAAAGATGATTAGTTGGGCTCCACCTAAAAACAAGCTTGCAAAAAAAGGTGAGGAAAATAATTGAGTAGGTGGTGTGTAAGAAAGTGGGGGGGGGGGTGGGGGGTTGAGACAGAGTCCATCCAATAAAAAAGTTAGGTCCCACCAATGTGCCAAGCTCCCCTCTAATTGGTCCATTTTCAGACTAGCATGGCTAATGATGAGGTCCAAGCATTTTTTAGATTATCGTTAATGAGGAGGCCTTTTTTTATTTCCAAAGGCAGTCTTTTGAGGGATGTAACCACTCATATACAACCCTACAATGTAAGGGCTTGAACCCCACCCCCACCCCTACCACCCCCACCCCCACCCCCACCCCCAACAACGAACCTCTTGGTGGGTCCATCCAATAAAGAAGTTAGCGCCCACCAATGTGCACTAGCTCCCACCAAATGTGCACCGAACCTCCCCTCCAACTGATCCATTTTTTAGATTAGCGCTAATGACAAGGTCGTCCAATTTTTAGATTAGCCCTAATGAGCAGGCCCTTCAAAAGTGCCCTGTCAAATTCGAGGTGGGACACGGCTTGAGCACTCACATGGTGCCTACTCAAGTGCGCTTTCAAGTGTCTTGTTTTCCACTCAAAGCAGAACCAGCACAGTCCACGAGAGCGCTCTCTCTCTCTCTCTCTCTCTCTCTCTCTCTCTCGCATTTAATCCCCTTGCCTCTTGAAGCTTTACTAGCTCTCCAAAACATGAGCGGCTTCTGCAAGTCTCTCGTTTTTGTGCTGCTCTTTTCTGCTCCCTTCACTAAAGCGGTGGTGGCGAAGACAAGGGAGGAGGTGAAGATGGTGTTCTACATGCACGACATCCCTACCTCGGCCAACCCCACGGCCGTTATGGTGGCGGCAGCCAACGGCAACTTCAGCAAGCCATTCGGGTTAGGCGTAACCTTCGTGTTTGACGACAAGCTAACGGAGGGGCCTCACCCAGACTCGGGCGTGGTGGGGAGGGGCCAGGGCTTCTACAGCCTTGCTTCTCTCACCAGCCCAGATCTTTTGCTGGTCTTCACGGCCGTGCTGCACACTCCGGAGCACAACGGCAGCACCATCTGCCTCCATGGCTCCGACCGAACTGGCCTGCCCGAGAGGGAGATCGGCGTGGTGGGCGGCACCGGCCACTTCAGATTCGCTCAGGGCTACGCTACCATCCGCACCGTCTCCGTCAACGGCTTGAACGCGGTGTTGAGGTTCAGCGTTACAATGCGGTTTTGATCACCTTAGTCAAAGTTATCACATTGTTGTTTTGTTTTGAATACCTTACCCCTCATGGGATAAGCCTTCATGCACTAATCGGGAGAGTCCTTAGATTGACATTGTGTTTCTTAACACATTTGTTGTGTATTGCTGCTTTTGGAGTTGCATTTATTGTTAACTTCTCTAACAGCATTCTAAACATTTAGGAGGAGGACTACATATTATCTGTTGAGAAAAGAAGCTAATAAGTTTTGTTAAACTATACAATCGGTACAGTACAGTTATGAAGATATGTATTTCTTACTTCCTACATGTCATATTTCAAAGGTTTATGTCTCGTTTCAAGTATTCAATTTTTTTCTATAAAATGAGAAATTTAAAAACTCTCACATGTAAAGTTAAGCCTTCAATGTGTACACATGGAAAATTTATTCAAAAAGGAACTACAAGAACTTCGTGAATTGTAAACAACTCTAAAGGTAGCAAAAAAAAAATTAATTAATTCATTTCGATTAGATAATGAAAATATATCTCTAAAGTCTACGAGAACATGTCCACCATTTATATACTAAGCTAAAAGCTCCAATGATAGTACAAAATATTTTTAAGAGTTATCACAATGACCTTCAATAAAGTACTAACTAAGAATAGTTTCTTTCAAGGGCTCCTATACAATTCAATTCCCCAATGAACAACTTCTAAGAGTGCATGAGTAAATGCTTTGCTTTATAATTACTCTACTTCTCATATGAACATGATTGCAAAGACATGGTAGAAGAACTTACCAAAATAATCTAGCTACAACTCGATTTCTTTGCAGACGGAGTGTAGTGGCTCTAGTGAGGCAAACTCCGCTTCCATTTATCCCCAAGGTTGGCTTTAGCAGAGCAAAGAAGGTCAAATACAACACGGGCTTGAGAAGGGAGTAGTTCTGACAAGGCGCTCATAGATGGAGCTTGGATTGCTCAAGCAGCCGACATGGAAAGATAGAGGGAGAGATAGTAATTTTGATTCTTCAAGAGTTTAGATATAAAGAGGTAGAATTCAAGAAATTATACCCTATGCTAGTGGAGGGTAAAATTAGAAAAAATGGTTCTTTTTTCTTTTTCAAACCCCACCCTAAAGGGAAAAAAATTGCTCACGTTCTTCAATGAGAGTTGAGACTTCACCCTTGAGGGTTTTCGATAAGCAGAGTGACCTCATTGGTAGTCCATAAAAGTTAAAGTTTGAAGAGGTGTGGCCACTCCTAAAGCCTTAGTACTTAGTAATATTAAAAAAGTTATAGATATTGAATATAAAATTCAAAATGCTTTTTAAAGAGGCCTCAACATCACATTTTAAAAAAAAATATTTTTTAAACCTTAAAAAGGTTCAATTTCTTTTAATACCCTTGAAATTTTCTATTTATGAAAATCTTTTACTTTTATTATTCAAATTCAATTCTGAAAAATTATTATTCACTTGATTTTCAATGTTAGTTTTTGGTGAACCATTGGTAACTTATTTCTCTTTTACTTGATCTTCGAAGAAGTGGCCTAGTGATGGTCTCAAAGATGGACACATGCACACAAAGCAAGAGCTATATCCAATGGGAAAAAAGTGCAAGTCATCCAATACTTGCATGCTTTCTAATGGCTTGTTTCAGAACCTACTTAAAACACCAACACCAAAATTGAAGTGTAGCCTAGAATTAGACACAAGAAGGTAAGAATACCAACAAGCTTTCTATATAACGTCTCATTCACAAGGTTTAAAGTTTCTTTAATAGATAGATTGAGATCCTTCACAATGTCTAAAGTTTCTTTAATAGACCGCTTGAGATCAATCTCCATGGGGATATCAAACTGCCTTGAGTTTAGGTTTGCCAAAAGTCTTGAGAGTCCCACTTGCATATTTTTAGCGAGAGAGAAAAAATTTATCTATCTTTTACTAGACTTCAATCCTTTAAACAATAATGTATGAGCCCAAGATAAGTCATCTCAAACTCTACAATAAGCACTATGTCTATAAGATCTTTTTGGTGATTCCCTATTAAGATGAGTCCTCCTACATAGAGAAAAATAATCGTATACTTTATATACTAGGTTGTCTTACAAAAGATAAATGCTTAGTCAAGCGAGGAAGATGGAAAAGTTCCTTACGGTAGGTCGAGCAAGTGAAATCATGTTAACCTACAAAGTGGTTAACATATTATATTTGGTCCACTACTAAATAGGCTACATGCTATAGTGTAAAGAGAATGCGGGGAAAAGAGAGAGCTTGAGTTCCTTGCAATCAAACACACACACAAGAGACAGCAAGACACAAGCGAGAGATGAATGGTTAAATTTTATTCTATCTTCTTCTCTTCTCTACAACCATTAAACTAAAGAGATAAGAGTACACAATATAAGGAAAAGTAATCTCCTATTATAACATACAATGGTCAATTCCCATAGGGTGAATCTGACTATGTGAGATGGCACTATAAGTATGCCATAACTCTAGTACTCCAAAATGTTTGTCTCACATAGGCTGTCACTCACATGAGCACTCACATGGTGCCTACTCAAGCGCGCTTTCAAGTGTCTTCTTTTCCACTCAAAGCAGAACCAGCACAGTCCACAATAGCTCTCTCTCTCTCTCTCTCTCTCTCTCTCTCTCTCGCATTTAATCCCCTTGCCTCTTGAAGCTTTACTAGCTCTCCAAAACATGAGCGGCTTCTTCAAGTCTCTCGTTTTTGTGCTGCTCTTTTCTGCTCCCTTCACTAACGCGGTGGTGGCGAAGAGGACGGAGGAGGTGAAGATGGTGTTCTACATGCACGACATCCCTACCTCGGCCAACCCCACGGCCGTTATGGTGGCGGCAGCCAACGGCAACTTCAGCAAGCCATTCGGGTTAGGCGTAACCTTCGTGTTTGACGACAAGCTAACGGAGGGGCCTCACCCAGACTCGGGCGTGGTGGGGAGGGGCCAGGGCTTCTACAGCCTTGCTTCTCTCACCAGCCCAGATCTTTTGCTGGTCTTCACGGCCGTGCTGCACACTCCGGAGCACAACGGCAGCACCATCTGCTTCCATGGCTCCGACCGAACTGGCCTGCCCGAGAGGGAGATCGGCGTGGTGGGCGGCACCGGCCACTTCAGATTCGCTCAGGGCTACGCGACCATCCGCACCGTCTCCGTCAACGGCTTGAACGCGGTGTTGAGGTTCAGCGTTACAATCCGGTTTGGATCACCTTAGTCAAAGTTATCACATTGTTTTTTTGTTTTGAATACCTTAGAGTGCATTGTTGTTTTGTTTTGCTTTTGGAGTTGCATTTATTGTTAACTTCTCCAACAGCATTCTAAATATTTAGGAGGAGGACTACATATTATCTGTTGAGAAAAGAAGTTAATAAGTTTTGTTAAACTATACAATCGGTACAGTACAGTTATGAAGATATGTATTTCTTACTTCCTACATGTCATATTTCAAAGGTTTATGTCTCATTTCAAGTATTCAATTTTTTTCTATAAAATAAGAAATTTAAAAACTCTCACATGTAAAGTTAAGCCTTCACATGGAAAATTTATGCAAAAAGGAACTACAAGAACTTCGCGAATCGTAAACAACTCTAAAGGTGGCAAAAAAATAATAATTAATTCATTTCGATTAGATAATGAAAATATATCTCTAAAGTCTATGAGAACATGTCCACCATTTATATACTAAGCTAAAAGCTCCAATGATAGTACAAAATATTTTTAAGAGTTATCACAATGACCTTCAATAAAGTACTAACTAAGAATAGTTTCTTTAAGGGCTCCTATACAATTCAATTCCCCAATGAACAACTTCTAAGAGTGCATGAGTAAATGCTTTGCTTTATAATTACTCTACTTTTCATATGAACATGATTGCAAAGACATGGTTGAAGAACTTACCAAAATAATCTAGCTACAACTCGATTTCTTTGCAGACGGAGTGCAGTGGCTCTAGTGAGGCAAACTCCGCTTCCATTTATCCCCAAGGTTGGCTTTAGTAGAGCAAAGAAGGTCAAATACAACACGGGCTTGAGAAGGGAGTAGTTCTGACAAGGCGTTCATAGATGGAGCTTGGATTGCTCAAGCAGCCGACATGGAAAGATGGGGGGAGAGACAGTAATTTTGATTCTTCAAGAGTCTAGATATAAAGAGGTAGAATTCAAGAAATTATACCCTATGCTAGTGGAGGGTAAAATTGGGAAGAATGGTTCTTTTTTCTTTTTCAAACCCCACCCTAAAGGGGAAAAAAATTGCTCACGTTCTTCAGTGAGAGATGAGACTTCACCCTTGAGGGTTTTCACATGGAAGGAAAGTTGACTCACTCACTGATGATTGTGATATGCTGGGGTTGCAACTGTGCCCATCTCTCAAATAATCTCCATCTCTCAAATAAGCTCATTCATGACTAACTGTTCAAACCTCAGCTGAGGTGACGGCAGCTACGCATTAACAGTGAATCAGACCAGCTCTGACACCATGTGAAGAGATTCACAATGGTGTTGAGAGCTTGCTCAAGGTCGAGTGAAGGAGAAAGAGATAAGGTGCTCAAAACTCACCCACACAATCCCATGTGAAGAGATTCACAATGGTGTTAGAGAGCTTACCTCAAGGTCGAGTGAAGGAGAAAGAGATAAGGTGCTAAAAACTCACCCACACAATCACAAGGAGAGAAATTCACACATATACAAGAAAAAATCTTGCTTGTGATTTGCTCAAGATTACAACTACGCTCACCCTCTTACAATGAAAATGAAACACAATATGCCTTTATGTAGGCATGGTCCCCTAGGATTAGGGTTTGCATCCCTAAGGCGACTTCACACACTCTCACCCTACCTACACCCTTGTTCACATGCCAAGTTTATTTTCTAACATTTACAAGCTACTGATGAGTCTTGCACATTAACTTCCCTTGGGATGACTAGGGTGGTGTGCTTTGGAACCCAAATCTAGTTGTTACCTTTGGGGAAGCCTTGAGCTTTGAAGAAGACGAGTGGGAACCCACCTTAAAGTAACATTAGGGTTGGCTTTCTTTGAGAGATGACTTTTCCTAGGCTTTTGGACCATATGGAGTAGGTTGAGTAGCCTTGGGAACGAATTTGAAGGTAGGCTGAGGCTTCTTGGCTTGTTTCCTTGTCGAGCATTGGTCCCTCTTCGGGAAAGATGTGGATGTAGAGTTGGACTCTGAAGACTTGGTTGGTAATGATATTGAGGTTAGTATGGAGGAAGTAACCTTAGGTTGAGTTGTTGTTGAGGCTTCCAGTGCTAAGTGTTGTAGCATAGTTGTAATGTGCATGGAGTGTAAGGGTGTAGAGTTAGTGGAGACACTTCTTGTGGCCTAGTTATAGTGCATTGCATAGCTTTCATCCATGCTCAACCAAAATTGACTTATTCCTTCACTTTCCTTCATTGTCCCAGAGCAGGCGTAGCCCAAAAATTGCTCAACCAAGGCCTGTTTGCACCATAGATGATAATTTTTAGAATGCCTAGCACTTTGGTATTCTTGTTATTGATGCCTTTTAATCTCAAAGGAGAAGTTACTAACTAAGGCTTTCCCAATTGGATCCATACATTAAAAGAGAGTAAATTGTGACTTGGTCTGATATCAAGCAATGCATTAATATAGAGCACTTTATCATAAGGCCTAGGTAATTCAACTTGGATTTTGAGAGATGCAATGTGATCTTCTATTTCCCCAACAACCTCTCCTACATAAGCTTGTGCAGTTTTTAAGCTTTCTTTGCATCGCGTGATGAAGCTTGATTTGTCTAGCTAGAGCTTCCTCTCAAGCTTAAATTTTCTTTTGAGTAGCCCATTCTTTTGTAGCTTGCTTATCATGAGTAGTATGTAATGCTTCCTCACTGGGAGGACCATAGTATTTTTGAATTAAGAAGATGGTTTCAATTCCATCTAGAGTTTCCACATGTACTGTATGTTGGGATGTAATCTCGCATACCCTGAATGGTCCTTTCCCCGTATATTTAATCTTTTTCTTTTCATTTTGGACCCCATACATAAGTACAAGATCCCCAATGTTAAGTTCCTTATCTTTAACATGTTTGTCAAACACTTTTTCCTTTTCTTTTTCTCAACTAGCGTAGTTTACACTACTAGTTGTCTCTCCTCCTCAAGTCGTTCTAAAGTGAGTAAATGTTCAACTAATTCATTAACCCCAAGCTTTTCAATTATAGCCACTCTTAAGTAAGGTACCACTTGACCATTGGCCTATGGGTAATAGGCCGTTGACTTGCGATGTGAGATCGTGAGAGTGCTAGTGAGATATTTGATCACATTGTCGATAAAATGACTCCCTTGATCACTCACTATCTCACATGGGCATCCAAAGAGTGTTATGATGTTCTCATAAAGAAATTTAGCAGTTGCACAGGAATCTTCCTTCATTGAAGCTCGTGCTTCAACCCATTTAGTAACGTAATTTGTTGTTGCACAAGCAATAATGAAATATCTTGCTTGTGTTCCTTATGCAATAGGACTAATTGGTCCAACAAAGTCTAGATCCTAATTTTCAAAAGGTTGGTCTACTCAAACAAGATGCAAGGGCATCATGTCCTTCCTTTACAGTTGTTAATCCCATGTTGGATTAACAAATATGCTCCTCCATTTGACGACATTAATAAGTGTCATGCAAAGGCACTATAAAGTTGTACATTATGAGATACTGACCACCCAAGGCCTTACTTAGTAAGTTTTGGGTGCCCAAGTGTGAATAAGGGCCAGTTGTATATAAGGTATTTTCGCATAATGAATGGACATATTCCCCCTTTGTTCTATGAGAGCTCTTGTCTTGTATTGTGAGAGAGTGAGAGAGTGTACACTAGTGCATGTGCCTTCTCTATGCATGCTTGTGGTAGAGGAGTAAGAGAGAGATTTCCTTGTGTGGTGGTGTGAGTGACTCTACGATGACAGCGTGGAGGTGGAGCTTGGAGGATTAAAGCTTTCCGAAGTGAGCTTGGAGACCTCAAGGGTCACGAGCTCGAAGCATTGGTAAGTTCCCAATGATGGTTATTGTCTATTGCTTAATCCAATGGTGAATGTTAGAGTTCTCTCTTTGGAGGTATGGCAACCCATAACATTTTTGGCACCGCTACTGAGGAAACAGCATTGTTTCTTCCATTCTCCTTGAGTTTTAGCTCCCACTATATAAGTTTCGTCATTGCCTTTGCATTTAGAAAGTGCATTGTGTGTAAAGAATGAATGGATATGGTTTGAGTGGAAGTGAAGATTTTTTAGAAATTTTTTGTTTTTGATGTGTGGGTGAGTACTTGGGTGATCCTAGAGGAAAGCTACACCGTCTTTTTCTTTTGATTTTTATGTTTGTATCATCAAACTTGCTGGCGTGAATGAGCAGGTGTGATACTTTATTTTCTATTTTTTTCAAAAAATCCACAAAAATCACAAAAAATAAAGGAGCCATTGGTTGTGCTTTGAACTTGCATTACACTCCTTACTACTAGCACAACCATTTTGGAGCATCTGGATAGGTAACTTACACCCAGGGAGGTTTTATTAGGTGGTTTTCCGAGGTCAACATATTGCCAGAGGCAGTTTATAGGCATAATAAGTTGGGTGTTTTACAGCCAGCTCCATTTAAGGTTAAGATGATAGCCAGCTCCATTTAAGGTTAAGATGACAGACCAAAGGAGACTGCACAACCTCTTGAAATTTTGAGAAATCAGGACATTAGAGTGGCAGGTTTAAAATTTAGAGTAAATTTCGTGGTTCTCAAAATGGATAGTGATGAACAACATTCATATGATATGTTGTTGGGGTGACCTTGGTTTAGATTGGCCAAGCTTAACCATGATTGCGGCGCAGACACTGCTTTGATATGATTTGGTAAGAAGGAAATTCAACTTTCCTTGGAACATAAGGCTCTCCTAAAGCAATGCCATAGGCCATTGGTAGCTCAGACTATTAATTTGGCAAATGAGGTAGAGGATGATGAGGAGGATTGTGGTTGCTAATCCAACAGTGGTGCCTATCTTTGAGATTGATTCTGAGAAGATTTTGTAGGAATATGGGGGGTTTTCTCAAGCCATCTCAGTTCAGTCTACTGATCTAAGTTAGAGCTCACAAACAGTTTTGGATGATCCGGTCAGAGTTTTGAATTAGTCTTGGATGATACAGGTGACAAGTTGGAGCAAAATGATTAGAAAGCCATTAGGGAGGCTGAGCAGTATTAGGGAGGTAGCATATTAGGGAGGCTGAGAAGAGATTTGAGCAGTATATGAAAAAGTCTTGCCATGTTTGTGTAGATGATTTGTAAGAGTTGAATCTTGTCTCTCAAGAAGAATCAAAACTAGTGAAAGTAAGTGTTTTTGTTGGAGGTCAGTTCCTTGATGATCTGTTTAATCTGTTGACAGAGTTCAAAGACATTTTTTCTTGGGAGTATTCGGATATGAAAGGTATAGATCCTACATATACCAGCATAGAATTAATCTTAAGAAGGATGCAGTTCCAGTGATCTAGCATAGGTAAAGGATGAATCCAAATTATGTGAAACTGGTGAAGGTAGAAATTGATAAGTTGTTGAGGATAGGATTCATCAAATTGGTGGATAAAGTGACTTGGTTATCACTGATTCTGGTAGTACCAATGAAAAATGGTAAGATCAGGGTGTGTGTAGATGATAGGAAGCTAAATGTAGCAACTATTTCAAGCCCATTTCCCTTGCCATTTACTGACACTCTATTAGATGATGTAGCTGGTCATGAGATGTGGGTTTTAAGGCTATAACTAGGTCCATATGGCAGAAGAAGACATGGATAAGACTATTTTTATCACTGAATGGGGAGATTTTGTGAGCACAGTGATGAAATTTGGCTTAAATAATGGTCCTTTGTCTTTTTAGGAAACAACACATAGGACTTTTGAACCATATCTATCAGAGTTCATGAGAGTTTTCTTGGGCAATTATAGTGTTTTCAAGAGACGGAGGGATCATTTAAAGCATCTTCAGTTGGGTTTTCTAAGATGGAGGATGTTTGGCATGAGTCTGAATCATTTTAAATGTGCCTTGCTATGAAGATAGGGGTGCTGTTAGGTCAAGTTATTTCTCGAGATGGTATGTCAGTTGATCCTCGCAAAGTGGAGGCAATTTAGAAGGCAATAGCTCCAAAAAATGTCACTAAGATCATGAGGTTTGTGGGACAGTTTAAGTGGCATAGCCATTTTCTACGGTATTTGTCAGATGTGTGTGCTCCTTCGTCTTACCTTACTAAAAAGGGCGTGGAGTATGTGTGGTCTAGTAGTCAAGAGAGGTCTTTTTAGATTTTAAAGAAGATGTTGGTGGTGGCACCTATTTTACAGCCCCACATTGGGATTTACCATTCCATGTGTTTGTTGATGCATTTGATTTGGCTCTGTTAGAGCTATTTTGATGTAGGAGAAGATCAAAGAGTGGTTCAAGCCAGTGTATTACGCCACAAGAATCATGTCCTCAGTTGAAAAGAATTACTGAGTAAATGAATGAGAGGCATTAGGCATGGTTTATGCAGTGCAAAAGTTCAGGCATTATTTGTTGGGCAACAAAGTGATGTTCCATGTACATCACCAAGCATTGTTGTATTTGATTAAGAAGCCACAAGAAGGCTAGATATGTGGATGTTACTTCTCTAGGAATTTGAATTTTCCATTGTGCATACCCCGGGCAAAGAGCATGTTGTAATTATTTGAGTCAATTGGAGGTAGTAGAACCAACAACTGGGATTTTTGATGAGCTTCCAGATGGTGATTTGTTTCAGGTTCAAGTGTTGGATACTACTTCATATTATGATCAAATTCTCAGTTTCCTGTTGGATGGGGTGATGTCGGATTATCTAACTACATATCAAAGAAGGAGATTGGCCTTGTAGAGTAAATCTTTTGTTGTGAGGATTGCAGGCTTGGTGTACAAAAGAGGTATAGATCAGGTTATCAAGAGATGTGTACCGGACTTCGAACAAAATTTGGTTTTGTAGGAGGCTCATGCTAGATTATCAGGGAACATTTTTTAGGCCCTATTATTGTCAAAAATGTGCTCAAACAGGATTGTGGTGGCCTGTTGTGTTGAGAGATGTCATCAATATGCAAAGGGGTGCCTGATTTGCCTCATAGATGGTGGAACTTGTTTTTGGGCCTTCATGCTTGCTATTTGGTGCTCGGAGTGCTTCTGTTGGGAGTCCATCCACCATCAAGAACTGCAATCTACTCCTCTCCTTAAATTGAGGGACTTGGGTTTGGATCTCCTAATAGAATATAGCTATCACCTATAGGCATTTATAGGTACTCGCTTTTGCAGGTTTACGCATGGAATTTAAAAGCATGCTTAATGATTACACTCTCACTTTCTCCTCTCATTCCTGATATAATAGTTGATATGTAAGTAACAAAATTTGCCATTATATTCTAGAGAGTCATATAGATGAGGATTTGTATTATGATAATAGTTACAGTGCAAATTGCCACCTAGAAGGCTTTAGTACTTGGGAAAGGTCAACACAAACTCAATGGATCTTGGAATAACAAACTTTAAAAAGACTTTTTACAAAGTTTATTGGGTTTTTATACCGCTTGGATCTTGGGAGACCATTCTCACATGTCTTTCTATGATTGGTTACAAATGACATTGGATCCTTAATTTAGATTCTTTCCTTGGCTACTTCGTACAAGTTTTGTGCTTCTTCTTGGTCATTCTTTTGGCTTTCTAAGTCTTTGTGACTTTGCATCCTTAGATTTACTTTTTCATGTAAACTCAGTAGGCCTAGCTTGGTGGTCTTAATTGTCTTGCTACAGTTTCTCACAAACATGCTTTGGCTGTCCCCATCCACCCTACTCACTCAGCTGGTTCTTCCTCATCTGAGCTTGGAAAAACTCATCTAGTTCATTGTTCCTCACCTAGTCTTAGAAAACATCTTTTGCTTTCCCAAGTGAGGCTTTCATCAGGGCGCACTCTGCTACCCTATGAGGTCCTTGATAATAAAAGCATTTGTATTGGAGGCCTCTGAGTTATTATGCTCATGTCTCTCCCTTTCCACTAGATAGCAAATGTTTTAAAGATCAACATTTGTATTGGGGGCCGTTGAGTTATTATGCTCATGTCTCTCCCCTTCCCACTAGGCAGAGGTTTTAAACATTGGCACTAGCGCTACTCTTTATATAACATAGAAATTAGACACAATATCTTACGCGTGCTCATAATATTCATGATTAAGTTTAGAATCACATGGATATTTACTTTCCAGTGATTTTTTGACCAAAACTTGATTGATTAGGGTAATATTTTGTGGAGGTGGTTATGGTGGTAAGTGTACTGGGTAGTACCCTATAAATTCCTCGTATGTATCCTTTGGCTTATGTATCTTATTACCATTTTGGGGGGTTGGTGGTGCTCGCAGAGCTAGGGTTGGTCAACGACTAGAACTTGTGCAAGTGACTAGAACTTGTGCAAGTGATGCTTATTGAGCACCATATCTACAAATAGATGTTTCATGATTTTCAAGGAATCTATAGATATTGTATGCAATAAAGCAATGTTCTAGGTTGTAAATGCGAGCAATCACTACTTGTATGATTTTGTCTACATATTGAGCACTAGACTGACTTCCTTCTTAGAGAAAGGTATACATTGCTAGGAGGTTCCCTTACCTCTTTTAGCTTGACCTTTTCAAGAATTGATGATGATGTTAGTTTATTGATAGTTATATATTTTTACGTGCATGTCCCTAGTATCCGAGTTAGAATAAATATACACTTGGGACGGTGTAGCTAGAGATGGAGTCTCGTTTTCCTCAAGATAAGGTAATTCTAACATGTTATTCTCAAATTCTCTTGCCAATTTGCAACACATATCCAACGTGGCTGGTTGTGACAAGAGAAAATAGTCATATATAGGGTCTTGTACTCCCTTGCAAAAGCATGGCAATAATTGTTCATTGGTGATCCTCTCCCAAAGCATGACAATAACTATTAATTGGTGAGCCTCTCCCGAAGCTTGTAACACGTTTGCGAGTAAAATAGGTAATATTTTCTCAAAAAAGAAACATTTGGCATCTTTCAAAGATTCCTTCCAAAAAAAGACATTTTTAAAGGGTTTTTTTTGAAAACATTATACTCATGAGTAAAGCATGTCCAAAAAATGACAAACTTTTGGGCACTGTGTACAAATGACATGATATAAAATGACAAATAAACTCAAAAATTTGAGATTTTTTTTTGACAAAATGTTACTTGAAAAGTAGACAACTTCTAAAATAAAAGTACAAATTCATGTCATAATTTGGAGTATTACATTAACAATTGGAATGTTAATAAAAAACCATACTCTGCTCAGTGTAGCTCCCACACTACTTATTCTTCACTATTACTGAATCCTCCACTATCACTAGTGGCAGTCTCATCCCCCCTGAGGAAGTTGATGATGCGTACTTCTCTTTACTATCCACCACAAGTACATTTTCCTCCTCTCTAAGTGAACTCCTGGAGGAAGAACTCCACTACTTTGTTGGCGTGTCCACGACACATTTGGTGATGAAGTGTTTACATTTGTAAGATTCCTCCCCAGCCTCTCAAAATGTCCAGCATATTCCCCTGTAATCAATTCCCTCTGCAGAAATATAAGAGATCTTGTCTCTGCCTGTTTTGGCATTGAGAGAGAAAATATTCTAGAGAGAGAATATTCAGATTTTGAATATTTTTGGATAGAAAAATATCTCATCTTATTAAAATGAATTCCCCTAAAACAGAAATTCAGAAAGAATTTTCCAATGTGCAATTGGAATTAATTGGAAATGGGTATAAAGGACCTTAGCCTAAGGGTCTAGATTTTCAAAAATTTTAGATTATGGTCCAATTAAGGTTCCTTTGGGCCAATAGCATCAATCCATGTGTAGGGAGGAGATAAATCCAATTTGTAAAAGAAGATACCCAAAAATGAGTAAATGCTCACATAAGATGAAGAGTTGACTATGTACAAGGTTTATTAGTAAGAAACTATGAGTAATATAAAAAATATGAGATATTTTGGGTATCCAAAAATGAGTAAATGCTCACATAAGATGAAGAGTTGAAAATGTACAAGGTTTATTAGTAAAAAACTATGAGCAATATTAAAAATATGAGATATTTTGGGTATAATAATTCCATTTTGACACATATGTAAGGAAGGGGAGTCCATTAAAGGAGGTGCATATTTCACATGCTTGAATGAGTTTTAAACTCAAAATTAATGTGATATTTTTATCTCTTCTCTCTCTTGAATCAAACCAAATCAAAATGGAACCAAACCGAATCAAAATGGAACCAAAATGGAACCAAACCGAATCAAAATGGAACCCAAATGGAACCAAACCGAATAAAAAAAGAACCAAACTAGATCCAAATCTAGTCCAAATTCAACCAAACTGAATTTGGAAAATTCTAGAATTCAGTTAGCTTTGGTTAGAGCTTCCCTCTCCTATAAATAGAACATGAGTCCTTTGAAAAAAATAGAAGAATTTTACTATACTAGAGTTATGCTGAAATAATGCTAATTTCTACTATTCTCTAAAATTCTCTCCAAATTGAAGAAATTGGAGCTTCCCTCTTTCTTCAATCCCCATTGGTGGCTCCATCACATACTTAACCAATTGATTGGTTGGGGGCCTCTACCGTGAACAAAGAATCAAGCAATTTGTAAGGTAATTAGTGAATTTTGATCATTTTCTATAATTTCTCAATGTTTCTCTCTTCTCAATCCCTCTCAAGCTTGAGAAGCTTAATTGGAATGGTTTTTGAATGCTATTGAAGTTAATTGATGAATGGTAGTGAAGAGTTACATAATTTGATGAATGCTATTGAAGTTAATTGATTAATGATAGTTAAGAATTACATAAATTTCCATTTATGCTTAATTCTAATGGTTTTTATGTAATTTCTCTCTCTCACTCAAGAAATGGTCATACTCATGACCCATTCTCAATCCAAATGAAGCTTTTCATAAAGCTTTTTCTTAATCCAAGATTAATCTATGCTTGAGGTCAAATTAATGCCCTTTTTCTATGCTTTTAGTTTATGTATTTCATGAATATTGATGATTCAACCCATTATTGGATTAATGATCCAATTAGGAATCATTCTAATCATTTTCTTAATGATAAGCTTTATCCTTCAAAATAAATTAAGATTTATCAATCATAGTAGCGGAGCTATGGCAAAATTTTTATAAAAATTACACATAAAATAATTTTATTCAAAGCATGAAAAGAGAACTTCCTACCATATTCTAGGAATTATCATCCTAGATTAATTGAAAGAATTTTATTGTAATCATGGAGAAATTGATTTTTATGTTATGCATAATTGATGATTATTTTATTGTAAAAGTGTTACTTTTATCATATTTGGATTTCATGCATAGAGGTATGCATAAAAGAATTATTATTTTAATATAAAAGTGTTTCTTTTATCATATTTGGATTTCATACATAGAGGTATGCATAAAAGTTGATTATTTTATTATAAAAGTGTTTCTTTTATCATATTTGAATTTCATGCATAGAGGTATGCATAAAAGTTGATTATTTTATTATAAAAGTGTTACTTTTATCATATTTGGATTTCATGCATAGAGGTATGCATAAAAGTTGATTATTTTATTATAAAAGTA
The DNA here is from genome assembly GCF_041138505.1 of Cibotium barometz. Lineage (NCBI taxonomy): Eukaryota > Viridiplantae > Streptophyta > Polypodiopsida > Cyatheales > Cibotiaceae > Cibotium > Cibotium barometz. The sequence continues at coordinate 4,249,581 of NC_141094.1, read as the reverse complement.
TTACTTTTATCATATTTGAATTTCATGCATAGAGGTATGCATAAAAATTGATTATTTTATTATAAAAGTGTGACTTTTATCTTATTTGGATTTCATGCATAGAGGTATGCATAAAAGTTGATTATTTTATTATAAAAGTGTGACTTTTATCATATTTGGATTTCATGCATAGAGGTATGCATAAAAGTTGATTATTTTATTATAAAAGTGTGACTTTTATCAGATTTGTGTTAAGATGAGTTAGGATGTGTTAAGATGTGTATGGGACGAGGTAGAGAGTGTATCTGATGGGATAAGATGTATATGAGATGTGTTAGGGCGAGAATGGATGTAGTATGGATGTATGGATGTAGATACGGATGTATGTATGTATGTGGGTGTGGATGTATGAATGAGGATGTGAAAATGGATGTATGTATGTAGATGTGGATGTATGGATGTGAATGTGAATGAAGATGTGGATGTGGATGTATGGATGTAGATTCGGATGTAGATGTATGTATGTGAATGTGGATGTATGAATGAGGATGTGAAAATAGATGTATGCATGTAGATGCGTATGTATGAATGTGAAATTGGATGTATGTATAATGTGGATGTATGAATGAGGATGTGAAAATAGATGTATGCATGTAGATGCGTATGTATGAATGTGAAATTGGATGTATGATGTGGACGTACGAACATGGATATGTATGTAGAATAATGAATGTGAAATTGTATGTGAAATAATGTGTAGTCTATATGAGTGAATGGATGAGAATGAGTACACATTGAATGGAATAGGGAATAAGTAATGTGGTCCGAGAGTGGATAATGTGGAAAGACGAGAGTTCGTTATAGAAACTGTATTTTGTGACTGTTTGTAAATGACTGTTTTATGTCAAGAATGCTGGGGAAGCATTTTGACCGTCTTGAGGATTAAGGTCATGAAGACCGAATTGATAAAGTTGCAACTGCTGACGGAGAGTCAATGGAGGACGTCTCGCGTAGCAAGGTCGATCGAGGTCTTGACCAGCCTCGGTTTGATTTAAATGGTGAGCTTCCGGTACGGTGGATGAGGGACCAAGGAAGCGGCCTATGAGTGAAGCGCTAGGTCACCTGCGAAGGATCCTAGAGGGTGCTGACCATACGGTGCTCGGGCTCTGGGTCGCCGAAGATACCCACACGTGCGTCGTGGAAGATATTGGAACAAGGAGTAAGGTTGTTTTCTGAAACCGGGCATGGATATGGTTGATTGACCTTGCTGGTCCTCAACGGATGAGTCCATGGCTCTTTTATATGGATCTGTGGGTTGATCTTGCTGATCTTCCACGGAGATTCCATTCTATTATATGAATATATTGCCGGTTACTATGAGTTAGGAACTATGGAAAAGGCCCCTGAGTGAACAGGTGGTGAGCGTTCTGGTTGCCAATGATGCCATAAGTACACCGATGAATGAATGACGGGAAATAAGGATTCAACCAGAGACTTTGAGGATTGTCATCAGTGACATAATGGTTTCATTAAAGGATTGTTTGAAAGTTAATTGATGCTGAGAAAAAGGCAATTTCATATTGGGTGTGTAAGTGGTGTGACTAGTTTTATGTTTGTATGAACTTCCGGCTAGGGGGCCTAGGAACTCTTTTCCCTGGTACCCGGGACAAAACCTAACCAAATTCCTAATTGGATCCCATCACTACAGTGGTTGGGAGGTTGGCTAACCCATGGGACTGGATGGGGTTAGGCTGGACTGATGGATCCGTAATTCAAGACTCAATTTCTGTTATTACAATAGATGAAGTAAATCCCAGATAGTAATTGTTCTGTGGATAGGAATCAACGGCTGTGCCTCTTGATGGGAAAAAAAGCGTTGATCCCAATGATCCAAGTGCAAGTTTCGTCCTTGATTGACCAAGTACCTTTAAAGGTGCAGTCGGATCAGTTTGATCAGTAATGGTCTTGACTACGTAAGAGTAAAAAGTTATCCTGGTGGAATCGCCCGTGCTTTCCGGATAAAGGAAGTTTTTCTGGGTTCGGTTTTTGAAAAACCGACGGATTAGTCTTTTGTCTGGATATCCGTGGACGAGGCCCCGAAGTGCGAGTGTGGGACCCTGGCCCGTGCAAGAAAGGCTACTTCCGCTGCTAGCACCCCGAATCCGTTGCGCGGTGGAAACAGGGATCTCACAACATTCTCCCCAACATTCAAAGTAGGATTTTTTTGCTTGAGAATTGATACTGTTGCCCTATATCAAATAAAATCTCACTTATATCACTCTAGATTGAGTTTTGTGGAAATTTGGATGTTGAACATCTAAATTGCTACAAGAGTTCACCTCTCTCCAAACTTGGCATGAAAAAGCTTCAATGCAAGAAGGCACATTCTTACAACTACTGGAACACATGCTCTAGATGGTTGATAAAGCAAGAACCTAGCTCATGTATTGAAAAAATGGCAATGAAAACAACTTGTCATAGAGGGATACATCAACACTGTAGAAAGAAATTGAAAGGTGCACAACAAAAGCATGTGTAAGTCTTGTCATTGTTTGATCTCAGGATGAGGATGTGGAGGAAGCTCATAGGATATTGTTGCATGATATGCCACACCATTTCGCTATATTGACTCAATTGAGGAAGGGGTTTACAACTCACAACGACCATATTGAAGAAATGTTGTATGTGGTAGAAGAGTATTTTATCATAAAGGAGTTGATTGAACTTGTAGTTGAATTATGGATGGATCAATGCAAGCATTACAAGCCTATTATAGTAAAATACTTCTTATATAATCTCTTATGCTACAAGATCTTAAAGGATTAATGTGTGAATACTAAGACTTTTTCTCCGACTAGATTGTTAACCACAATGGTTAACATTATTTTAAGCGTGGTTTGACCACAATGGTTAACATTATTTTAAGAGTCATTACACTTCATGTATTTCATTTTTATGCAAAACCATGCTAAGTGCTTCATGTAAAAGATATGGATGTGTAACGTCAGCCATGAGCACAAGCCTAGGTATACATAGGGCTAGAAGAACCAATTTTGGGCCCCCAATTGTTAAATGTCTGGCTGGCCATTGTAAAAAGAGAGCTCATGTATATAATTGACTTATGAAATATGAAAAGGATATACAATCCCATTATCGTAATTGAGTCTTCTTCTCTGTCCTTCTTGCTCTCTTGTGGCTATGGTGGGGATCTTGTGGCTATGGTGGGGATCTTGTGTGTTGATGCATGCTTGATTTCTTGATTGTATGTGTATACTTGTAGATGATGCTCCCTTTCTTGTGGCTATGGTGGGGATCTTGTGTGTTGATGCATGCTTGATTTCTTGATTGTGTGTGTGCTTGTAGATGATGCTCCCTTTCTTGCCTCTTCTCCTTCTTCTTTATCTCTTTATCTTTCACTCTTACACACACCAAGTCATTGAGATAGAAGTTAAGCTTTCCATAGATCCTTCTCTCATTTCTCCCTACCTAGCTCAAAGAAAGCTCTACGTGAGTGACACAAGTGGTGGTGGAGTGAGCCCCTAGTGGCTTCACATCGAGGCATTAACCCTCTGCACTTAGCCAACCCTCTTCAGGGTTGGCTAAGTGCATGTTCCCAAACCGACCCTTGTATTGTCTCTCTTCTCTTCTCTTCTTCTTATCTTATGCAAGGAGTATTCTCATTTAGATGAACATCTACCCCGAGAATAGCCATTAGGTAGGGTCCTCCACAATCATTATTCCTAATCTAGAGTCTTGATTTGCTTGGATGGAATGAAAATCCACCGATAGGAGTTGGTTATGAGATGTTTGTTTGATTTGTGTCATTTTTTTCTTATACAATGGAGTTGCAAGTGAGAATTGGGAGCATGAGGAGCTTTGGAGGCTAGAGAAAGCTACAAGTAAGTGCACTATTTTTTCTCTTGATTTCATTAATTTTGGTTTTTTCTTCAGGTAGTTAAAAAATAGCATATTAGCGTAATCCCACCATTACTCTTAGAATATTAGGATTAATTAGGCATTCCTTACATTATTAGGTAACTTGAGAATAGCCTAAGCCATCCATAAAAAGAAAACCCTAAAAATCAGCATTCAGAGGGAGAAATTAGGGAAAGACCAAGAAAACATTGGGTGTAATTCAATCTCAGGTTGCATCTCTGAGAAGTGAACGGTAGTTCACTTCACACAAAGGTACGACCGTACTTCTTTAGCCACACTCATTAACTTCCTATTTGAGAATCTCTCTAAATAAGTAATGTGCATTAAAAGGACATAAATTTAGTCCAACTAAACTGTTAGGAGAATATTTGAAGGTGGCTATCAAAGGATACACCATTCCAGCACAATTAAGATACATGCGGGTCAATCTATGAGCACAATTAAGATACATGCGGGTCAATCTATGAGCATATGTCCATACCTTCATAGATATATGTCCATTCCTTTATAAGTGAATGGCCATACCGTCACGAGTGAAAGTACTTTTGCTAATGCAATACATGGCCATACATTTTTGTTAATTGAATGATATTTCCTTTGTTTTAGGAACACCCGTTCTTCCATCTATCCATGGTTGTACACTTCTGATGCATGAATGCCTATTTTTGCACCAAATTATCGTTCCTATTTTCAACCCACAATCATGTCTACAACCACAAATGGTTGTAGCTTAGATTAAGCCATGCTTGTAACACACATTAGGAAAATGCTCGTTCTTTTGTGAACGAACAACTGTTCCTAAGCTTCTAAAGGGTAAAATATTTTCCTATCTCCACAGTGTGACTCTGCACTAACACTCAACACATTCATACACCTATGCTCAAGGAAATTGGTGCCAAAAAGCCCCTTATTTGACAATGCTAAACCCTTTGGTAGATTTGACCCTTTGGTTAACACAGCGTGGTAGCACTAGTGAAAGTGAAGAACATCCAAGCACGGGACAAACCACTCCCAACTTAGATTCAGGAGGATTGGCTACCCAGTGCATGGACAGACCATGAAGAGAAAGCCCTAGGATCCCTTGCACATTCACAGAGAAGTCTTGCCTTGAGACAAAAACTTTATCTTGGGAAATATACAATTATAAGAGCCTCATCCCAGGGACATGAGCATGGGTCATCAACCTGAAAGAAGTGTCACACCTCAACTAGATTCGAGATTAGAGGTGGGGCAAGGCCTAGATAACCTAATTATTCAAATTGATCCAATGGTCTAGGGAGCCATGCCAAAACTGATGTGTCAACAGATTCATTCCAGGATCACATGCCACCACTATTGAGAAAACGTGGTGCTCATGCTAGATCAAGTGTGTGGAGGAGAAGAGCTCACAAAACACAAGAACAATCTCTTGCTTATTAAGTTGTTTATGAATACAACTAGGCCTTGCTCCAATACAAAATGCCTCATGGCCTCATCTTTAAATAGATGAGCCAGTGGACCTTAAGTCCATTCACACTCACACCCTTCTCTTCCCCTTCTACATAACCTTAGTCTCTTAATACCCCCCCTCAATACCAACTATGAAAGAATGGAATAGGTGGTATTGGACATAGGATGCCTTTATAACATTAGGCATACAAGGTTTGGAATATAGATGTGGTTATCTAGGATTTACAAATATGTTCCTAGAGCCTTAGAGGCTAATACAATGTTGCCATCTAAGTCTTTATTTGTTGTCGATGAAGATGTACACCTCAATGATGGTGCACCCCACTCTTTGTGTTTGCTTGACTTCTTGTAGATGACATGCTTTAGACATACATGCCATTGCTTCCACCATATGCTTTCCACCTTGACCATTCTCACACAATGATCAAAAGCAGGCTGCCACCATTGCTTAAGTGGTTTGCTTATAGATGTTCCTACAACATGCTTGATGCTTCCTTGAATACCATATCTCCTCCATGGGCAATGAGGTAGATTTAAATGGGAAAGGGAAAGGGAGGGTCTTACCACTTGCCTTATGAATTGGTCAAGGGCAGTGTCTACTCCACAATTACAACAACTTTTATGCATGTTGGTTACATGATACCCAGTAGGGTTTGAAGATACAAGGTTAATGAGAGTGAGTAATTGGTTGAGGTAAATGCTCAAACCAAAAAGGTACATCATCCTTGGCTCAAGAAGGAGAGGGCATGGCTCATAATGTTGCCAATGCCTCTTACAAAAGTAATGCCAAAAGATGCTTAAAATCATGACAAACAACAAGGTAGAGCACTTAGGGTTGCTATGCTCAACCTTACAACTCATCTTAGACAATGAAAGAGTTGAATATGCAGCGGAATAACATGCCTTGGGCTTGGGAAATGAGAGCATACGGCTTAGGACATGCCTATGCCTCTTACAAACAAGAGCCTCAAGGGTAATACACATAAACATTGAAGATGAACACTTAATGTACATGTGTTCAACTTTAAAAACACCCATAATAATGAGTTTTATGATTAAAAAACCAGAAATCTTCAGCCTCTTGGCTTATGTAATGAAGATAATGGTTCATGGTTGCACCATTTCTCCTTGGAAGAAATGGGTTGACGATGAAGACTTGTAATGTGGCACTTATGGTGTGTGCTCGGCCTCCAATATTGATGAAAAAGAGCCTCCTTAATGTAAATGAACTCCTCCTTTGATGGTTAAGACCACCTTAGTGTTAAGCAACACTTTGGTTGATGATTAATATCACCATTGGTGTGTAGAAAACACAACTAGTGCTAAAAAGCACATTTTTAGTATCAAATGACACTTATTTTTGGTGATTAGTTCACCATTAGTGTTTAACAACACTATTAGTGTTTAAGAACACTTTATAATTACTTCCCTTTGCTGGATTAATAGCTTAATTAGTGTTAAACAATATAATTAGTGCTTAAAAGCACACTTTGAACACTTTGAAAGCTTGAAAGTTGATGTTGATGATGAAGCTTGTTGAGAGTGAGGTTTATAAATACCTCATGTGGTTGGACACTCTTCAAAATCAAGATGAAGGTTCAGCAATGCTGTCTCCCACAGCTAGCCTAATCCTTTGCCATGGGAAACATGGGTCTCTCTGGGCAAACCCTCTCTTAAAACTACCCATGCAAAGTTCAATTGCCTAGTGGACAATGCATGCAAAGCCTTGGGTCTTTTAAATAAACTATACATACTGTATCTAACCCATTGTCTTGTAATTTTTATGTGGTTTCCACATGTGAAACAAAAGAATGAGTCGTCCTTTGCAGAAGTTGGGTCCCGAACTCTACAAGTACAATTAACTCATTTGATAACATAGCTACCCTCAAGCTTCCCCAGGGCAAGGTAACAATGATCCTCTCTGGGATAGGGAGTGCATTGACTCTGATCTTCTGCCCCCACCAACTACTTCCACTAAAGGTATTCTCACACCCTCCCCAACAATTGGTAAGTCTTCCACTACCCCTGAACTACCACTAGAACTCAACCCACAATGAATATGGATTGGACTTCCAACCAAGAATGGTCTACAATGGTGGCAAGCCCACATATACCCTATGGTCCACACCAATTTCATATTCTTGGAGCCGTGGTGGAAAGCTCTTCGAAAATCCACACTAACCAAAGAAGACACTTACATTCAAATCTCACATGAAATGCTTCTCATGTCAATGTTGGGCATTTCATTCCTAACATTTCTATAGGAAATAACCAGTTGGAGTGCAAATTTCATGTTGCAGATGTAGGTGCACTCCAAGGCTGGATTATTATTGGAAAAGAGTGGATTGATTCCACTCACTGCCAAATCAATTGGTGTGAACAAACGACCACCATGGAAATCAACGACACAAAAGCCATTGTACTCTTGTGTCCCCAAGAGGAGATCATCCACACACCCTCACTCTCGACAACTGCCCTTTCCCCTCATGCCCCATCCTTATCACCGAAAGTCTCCCCTATTCCCCCACCCCATGCTTCACCAAATCCGATCGAAAGTCCACTGTCGACACCATCCACCATTGACAAACAAGCCTTGTCGTCGACATTGCTCCTCAACCCTACATCCTCGACCACCAACACTGCAAGCACCCTATATCTTTATCATGAAAATCAATGGTGGGTGCCCAAGAATCTTCTTGCCACTCAGGGATTCTATGATGGCTACAACAGCCATCTCTAAAACCGAAACACAAAAAGCCAACAAAGCCAACAAAAACCAACCCTAAGCCCAGCCCTAAGCCCAAGCTTCAATACTAGATAGTCCCTAACCTCTTGTTTGAGCACAAGGCTACTATGAAGGAAACACTCTCCTTTGGCTACCCAAGCATGCCGCCTATGCTCATTCCCCATAGCAACTCCCCAGGAAGTCGATAGAAGGCCCCACGGCCACCGATTTGGCAACCCAAGCATGCCGCCTATGCTCATTCCCCATAGCAACTCCCCAGGAAGTCGATAGAAGGCCCCACGGCCACCGATTTGGCAACCCCAAGCACAACGAAGCCAACAACGCAAGGTGCTCAAAGCACAAGGCTTCCATGAAGGCAACACACACCTGTGGCTCCCCAAGACACAATCAAAATCTCCTCCGCATTGACAACCACCTCATAGCTCAAAGCCTTGTTGACAAAAAAGTCGGAAGCCTCACCAACCATGGACCTTCATCACACTCGGCAAAGTTGGGTGCCAAAATGTCTCTTAGAATCCCAAGGCTTCCATGACAACAATTCCATCATTTGGCTCCCAAGGCATACCCCTCAGCAGTTCGCCCAGACCACACTCACCACGTTAGTACCTTTCCAATCGACAAAGATGGTTTAGCGACCAACATGCAGGCAAGTTCCCTCCTCCTTGATAAAATTCTCTGGACTTTCCCATACCCAACCCATGGTCACTCCGAAGCTCAATTTTCCCAACCCTTTCAACCCACGGAGCCTCATCCCATGAAGCTCCACCCCGCCCCTCGACTTTGTCACCAAACGAAGGGGCAGTGCTTCACATGGCTGAGCTTATCCAACCACTCCAAGATAAACTCAAAGGTAAGCTCAAAAGTCTAGCCACATGGGCCACTCAATACAAAACCTTCTTTTAGGGGTGCTAACCAATAACCACATGTAAAAAAAAAGAGAGTCTCTAGGTGATTAGGACCACGGGCACACCTTTTACCCTCGCCCATAACACCTGCAAATCTCACTGGGCTCTTTCCTATGCACACACACTGCATAAATCTTCATTAGCCATCCAAGTACATCTTCGGATGGGGGGACCATGGTGGGCATAAGCTTGGTCCATGGTACGACCCGTCGCCTAGATCTTCTTAATCACCCCTATTGTACCTGAATAACTGTGCTTCATATCTAATCAATCCTACCCAAAACTTCTTCTTCGGCTCAACACCTATGGATCCTCGCCATTTACCACCACTCCTATCCACACAGGATCCCAACACTTTCATGAAAGAAGAAGACAATGCACCCAAAGAAAAAAGAGAGAACACTGCAACTTATGACTCAACATCCACGGGAGCCAACATACCCATCACGGTGTCTTGACAACGCTGCTAGAGCTTCATGAAAATTTCGATCGACATATAGCATCTTAGAGCACAAGACGTCTCCATGCGTGTTGCCTCCTTGTCCCTCTGGAATTCCCCCCTCGCCACTTGCTTACTAGCACCATTGTTTTACCAACCCCTCCTTAATAATACAACCTCCCATTTGGATACTGGTCATTAAGTATTCCGTGCTATTCTACTCATTCAAGTACTCTAACTCCTCTAATGAGGATGTCCAGCAGCAAAGGCGATTAAAAAAAACACCAAAAACAAAATAAAGAGTACTACTGGGCACATACAAAAAAGCAAACTCATTAGAGCCCATCAGACCAGATGGATACTTAATCGCCAGTACTCTACTAACTTCTTTCCATCTTACTAACTCCCCCACCCCCTCTCATTTTCGGAGAGACAGGAGAACCAACCAAGTGCGACACTTCCCCGTGTACCTCGATAACCCCTCACTAATCATGAGGACACGATTTACTTTAGAAAGGGGAGTATGTTACCCACATATTGGTTAACACATTCCTATGATAACTATGTCTACACACTTATGTAATGGGGACCTGTGCTATATTGTAAATCCCTTCATTTGATGAGGGAAACACCCTAAAAATGCTCCTAAGTATTGACCTTCAAAGGACAGATAAGAGGATGTTGGTCAGTTGGTCAAACCATAGAGAAAAGCCTTGTAACTATGTTTTGGGCACCCTGGGCCACTTACTCTCGGGCGACCTAGTAAGAAAAGGCTTGGAACTACAAAAACTAATTTCTCTTTTTTATAACTCATTCTCCCATTTGTGCAATAGAAGTGGAGCGTTCTCTCTCTCCCTCTCTCTTGCAACTCTAATCTAGCATGTGTGGTGTGCTCAAGGGTTAGGGTTTGGGAGTGCTAATCACTTGTTCCCTCTTGCTTCCTCTCTCTACAAAAACTAATTTCTCTTGTTTATAACTCATTCTCCCATTTGTGCAATAGAAGTGGAGCATTCTCTTTCTCCCTCTTTCTTGCAACTCTAATCTAGCATGTGTGGTGTGCTCAAGGTTAGGGTTTGGGAGTGCTAATCACTTGTTCCCTCTTGCTTCCTCTCTCTCTCTCTCTTCCTTGAGTGATTAGGCTAACCAACGTGATACTCTTCTGTGGAGATCCCACACAGTCTTCATGAGAGAGCTTGTATCACCTGTTGGATTAGAGCAACCGCCTCGATGTGATAACAATGAGTGCGGGAGGATGGTAGTGAGACGAGTGCCTACGGTGGAGCTCTTGAGACATGCTCGAGTTTGATGGATAGGCAACTTCCCACGACACGTTAGGGTAGGGTTTCCTTAACACCTTTCAACATCTCATGTGCATGGCTTACAAAGAATATCTTTGAAAATTCCTTGAGGTCTTTATGGATGACCTTTGTGTCAACTCCTCCTGGAAGGCCCACCTTGACTGTTTACACAAAGTGTTGGAAAGGTGCAGGCTGTATCGCATACCATTGAACCTACTTAAATGTCAATTTTGGGTTGGACATAGAGTGATCATAGGACACATTGTCTCCAGGCAGGGAATCTCTATAGATGATAGCAAAGTGCAACTTATCCTTGAGCTTCCCCCACCCACCCACTTCAAGGGAGTCCAATGCTTCATGGGGCATGTCGGCTACTATCGGCGATTCATTTTTATGTATGTAGATATCGCTCGATCTCTTTATGGACTCTTAATCATCTTCAAGTGGACTAAGGAATGCCAAAGGGCTTACACAACGCTCCTTAGCTAGTGCTCCAATTCTCAGGTCCCCCAACTGGGACATTATCTTCCATGTCCACATCGATGCCTCAGCTTTTGCGCTGGCCCCAACTAGGAGAACACAAGATGGATTTCCCCATCATCTTTGCCAGCCACCAACTCAATGAAGCTCACAAGAACTACACCATGACCAGGATAGAAGGATTAGCCATGGTCTACACCGTAATAAGGTTCACCATTATCTTTGGTTGGTGACTAAGTTTGTTTTCTTTGTAGATCACCAAGCTCTTCTGTATCTGGTAAACAAGCCTTGTATGACAGGAAGAATCACCAAGTGGCTTCTTATATTTCTTGATTTTAACTTCACCATCATGGTATAAGGAAAGGCTCTCAACATGTTCTAGCAGACCACATGTCAAGGATCCCCAATGGTGAACCGTCGGTGGGAGTAGATGATGATTTACCAGACATCGCGTCCTATTCCAACTATGCCTAATTCTTGAATGGGGCAAGGAGGTAGCACACTTCTTAGACAATAGCTTACCACTAGACCCCCTCCTCAACAAAGACCCCACCCATCACCTAATTAAACAGGAAGCCCCCTACCAACTCATTGTAGGCCAACTTTATAAGCCGAGAAAATATAAAATTCTACGACGTTGTGTCCAAGAAGGTGAGGATGTCCTCCTTCTTGAACATGCTCACTCTGCCTGTGCTAGGGGGCACTTTTTGTAGCAGATATCAATGTGCGTAAGGTTCTCACACGACTGGGTTATGGTGGCCCACTCTAATGGCGGATGCAACTGAATATGTCAAGCGGTGTGACGAATGCCAACGTGTAGCGATTCCCCGCTTTTAAGGATAACATGCATGTGAATCCAGTTGTGTCTTTGTAACCATTTGAGAAAAGGGGCATAGATTTCATTGGACCCATCAGTCCAACAACCAAATACACTTAAGCTCGATATATAATAGCTGCCTTGGACTATTGCACTAAGTGGGTAGAAGATCAGGCTACTCGAAAAGCTGATGCGCGATCAATTGCCAAATTCCTTCACGAGTCAATCACATGCTTCGGCTTCCCCTTAGATCTCATGAGTGACAATGGGACACATTTCATTAATGAGGTAATCCAATTCCTCTTACAAGAGTTCATGGTCACTCACAGAAAGTCCTCCCCCTATTACCCACAAGTGAATGGCCAAGTGGAAAGCACAAACAAAATATTGTGTGCCATTCTGAGTAAAACTATGGAGGCCAACTGTAACGATTGGGAACAAAAGTTGTCGGCTGCACTTTGGGCCTATAGAACTTCCTACAAGGTAGCAACCAATGCCACCCCCTTCAGTTTAACCTATCGTACTGAAGCGGTCGTGCCAATGGAGTTCCTAGTCCCGAGCTTACGCATCACTGTACAAGAAAAGCTCACTGGAAATGTCTTAGGATGTTGCCTTTTTGAGCTTGAAAAGCTCGATGAAACATGCCTTTTAGCAGTATACAGCGTGATCATTCATCAGAAGCTAAGGCGCAAACAATGGTTTGATGACTAGCTCAAAGACAAACAAATGAACAAGGGCGATGTGGTCCTCTTATTTAGTACAAAGACACAACAAAAGAATATCAAGCTCAAAGGCTTAGGAGTAAGTTAGGACCCTTCCTGGTCACTGAAATTACCCCACAAGGTCCTGTGCATATTGAGACACTTGATGGTGTTGAAATGGCTAGTTATTTCAACAGTAGCAAACTAAAATGCTACTATGGCCCTCACCGAGGCCACCTTAAGAGCCATCCAGGATAAAAAACAGCACAAAAAGGACCATAAGGATATGAAACAAGATGCACACAACAAGAGGCCAAAGCAAGGAAAGCCAAGCTTCGAGAGAGAACCAACATGGCCCAAGTGGTCGACCTCGAAGAGAAGGAATGGGAGGTAAAGCCAGCTTGGTTGTGGTTAGGAATGACCACTGTGAGACGAGCTTAGACAAAAAAATTAGCTCTTGTAGACACAGGGGCTAATTACAATTTGATGTCTCACAAAACACGGTATTCCCTCGAGAAACGTGCACTAAAACATACCCTTGCCATAGTCACCACAATGGCATCACAACATGTTCACTATTTAGGCCTAGTCACACTTTTATTCCACATTGGAAATAATCCCTTGGAAGAAGGGAAGTTCTATGTGATGCCTGTAGGAACCATGCATGAGGAAATACTCCTTGGAAGGGGTTGGATGGGACATAACAGATGCAACATTGACTAGGATGCATGCACGGTGACCTTACAGCTGGCCTTTGGCAGCCAAGTTACTCTCCTCTCATGATGATGGATGAAGAGCCTGTACCTGCTGCTCCCCCATGCCAACAAGTTCCCCCTCCACCACCCACCATGCATTTATTTCATCACCACACCCCCATAAATCCATCCCACTAAAAAAGAGGCAGCTCATCATTCCAACCACATTCATTCCTCACACCCTCCTCCCTACCACCATGCTCGACAACAACCCACTCTCACATCACCACCTCACAAGATGCTGACCCACCAACCCAAACTAAGCAAACTAACATTTCTAATAAACCTAACAAAACTCCACTGGGCATGCCATCTCCCCATTGGGTACCTAAAAAGCTTCTAGCAGCACAAGGCTATTATGAGGGCGAATCTACATTGTGGATACCCCGACGATCCAATTCTTCCCCTCATTCACAGGAACCCAAAGTCCTCGTCCCTAGGCAACCAATTCCCCAACCACAAGCCTACAAGAGGTATAGCATAGATCTAGGCCTAAATGCTCTCCATGACAACCCTATCCTCAATCAAACCCTCAGTCGTGCCCGAAAACAAACCCTCAGTGGATCCCCAAACCTCTCCTACAAGCCCAAGACTTCTATAAGGGCAATCATCATATTTGGATCCCCAAAACTCCCCAAACCCAACTTCCACCCCGTGTCGCTCTGCAGTCACCTACCTTTTAATGGAAACCCAAGTTGGCCTCCACCACAAAGACTACCTAGGAAAAAGGGAACTAGAAACTTCACAATGACACTCTAACCCTCATTCTGCCCCACCGACAGATCTAACTAATGATATACCACCCTCAATGTGTCAGCAACTCCTCCACTGTCATTGTAAGGCTACCCGGAGTACTACAACGCCACTATCAACTCCTTCAGTTTCAGGTACTCCCTCGTCACAACAAACACAGCCTCTGCATTCCCACGAGAATCGGATGTCCCCACTGGGCACGTAGTTAGTACAAAACCTATAATGGGGTGCTGAGTAGCATAGCCCATGGGTACAAAACCTGATTCAGGATGCCCCCTAAAAAAACAATGATTGAAGTGCCATGTCCGTACCAACCCACCACCTACTTTTTCCACGGCCGCACTCTTTAGGATTTTAGATTTGCGATCGTACCAACCCACAAAGTGAAGTGCTCTAACTGTTCCATTATCAACCCATCTGCCCACGGCCATTCCAGATTTCCCAGGGCCACACCAAGTTTTGTTCACAAGGCCACAATTGTTCCCTTCTCAGCCAGTTCAGTACGCCAGTTCCCAACCCATGCCACACCTGTACCAAATGTGAATTAGAGATGCCACGACTGTTCGTTCAAGTTTCCATGCCCGTTTGCTCAAGTTACCATGCCCATTCGCTGGAGATGCCACACCCATACCATCCTAGATGCCGCAGCCATGTCCTTATGGAAAAGTATAAATATGAGTCCCACCCCCTCATTTCCTCACTTTCAACTCTTCTTGTAGCCAACCTCCTGTATTTTTTTCTCTCGCTTTCATATTCTCACACCCTTTCCCCACCGTGTGACTGACACCTCGAGCTCCTCCAGGTAGGTCCTCCACCACACGTCCATCAAGAGAAAGCGTCCGACAGGGGCAGATTTGAGGAATATGCCCGCCACCCCACATGTAAGATCCTGGTCTCCACCGCGCAACGGATTCGGGGTACTAGCAGCGGAAGTAGCACATCATGCGTGGGTAGGGGTCTCACACTCGGGGCCTCGCCCACGGATATCCGGACAAGAGACTAATCCGTCGGTTTGTCCAAAACCAAAACCGGAAAAACTTCCTTTACCCGGAAAGCATGGGCGATTCCACCAGGATAACTCTTTACTCTAACGTAGTCAAGATCATTACGGATCAACTGATCTGATTGCACCTTTAACGGTACTTGGTCAAATCAAGGAAGAAACTTGCACTTGGATCATTGGGATCAACGCTTTTTTCCCCATCAAGAGGCACAGCTGTTGATTCCTATCCATAGAACAATTTCTATCCAGGATTTACTTCATCTATCGTAATAATAGAAATTAAATCTCGATTTACGGATCCATCAGTCCAGCCTAACCCCATCCAGTCCCATGGGTTAGCCAACCGCCCAACCACTGTAGTGATGGGATCCAATTAAGAATTTGGTTAGGTTTTGTCCCGGGTACCAAGGAAAAGAGTTCCAAGGCCCCCTAGCCGCCGGAAGTTCATGCAAACATAAAACTAGTCACACCACTTACACACCCAATATGAAATTGCCTTTTTCTTAGCATCAACTAGCTTTAAAACAATCCTTTAATAAAACCATTATGTCACTGATGACAATCCTCAAAGTCTCTGGTTGAATCCTTATTTCCAGTCATTCATTCATTGGTATACTTATGGCATCATTGGCAACCAGAACGCTCACCACCTGATCGCTCAGGGGCCTTTTCCATAGTTCCTAGCTCATAGTAACCGCCAATATATTCATATAGTAGAATGGAATCTCCGTGGAAGATCAGCTAGATCAACCCACAGATCCATATAAAAGAGCCATGGACTCATCCGTTGAGGACCAGCAAGGTCAACCAACTAGATCCATGCCCGGTTTCAGAAAACAACTCTTACTCCTTGTTCCAATATCTTCCACGACGCACGTGTGGGTATCTTCGGTGACCCAGAGCCCGAGCACCGTATGGTCAGCACCCTCTAGGATCCTTCGCAGGTGACCTAGCGCTTCACTCATAGGCCGCTTCCTTGGTCCCTCATCCACCGTACCGGAAGCTCACCATTTAAATCGAACCCAGGCTGGTCAAGACCTCGATCGACCTTGCTACGCGAGACGTCCTCCATTGACTCTCCGTCACAGCAGTTGCAACTTTATCAGTTCAGTCTTCATGACCTTAATCCTCAAGACGGTCAAAATGCTTCTCCAGCATTCTTGACATAAAACAGTCATTTACAAACAGTCACAAAATACAGTTTCTATAACGAACTCTTGTCTTTCCATATTATCCACTCTCGGACCACATTACTTATTCCACATTCCATTCAATGTGTGCTCGTTCTCATCCATTCACTCATATAGACTACACATTATCTCACATACACCTTCATATTCATTATTCTACATACATATCCATGTTCGTACGTCCACATCATACATCCAATTTCACATTCATACATACGCATCTACATGCATACATCCACATCCACATTCATACATCCATACCTCCATTTCCACATCCACACATCCACATTCATATTCATACATCCATATTCACATGCATACATCCATTTTCACATCCTCATTCATACATCCACATTCACATACATACATCCACATCCGTATCTACATCCATACATCCACATCCACCTCTTCATTCACATTCACATCCATACATCCACATCTACATACATACATCCACATCTACATACATACATCCATTTTCACATCCTCATTCATACATACACATCCACATACATACATACACATCCGTATCTACATCCATACATCCACATCCACATCAACATTCACATTCATACATATACATCTACATGTATACATCCACATCACATTCATACAACCATATTACATCCATTCTCGTCCTAACACATCCCATATACATCTTCACACATCCTAACTCATCTTAACACATTCTATCACATCTCATACACATCTTATCACATCTTCTTACATCTCATACACCTCTTATCACATCCTATCACTTTTCATACGCATCTTATCAAATCTTATCACATCTCATACACCTCTTATCACATCTTATCACATTTCATATCTTTTTTTTAAGAGAATTCTTATATTTGATATAAGATTTCTCTACACATTTATTTATGCATAAATTCCATTTAAGGAGACTATTACTTTCGAAATTAAAATCAATCTTTTATGCATCTTCTTATGCATAAATTTAGTTTGGTAGGACTTACAGTTTTAGAATAAAAGAATTTCTCTTATGCATCTAAGTTATGCATAAAATCCATTTATGAGGAAAATCACACTTTTAGTATAAAAAGAATATCTTTTATGCATACCTCTATGCATGAAATCCAATATGATAAAAGTAACACTCTTACAATAAAATAATCAACTTTTATGCATACTTCTATGCATGAAATTCAATTATGATAAAAGTCACACTTTTATAATAAAATAATCAACCTTTATGCATACCTCTATGCATGAAATTCAATATAATAAAAGACACACTTTTATAATAAAATAATCAACTTTTATGCATACCTTTATGCATGAAATTTAAATATGATAAAAGTAACACTTTTGATATAAAAATTTATCCATTATGTATACTTCTATGCATGAAATAAAAATGATAAAAGTAACACTTTTGATATAAAAATTTATCCTTTATGCATACTTCTATGCATGAAATAAAAATGATAAAAGTAACACTTTTGATATAAAAATTTATCCTTTATGCATACTTCTATGCATGAAATAAAAATGATAAAAGTAACACTTTTGATATAAAAAATTATCCTTTATGCATACTTCTATGCATGAAAATAAAAATTGATAAAAATAACACTTTTGATATAAAAATTTACCCATTATGCATACTTCTATGCATGAAAATAAAAATGGTAAAAGTAACACTTTTGATATAAAAATTTATCCATTATGCATACTTCTATGCATGAAAATAAAAATAATAAAAGTAACACTTTTGATATAAAAATTTATCCTTTATGCATACTTCTATGCATGAAAATAAAAATGATAAAAATAAAAATGATAAAAGTAACACTTTTGATATAAAAATTTATCCATTATGCATACTTCTATGCATGAAAATAAAAAATGATAAAAGTAACACTTTTGATATAAAAATTTATCCATTATGCATACTTCTATGCATGAAAATAAAAAATGGTAAAAGTAACACTTTTGATATAAAAATTTATCCATTATGCATACTTCTATGCATGAAAATAAAAATGATAAAAGTAACACTTTTGATATAAAAATTTATCCATTATGCATACTTCTATGCATGAAAATAAAAATGATAAAAGTAACACTTTTGATATAAAAAAATTTATCCATTATGCATACTTCTATGCATGAAAATAAAAAATGGTAAAAGTAACACTTTTGATATAAAAATTTATCCATTATGCATACTTCTATGCATGAAAATAAAAATAATAAAAATAACACTTTTGATATAAAAATTTATCCATTATGCATACTTCTATGCATGAAAATAAAAATGGTAAAAATAACACTTTTGATATATAAAACTTATCCTTTATGCATGATATTAAAATTCAATTTCTCCATGATTATAATGAAATTCTTTCAATGAATCTAGGATGATAATTCCTAGAATATGGTAGGAAGTCCTCTATTTATGCTTTGAATGAAATTATTTTATGCATAATTTTTATAAAAATTTTGCCATAGCTCCGCTGCTATGACTGATAAATCTCCATTTTTCTAAGGGATAAAGCTTATCATTAAGGAAATAATTAAAATGATCTCTAATTGGATCATTAATCCATAATAGATTGAATCATCAATATACATAAACTAAAAGCATAGAAAAAAGCCATTAATTTGGTCTCAAGCATAGCTTAATCTTGGGTTAAGGAAAAGCTTTATGAAAAGCTTGATTTGGATTGAGAATGGGTCATGAGTATGACCATTTCTTGAGTGAGAGAGAGAAATTACATAAAAACCATTAGAATTTAAACATAAATGGAAATTAACTTCAATAGCATTTATTAAATTATGTAACTCTTCACTAACATTCATCAATTCACTTCAATAGCATTCAAAAAACCATACGAATTAAGCTTCTCAAGCTTGAGAGGGGTTGAGAAGAGAGAAACATTGAGAAATTATAGAAAAGATCAATATTCACTAATTACCTTACAAATTGCTTGATTCTTTGTTCACGGTAGAGGCTCCCAACCAATCAATTGGTTAAGTATGTTGATGGAGCCACCAATGGGGATTGAAGAAAGAGGGAAGCTCCAAAAACTAGTGAATTATTAATGAATTCATAGTTCTTGGCTTAGGTGGAGTAGAGTAACGATGCATAAACACTATATATTTTTCAACAAGGGGGAGGCTTCTATTTATAGGAAAAATTGAGCTCCTAACCAAACAAACTGATTCTAGAATTTTCTAAATCAGTTTGGTCAATATTTGACCATTTTTAGGTCAGTTAAGCTAACTTTTTGGAACTAGACTTGAATGAGGAGAGAAGAGAGATGAAATATCTCAATTTTTATGAGTTTAAAACTCATTCAAGCATGTGAAATATGCACCTCCTTTAAAGAACTCCCCTTCCTTACATATGTGTCATAATGGAATCATTTTAATATTGCTCATAGTTTTTTACTAATAAACCTTGTACATTTTCAACTCTTCATCTTATGTGAAATATGCACCTCCTTTAAAGAACTCCCCTTCCTTACATATGTGTCATAATGGAATCATTTTAATATTGCTCATAGTTTTTTACTAATAAACCTTGTATATTTTCAACTCTTCATCTTATGTGAAATATGCATCTCCTTTAAAGAACTCCCCTTCCTTACATATGTGTCATAATGGAATCATTTTAATATTACTCATAGTTTTTTTACTAATAAACCTTGTACATTTTTAACTCTTCATCTTATGTGAGCATTTACTCATTTTTGGATACCCAAAATATCTCATATTTTTAATATTGCTCATAGTTTTTTACTAATAAACCTTGTACATTTTCAACTCTTCATCTTATGTGAGCATTTACTCATTTTTGGGTATCTTCTTTTACAAATTGGATTTATCTCCTCCCTACACATGGATTGATGCTATTGGCCCATAGGAACCTTAATTGGACCATAATCCAAATTTTTTGAAAATCTAGACCCTTAGGCTAAGGTCCTTTATACCCATTTCCAATTAATTCCAATTGCACATTGGAAAGTTCTTTTTGAATTTCTGTTTGAAGGGAACTTATTTTAATAAGATGAGATAATTTTCTATCCAAAAATATTAAAAATTTGAATATTCTCTCTCTAGAATATTTTCTCTCTCTAGGTTAAAACAGTTAGAAACAAGTCTTTTATATTTCTGAAGAGGGATTGATTACAGGGGAAGATGCTGGACATTTTGAGAGGCTGGGGAGGAATCTTACATTCTCTCGAAAAACGTGAGATGTCCTCATCTCGCAAACCGGGGGTAATTTCGCAAGATGCACAAGTATGAGACTGAGAGAAATTTTTTAATTAAGATTAATCACCAATTAAAAAAGTCTCAAAGAGAGTAAGGGTCAAGACAAGAACAAGATTTAAACTTTATTCATTCTTGGAACATATACAGTAAAGATAGAAGAACTCTTTACACTTCCATAAGCCCGTCCATCATATGATCACAAAAGCAGCACTCACAAGCTACGCACGTATAAGGTAACTCATCTATGGGAATGATTCTGTTGGTTATTGCCGCGCCTATCTCAGTGGTATAAGGTGTTCTAACAAAAGGACCTCTGAGAGGCAAACCAAAAACGGGGTAAAGGCATATCTTCTGATGAGGAAGAAAACACGCCAGTAAGAAGACCCGCTCAGAAAACCCAAGATGTCTTGATCTCATGACGCAGTAGTATTGGGGACCCAAACCCAAGGCTTCGATAACCATGGCCAAGCGAACATTGTTACAAAAGTGTTGCTGACCCCAGGGTGTTACCCTAGTTATGTCTTGATAGGTCCGCCATTTGGTCTGAGCTACAGACGTTCCCAAGTGAGGAAAAAGTGAGCGCTCATACTGTTCTATAAAATCCTTCTTCACAGACTCGCTTGCGTCTTGAAGGTGAGAAATCATCATGGATAAAACTAATTCCTGTTGCCAAGCCATGAAGGAGTTTAAGAAGAAGGGAGATTGATGGAAGTAAGATTACTGTGAGCGATAAGCAAAGTTACGACTTATATAAAGGAAGGAGTTAGCGTAACCTAGAAGCCAATGGTATCTTGCCAACTGAAGTTTTACCGTCTTTCCATGATTTGGGTTTGGCACATATTTCTATAGAAGGCATTAAGAACTTTGAGATGAGGAGATAAAAGAAGTTTGTAGGCTAAGTCACTTACTTTCTTTGGTCCACAATATCTGGGGGATAACTACTTATACTCCCCTAGAGATAAAGAAATTCTTTTGGTCCGTATTCAAATGAAGACTATAACTGCTTCTTTGAATTCTCTGACTGTCCTCTTCTTATCTGTATATTGTCTCTGTCAATCCTGGGCAGCGTTTATATCTTTATGAATTTCCTGCATCTGTTGCTCTAAGTCGCCAAGCATTTGACTGGTCATCTCGACCCTAATCAATGGGTCGGACCTAGTTAATGGAGTTAAGCAATCTTGTTCGAGACGGATCCTGATTAGATTGGTATGAAGGAATTGGTCTCTGAATTTGGGTTTTAGACTTCCCTGTGCCCTTTTCATGGTAGGAGTCGGGCAGTCTTTTAACTGATGGTCAAAACCTTGGCATCCAAAACACTGGTTCTCACTTCTGAACTCATCATTCTGAATCTTTAAAACAGGTGGGCTCCTGAGAAGGTATTCTGGGTAAATTGTCTTCCCTTTTTAAACAGAATCTTTCTTTTATTTAGAGAGGGAATAATTATAAGATCAGAAAAGGAGATTCTTACTCCTGTATACCTCGAAGGTTGGGGGAGGAATCTTACAAACTTCTACCCCACTTAAAAAGGTGCGAGATGTCCTCATCTCGCAAAGTAGAGGACAACTCTCGAAGGTTGGGGGAGGAATCTTACAAACTTCTACCCCACTTAAAAAGGTGCGAGATGTCCTCATCTCGCAAAGTAGAGGACAACTCTTTTTCTTAAGATCCAATTTATTCTGGGTTCCTTATATTCTGGTCAACCCAACAGAATACTGGGATAGATATTCCTTATATAGAACTCATCATTAAATAATAATTCATTTAGATCATATCATTCCTACGATAATGGTCCATTAGACCGAAAAATTTCCTTCTGAACATTCCTCCATGAAAATTTTAGTTAAGTTATCAATTTGTCATCCCTTAACTTGATCTACCGTGTCAAGTATTAACAGTAGCAATTTGACAGCACAATCCACTAATCTCATAGTGATTTGCTGAAATCATTATCATCATTTATTATTCAGGGACTCGTCCCATTCATCCTCATTGTGGTTTTGCTCAAGTTATTATATTTCAACTAAATTTCAAAAATCATCATTTTTCAATCAGAATCCAAATCAATTCATCAGTTCTCAAACAAAATTAAAATCATATCAACCACATTCGAAATCATCATCTGGATAACATTAACGCTTATAATTTCAAGTCTTAGATTTACTCGTATATACTGCCGGTAAAGAGCTGCAGTTATAGAGCTGCAGTTATACCCTCGGTATATACGGATAGTCATGAAACTCGAAACTATAAGGTAAATACCATCATGTCTAGGCCGCCTCAAGCAAGTCAGGGTTCCATACAATTGCGGTACTTCTAATTGAAGACCCAATTACTAAATTACGAATTTCAATTTGAATTAACAATTTGTATTATATCACGCAATTACAACCTTTTTGTGCGTCTTGATAACTTTTGACATAATTGGCTCCTCAGTTGATCTTATTGGAGATCTATGACATAAATCTGATAAACAGATTTTTCTTTATCCAATCGTCCGTAAACAATCACTTAAAAAAACATTTGTATATTTATATACAAGCTGCAATAAGTACATAGAGCAACTCGGCTCTGAGTTCAAAAATCTCCTCGGAAGACATATAAGAGGACCGTACTGGGCCATAGTCATGCCCTGTTACATAAGTTCTCTAACTGCGAAGGGGGCTATTATTTTCTCCTTAGGGATAAATCGACTAAGGAGTCTATAAATTCGACATGAAAGTCTGAAATTTCGAGGCGTCGAATGATATAGAATGACACCACGCACCATTTTCAGCTTTAATAGGATCATAGTCAATGAGAGATTCTGCCACAGCATTGTACGGCGGTCGCAAGGGGCATGGACATATTGCCCTGCAAACCACTTATATTGTATTCTCTCCGCGGGGGTAGGAAAATATAAATCCGCGAAATGGCGTGCGAGTCTTGCTCGGCTTGTTTGAGTTGAAGCGGAAGAGATGAGATGCTCGAAGGCAAATGCAATCATATCTTGAGACTGGGTGAGGTCGGGAATACCAGATAAATGGGGAACTTCCATCTATAAAAACAATTTCTTTGATTAAAATTTCTTCATTAAAGAAGCTTACGGAATGAAAATACATTATGAAAATGCTGTTTCTGAATTCTTATTACTAATTTCAGATAAGAATTTAATTATCTTTAATAGCTTTCAATTTCGCTCTGATACCAACTGTAAGATCCCGGTCTCCACCACGCAACGGATTCGGGGTACTAGCAGCGGAAGTAGCACATCATGCGTGGGTAGGGGTCTCACACTCGGGGCCTCGCCCACGGATATCCGGACAAGAGACTAATCCGTCGGTTTGTCCAAAACCAAAACCGAAAAAACTTCCTTTACCCGGAAAGCATGGGTGATTCCACCAGGATAACTCTTTACTCTAACGTAGTCAAGATCATTACGGATCAACTGATCTGACTGCACCTTTAACGGTACTTGGTCAAATCAAGGAAGAAACTTGCACTTGGATCATTGGGATCAACGCTTTTTTCCCCATCAAGAGGCACAGCCGTTGATTCCTATCCATAGAACAATTTCTATCCGGGATTTACTTCATCTATCGTAATAATAGAAATTAAATCTCGATTTACGGATCCATCAGTCCAGCCTAACCCCATCCAGTCCCATGGGTTAGCCAACCGCCCAACCACTGTAGTGATGGGATCCAATTAAGAATTTGGTTAGGTTTTGTCCCGGGTACCAAGGAAAAGAGTTCCAAGGCCCCCTAGCCGCCGGAAGTTCATGCAAACATAAAACTAGTCACACCACTTACACACCCAATATGAAATTGCCTTTTTCTTAGCATCAACTAGCTTTAAAACAATCCTTTAATAAAACCATTATGTCACTGATGACAATCCTCAAAGTCTCTGGTTGAATCCTTATTTCCAGTCATTCATTCATTGGTATACTTATGGCATCATTGGCAACCAGAACGCTCACCACCTGATCGCTCACGGGCCTTTTCCATAGTTCCTAGCTCATAGTAACCGGCAATATATTCATATAGTAGAATGGAATCTCCGTGGAAGATCAGCTAGATCAACCCACAGATCCATATAAAAGAGCCATGGACTCATCCGTTGAGGACCAGCAAGGTCAATCAACTAGATCCATGCCCGGTTTCAGAAAACAACTCTTACTCCTTGTTCCAATATCTTCCACGACGCACGTGTGGGTATCTTCGGTGACCCAGAGCCCGAGCATCGTATGGTCAGCACCCTCTAGAATCCTTCGTAGGTGACCTAGCGCTTCACTCATAGGCCGCTTCCTTGGTCCCTCATCCACCGTACCGGAAGCTCACCATTTAAATCGAACCGAGGCTGGTCAAGACCTCGATCGACCTTGCTACGCGAGACATCCTCCATTGACTCTCCGTCAGCAGTTGCAACGTTATCAGTTCGGTCTTCATGACCTTAATCCTCAAGACGGTCAAAATGCTTCTCCAGCATTCTTGACATAAAACAGTCATTTACAAACAGTCACAAAATACAGTTTCTATAACGAACTCTTGTCTTTCCATATTATCCACTCTCGGACCACATTACTTATTCAACATTCCATTCAATGTGTGCTCGTTCTCATCCATTCACTCATATAGACTACACATTATCTCACATACACCTTCATGTTCATTATTCTACATACATATCCATGTTCGTACGTCCACATCATACATCCAATTTCACATTCATACATACGCATCTACATGCATACATCCACATCCACATTCATACATCCATACCTCTATTTCCATATCCACACATCCACATTCATATTCATACATCCACATTCACATGCATACATCCATTTTCACATCCTCATTCATACATCCACATTCACATACATACATCCACATCCGCATCTACATCCATACATCCACATCCACCTCTTCATTCACATTCACATCCATACATCCACATCTATATACATACATCCACATCTACATACATACATCCATACATCCACATCTACATACATACATCCATTTTCACATCCTCATTCATACATACACATCCACATACATACATACACATCCGTATCTACATCCATACATCCACATCCACATCAACATTCACATTCATACATATACATCTACATGTATACATCCACGTCACATTCATACAACCATATTACATCCATTCTCGTCCTAACACATCCCATATACATCTTCACACATCCTAACTCATCTTAACACATTCTATCACATCTCATACACATCTTATCACATCTTTTTACATCTCATACACCTCTTATCACATCCTATCACTTTCCATACGCATCTTATCAAATCTTATCACATCTCATACACCTCTTATCACATCTTATCACATTTCATATCTTTTTTTTAAGAGAATTCTTATATTTGATATAAGATTTCTCTACACATTTATTTATGCATAAATTCCATTTAAGGAGACTATTACTTTCGAAATTAAAATCAATCTTTTATGCATCTTCTTATGCATAAATTCAGTTTGGTAGGAATTACAGTTTTAGAATAAAAAAATTTCTCTTATGCATCTAAGTTATGCATAAAATTCATTTATGAGGAAAATCACACTTTTAGTATAAAAAGAATATCTTTTATGCATACCTCTATGCATGAAATCCAATATGATAAAAGTAACACTCTTACAATAAAATAATCAACTTTTATGCATACTTCTATGCATGAAATACAATTATGATAAAAGTCACAGTTTTATAATAAAATAATCAACCTTTATGCATACCTCTATGCATGAAATTCAATATAATAAAAGACACACTTTTATAATAAAATAATCAACTTTTATGCATACCTTTATGCATGAAATTCAAATATGATAAAAGTAACACTTTTGATATAAAAATTTATCCATTATGTATACTTCTATGCATGAAATAAAAATGATAAAAGTAACACTTTTGATATAAACATTTATCCTTTATGCATACTTCTATGCATGAAATAAAAATGATAAAAGTAACACTTTTGATATAAAAATTTATCCTTTATGCATACTTCTATGCATGAAATAAAAATGATAAAAGTAACACTTTTGATATAAAAATTTATCCTTTATGCATACTTCTATGCATGAAAATAAAAATTGATAAAAATAACACTTTTGATATAAAAATTTACCCATTATGCATACTTCTATGCATGAAAATAAAAATGGTAAAAGTAACACTTTTGATATAAAAATTTATCCATTATGCATACTTCTATGCATGAAAATAAAAATAATAAAAGTAACACTTTTGATATAAAAATTTATCCTTTATGCATACTTCTATGCATGAAAATAAAAATGATAAAAGTAACACTTTTGATATAAAAATTTATCCATTATGCATACTTCTATGCATGAAAATAAAAAATGGTAAAAGTAACACTTTTGATATAAAAATTTATCCATTATGCATACTTCTATGCATGAAAATAAAAATAATAAAAGTAATACTTTTGATATAAAAATTTATCCATTATGCATACTTCTATGCATGAAAATAAAAATGATAAAAGTAACACTTTTGATATAAAAAATTTATCCATTATGCATACTTCTATGCATGAAAATAAAAAATGGTAAAAGTAACACTTTTAATATAAAAATTTATCCATTATGCATACTTCTATGCATGAAAATAAAAATAATAAAAATAACACTTTTGATATAAAAATTTATCCATTATGCATACTTCTATGCATGAAAATAAAAATGGTAAAAATAACACTTTTGATATAAAAACTTATCCTTTATGCATGATATTAAAATTTAATTTCTCCATGATTATAATGAAATTCTTTCAATTAATCTAGGATGATAATTCCTAGAATATGGTAGGAAGTCCTCTATTTATGCTTTGAATGAAATTATTTTATGCATAATTTTTATAAAAATTTTACCATAGCTCTGCTGCTATGACTGATAAATCTCAATTTTTCTAAGGGATAAAGCTTATCATTAAGGAAATAATTAAAATGATCTCTAATTGGATCATTAATCCATAATGGATTGAATCATCAATATACATAAACTAAAAGCATAGAAAAAAGCCATTAATTTGGCCTCAAGCATAGCTTAATCTTGGGTTAAGGAAAAGCTTTATGAAAAGCTTGATTTGGATTGAGAATGGGTCATGAGTATGACCATTTCTTGAGTGAGAGAGAGAAATTACATAAAAACCATTAGAATTTGAACATAAATGAAATATATCTTCAATAGCATTTATTAATTTATGTAACTCTTCACTAACATTCATCAATTCACTTCAATAGCATTCAAAAAACCATACCAATTAAGCTTCTCAAGCTTGAGAGGGGTTGAGAAGAGAGAAACATTGAGAAATTATAGAAAAGATCAATATTCACTAATTACCTTACAAATTGCTTGATTCTTTGTTCACGGTAGAGGCTCCCAACCAATCAATTGGTTAAGTATGTTGATGGAGCCACCAATGGGGATTGAAGAAAGAGGGAAGCTCCAAAAACTAGTGAATTATTAATGAATTCATAGTTCTTGGCTTAGGTGGAGTAGAGTAACGATGCATAAACACTATATATTTTTCAACAAGGGGGAGGCTTCTATTTATAGGAAAAATTGAGCTCCTAACCAAACAAACTGATTCTAGAATTTTCTAAATCAGTTTGGTCAATATTTGACCATTTTTAGGTCAGTTAAGCTAACTTTTTGAAACTAGACTTGAATGAGGACAGAGGAGAGATGAAATATCTCAATTTTTATGAGTTTAAAACTCATTCAAGCATGTGAAATATGCACCTCCTTTAAAAAACTCCCCTTCCTTACATATGTGTCATAATGGAATCATTTTAATATTGCTCATAGTTTTTTACTAATAAACCTTGTACATTTTCAACTCTTCATCTTATGTGAAATATGCACCTCCTTTAAAGAACTTTCCTTCCTTACATATGTGTCATAATGGAATCATTTTAATATTGCTCATAGTTTTTTACTAATAAACCTTGTACATTTTCAACTCTTCATCTTATGTGAAATATGCACCTCCTTTAAAGAACTCCCCTTCCTTACATATGTGTCATAATGGAATCATTTTAATATTGCTCATAGTTTTTTACTAATAAACCTTGTACATTTTCAACTCTTCATCTTATGTGAGCATTTACTCATTTTTGGATACCCAAAATATCTCATATTTTTAATATTGCTCATAGTTTTTTACTAATAAACCTTGTACATTTTCAACTCTTCATCTTATGTGAGCATTTACTCATTTTTGGGTATCTTCTTTTACAAATTGGATTTATCTCCTCCCTACACATGGATTGATGCTATTGGCCCATAGGAACCTTAATTGGACCATAATCCAAAATTTTTGAAAATCTAGACCCTTAGGCTAAGGTCCTTTATACCCATTTCCAATTAATTCCAATTGCACATTGGAAAGTTCTTTTTGAATTTCTATTTCAGGGGAACTTATTTTAATAAGATGAGATAATTTTCTATCCAAAAATATTAAAAATTTGAATATTCTCTCTCTAGAATATTTTCTCACTCTAGGTTAAAACAGTTAGAAACAAGTCTTTTATATTTCTGAAGAGGGATTGATTACAGGGGAAGATGCTGGACATTTTGAGAGGCTGGGGAGGAATCTTACACCACACAACTGTCACATCTGGTGGGGGAAGCTTTGATGAAACAGGTGAATGGCTACACCGTACATTCTTTAATGAAGAAAAACCACAAGATGGAGCACAAACTCCTCTACTCACTACACACTGAACAGATAGATTCAATAGGTGCAGCATGACTACCTTGGCCCGGGTGCACCAGACAGATGGTCAACTGGGCAGAGTATTCATACAAAGAGCTTCATGCAGTCTTCTCTAACCCACAGGGGAAGTTGGTAGCAGCAACCTTACAAACCAAAGTGCTTTATCATGCAACCGAGTGGGAGGAGTTACCCTGCACCATCTAGCTGAGTGGCCCAAACGCGGTGCCCACATCTCTGAGGCACCACCAGGAACCTAAGGGCAAAGAGTAGGTACCCCCACCGCCCAGTCTAGGCCCCTCACAGGAGGAGTTGGCAGAGCTGAGAGGAAGCAAGAAGAAAGGCCGTAGGAGGAGGAGAAGCAAAAACATGATTTCTTCCAGAAAAACCTCTTTGAGACACCACCCCCCTACCACTTTATAGATTTCTCCCCTTTCACAGAGGATGGACCCTCCTCCCCTAATGCATCTCAGCAAAATACATTACACACTCTCCACTGGGCACACGGTCAGGCAGTTTTCGATCTAGCCAGGCATACGTCGAGAGCATCCATGTAGCCTAATTTTGCCTTAGGTTTTTTACACATGGCTAGGGAATTGATCACATAAATGACAGATTGTATCTACTGTCAATAGGAGGTGTGGCTGCAGTTTCATAGCGAGAGATATTGTTGGCCAAGGCACACGAGAGACAAATATCTGAAGATCTCTACCAGGTTAACTTACATAACCTTTAGCTTACATAGCAAGTTTAATGAATAGATGCAATAGCTCGGGCATGCCCTCGGCAGGATCACTAAACTCCAGCAGTAGCTCCAACAAGCCAATGAAGCTGCTTAGTGGGCACACCACAAATTCTCTGTTGTAGAGACACTTGCCCAAGAATCCCAAGATCAAGCAAAATCTGTGGAGGAGGCCCTTGCATAGACAACATAAGATTTGCTGAGATATAGGGAGATCTCAAAAGATACCATCCATAAGATGGTGCTCTTCCATAAGATGAAAGAGCACCTTGGATAAGACAAAGCCAAAGTAGCACAGCCACCCTTCACCCCCTCTGTGCTCCCTCCTCCAGTGCCATAAATCTGAAGGTTAATTCCCTTACGGATACAGCCATGGAGTTGCTAGTCCTTGCCCTCCCCCCACAAATCCCATTCCAACTCATTGACCTTCATTTTTAGAGGGGAATCCAGCTCAACCTCCTCCAACAAAATGTCTATTTGGATGAGCCCCAGACTTACACCTATCTCCTCAACAAGCTCCCCATTGCCAACATCACCCTCATCCCCCACTTTTGCTTCAGGGTTTCTACTCCTCCCAGGGCCTCATACCCTTCAACCACCCCCACGAATTCTATGAGCTCCCTCCCCACCCTCTCCAAGACATCTTGATTAGCTGGAATCACCTTCTCCACTTCGGCTTCCCATATGACCCAGTTGATGTTATAGAACTATCTGTTCTAGAAGGTATGTGCCCATACCCCTACCCCTCCAAGAGGATGACTAATGCCTTTCACTATTTACATGGTAGGCGATGGAACGGTTAACGAAGCCTACCTCTCCCTTTGCAATGATGCCCTTCCCCTTTACTACTACCCTCCTCATCTTATGTTGAGATTTTGAGCTCATCGGTGGTGGGGGATAGGTCCCACACTTACACCACTGGCATGGTTGGTGAGAGCATGGGTGATATGCGGCCAGTGGGATGAGAGGCTGTGTGACAGCCATTCTAGAGACTGGCATAGTTATAGAGCCAGCTCATTTAGTTGGGTTCACACTATAGAGAACCCTAGTATGTATTTGGTTGAGTACCTTTTCATATTGTGTGTATTCTTATCTTTGTTTATGGTGTGTTGAGTGTTGTATGAAGAAGAAGAAGATTTTCAGCCTTTCACTTTGTGTGTTCTCTTTTAGGGTTTTGTGAGTGTGTGTGTGCTTGCAAGAGCTCAAGCTCTCTTTTCCCCTGCATCTTTTCATGGTATCAGAGCCTGGTTCATGCTGAGGGATGAGTTGCAAGCAAGAGAAGCACAGGAAGCGGTACAAGGGTAAGAGCTTCATCTACTCTTCCCTATTTGTGTTGGCGACTACACCCTTGTTGGGAGCTCTACAGGAGGCATCGGCAAACAATCTCTGATTGAGGAACTTTCTTTGTGGGAGTAAAACTATAGAGCAACTATACTATCCCAAAAACAGACGATAATTTTTGGGCCGAAAACGCGTTTCGGGTGCATTAGGATCTCCGTTTTTCAGAATGCATGCGATTTTGAGCACTGCGGGTAAGTCATCGATTCTCTACAGAACTTTGTTTTAAGAACTGCAAGAAGACAGATCCGGGTTGTGCAGACATTGTGTGTGCTACAAGGAGGTCAAATAGTTGCCATTGGGTGTATGTATGAACATTGAGGTCACTGGTTGTGACATTTGAGTGCAGTACAGTACCGCAGAAAATACAGCAGTTTGTGCAGGACAAACCAGAGTGCTATTTCTGGTAAATTTGTGTGTCTGGCAAGATATCAAATGATGGCATAAATTAGATTGTTGCTGAGAAGCTTGACAAGAATAATTTCCATGCTTGGAGGTTCAGGTTGACAAATTTCTTGATGGGAAAGGGTTACTGCTGGGACTACATAGAAGGTGAGCATGAAGAGGCACCGGAGATACCAGAGATCAATCCGACTACTGCAGATGTGAAAGACTTCAAGAATTGGAAAGCAAACAAAGCATGT
Source organism: Cibotium barometz (assembly GCF_041138505.1). Classification (NCBI taxonomy): domain Eukaryota; kingdom Viridiplantae; phylum Streptophyta; class Polypodiopsida; order Cyatheales; family Cibotiaceae; genus Cibotium; species Cibotium barometz. The sequence continues at coordinate 4,217,400 of NC_141094.1, read as the reverse complement.
ATTTCCACGTGACAGAAATGTGAGCAGAAATGCACTAGATGTTGTGCATTCAGATGTATGGGATCCTACGAAGACCATGTCTATGGGAGAGGATGCAGGTATTATGTGACATTTATTGATGAACCACACAAGGAAAGTGTGGGTATACTTCATGAAGGAGAATGGTGAGGTGTTCACTCATTTTCAGAATTTCAGAGTTATGGTTGAAAAGCAAACAAGGAAATATGTAAAGTGCCTGAGGTCAGATGGAGGGGGAGAGTACTTCTCCAATGAGTTCTTTGAATTTTTGAAGAAGAATGGTTTTCAGAGACAGTTTACATGCAGATACACTCTGCAGCAAAATGGAGTTGCTGAGCGGAAAAACAAGCACATTGTTGAGATTGCGCGAGCATTGATGGGAGAGAAGAATATGCCGCATAGCTATTGGGACTGAGGCTGTTTCTACATCAGTTTACATCATGAATAGGACTCCAACTACATCCATACATGATGTAACTCCAGAGGAGAGGTTTACTGGTAGAAAACCTGATTTGTCTCATGTGAAAGTCTGGATGCATTGCATATGTGCATGTGCCAGATGAACTGAGAACTAAGCTTGATCCAAAAGCTAAAAAATGTGTGTTTATTGGGTATTCCCTTGAGCAAAAGGGATACAGGTGTTATAACCCTGCCTACACGTGAGTTGAGGGGACGTGAGTTGAGGGGGTAAGCAGGGATGTTGTCTTTGATGAGATGAGCAGCTGGTATGCTGCTAAAAAAGAAGCTATTGGGGCTGATGTGAGTGGAAATGTGGTTGCACAGAATGCAAGTCAGCAATCATAGTCTTTGAGTGGACCAGCAGAGTCCTCATCTAGTGTGGTTCAGTTGTTGATAGACCATGGAGTGGTAGGCTGCGTCATAATACCAGTCCTGCAAATGTGATTAGTACATCACATAAAGGCAAAGAGAAAGTGATTGAGCCCCTTAGTAAGCCTGACATTTCTGCAGGGCATTCTCATGTTGATGGAGAGTCTAGTGGCTCAGAGATGAGCCTTGATGAGGATCTTGGGATACCAGCTATGAGAACACCTGGTGTAACGAAGGCTATGGAAGCCATGAATGCAAAGCTGCGAAGATCTGGGAGAGTGAAGAATCCTGTGCTGCAGAGGTTTACCTATGATGGTTATGTGGCACATCACTATGCATACATGGCAAAAGTTGTGTAGGTTGTAGAGCCCACATGCATTGATGAGGCTGTTGGAAATGTGTGTTGGGAGAAAGCTATGGATGAGGAGGTGGATGCACTATATGGAAATGAGACTTGGGATTTAGTGCAATTGCCTGAAGGCAAGAAAGCCATTGGATGCAAGTGGGTGTACAAAGTAAAACATAGCAGTGATGGAAGCATAAGCAGGTACAAGGGTAGATTGGTAGCCAAAGGATATGCACAGACATATGGTATTGATTATGAGGAAACTTTTAGCCCAGTTGCCAAGATGGCAACAGTGAGAGTTGTGATAGCAGTAGCTGCATCAAAGCAATGGTCTTTACATCAGCAGATGGATGTAAAGAATGCATTCTTGCATGGGGATTTGCAAAAAGAGGTGTATATGTTGCAGCCACTTGGTTATGTGAGGATGTGAGTCACCTTGAGCATGTTTTGTAGATTGAAGAAAGCCTTGTATGGCTTAAAACAAGCACCAAGAGCATGGTCTGACAAGATTTCTGAATATCTTGTCACTATTGGCTTTCATGTAGCCAATGCAGATTTCTCGCTGTATGTGGGACACAGTGATAGAGGGGTTGTGCTTGTTGTCATCTATGTAAATGACTTGATCATTACGGGGGACCATGATGTAGAGATCTTTAATGTAAAGATCTTGCTTAGACAGAAGTTTGAGATGAAGGATCTGGGGCAGCTCAGATATTTCTTGGGCATTGAGGTGATTAGGTCACCACATGGTATTGGATTATTGCAGAGATAGTATGGCTTGGACATGTTGTCCAAGTATGGTATGATAGGCTATAAGCCTATCTCAGTGCCATTGGATTAGAATGACAAGTTGAGTGCAGATTCAGGAGAGATTTTGGAGGATCCTACTATGTATAGGCGCATAGTAGGAAGCTTGATCTACATGACGATCACCAGGCCAGATTTGAGCTATGCTGTTGGGTTGGTGAGTCAGTTTATGCAGGTTCCTCGAAAGCCGCATTTGGATGCATTGAGACGTATACTGAGGTATGTGAGGTCTACTTTGCATTGTGGACTATTTTATGAAGCTGGGACAGAGATATGTGTACTAGTGGCTTCATGTTTTCTTTGGGGAGTGCTGCTATGACTTGGAGCAGCAAGAAGCAGCCTACCGTTGCTCTATCCAGTATAGAGGCTGAGTACAGAGGTGCTGCTATGGTAGCATGTGAGGTAGCTTGGTTGAGAAAGCTACTTGCAGATTTGGGTCTATTAGTGTGGATAGACAAGTTGTCATTTTCTGTGACAACATTAGTAGTACATAGTTGGCCCCAGGAACCCAGTTTTTCATGCTCACACGAAGCATATAGAGGTCCACTACCATTTTGTCAGAGAGAAGGTTTTAGCAGGAGACATTGACCTTGTTTATGTCAGCAACAACAGGATCAGGTCGCTGACATCTTCACCAAAGCGTTGGGTATACAGAAAAGCTCTGCAAATTCAAGGCTTCGCTTGGTGTACATGAGATGGAGTTGAGCTCGAGGGGGAGTGTTGAGATATCGAGCTCATCTAGTGAGGCAGTGGACACTGATGACCCGCGCCTGGGGGATAGGCCCCAACAGACTTACACCACTGGCATGGTTGGTGAGATCATGGGTGATATGCAGCCAGTGGGATGACAAGCTGTGTGACAGCCATTCTAGAGACTAGCATAGTTATAGCGCCATCTCATTTAGTTGGGTTCACACTATAGAGAACCCTAGTATGTATTTGGTCGAGTACCTTTTTATATTGTGTGTACTCTTGGGTGAAAGCATGTATAGGTGGTACCAAAAAGGAGTGTCTTGGACACTCCTTTTAGCCACCCCTTTGGGAGGACAAAGAGGCTTAAATTTGAAATAGAGGTGGGCTTGAAAATGCAACTGAGCATTCATTAAGGGAATGGCGTGCCCATTAAACGCTTCTGAATATTCTCTCTCCTCCACTCAGTCTGCACTCGTCCTGCACTCCATTGGCCTGCCGTGACTCTCTCCCACTCTCTGCCTCTCTCTCTCTGCCATAGCCTTTGCTTCTCGCCTACACAAAAGGGCCTCTCTTTCCACCCTTGAGCGCAAGCTGTATTCATCTATACTATCTCCATCATCTCTCCCTCTCTCTCTCTCTCTCTCTCTCTCTCTCTCTCTCCATGAAGACTACAGTTGTGCTTTAATGGTCTTCTTTGCAATAACCTCAGCCTCCTAGCTCCCTCATAACTGCTTTAATGGTCTTCTTTGCAATAACCTCAGCCTCCTAGCTCCCTCATAACTGGCTCCAAATGGAGTCTCATAGTGTACAGAATGGCAATACAGGCTCCGTATATCTTCCCCCATTGTCTATCACACAACACATCCCGAGAGAACTTCTGCCAGGTCTTCGAAACTACTGGGTTGCAAAGAAGAGGGAACAAATAAGCATTGAGAAGAGGATGGCACGTATGCGTGAGGATGGTGACATTGATGAGCGAGAGGCAAAGAAAATCTACAGAGCAGTTTCTCAGTGGTGCTGGCGCAAACAAACAAACGGGCTTTCTGAGGGCCTTCAAACAGAGATTTTACAATAGCTCCTCCGTCATCCAACGTTCTCAGTGTTGCAGCAGCACACGTCAGAGACAATTGAGAGACTCATTTTCTCTAACATTTGTCATACATTATCTGAGGTGAAGACACCCCATTCAAATAACGAGTTGTTTTTAAAGCGGGCTACTGTCGTGGCATGCCTCAAATGGCGCATATGATGTTGACAATCAAATGAGTGGTAGAGAAGTTGCCAAGGCTTTAGGAGTTCATCAACAAAGGAATGTCATTGCGGCCAATTTTTGACTGCAACATGAAGCGGAGGAAGGGTCACTTCCCTTGGATTCTTGTCACCATCAATTGCATAGGGCAAGCACCATCACCAGTGAAATCAGGGAAATCATGTTTCAGTTTTGGTCGGTGGAAACTCGCATCTCCCCAAACAAGAAAGATGTTGTTCGAAAGAGGATAGGCAAGAGTGCGCATGTACTGCATCCAGTGCATCTACTCGATTTGCCTCAAGTATATCACTGTGTTGAGAGTGTGTTGTAAGAGCTACACACTTGCTCGCATATGATTGATAGTGTATCCAGATATGCTCTTCTATACGATACTGATTTCTAAATGTCAGTGGTTTAGAGTGCTTGACAGTACTAAAATTTTGTATGATAGGGCATTAGAGTGCTTTACAATGCTTCCAAATGTTTGCAAGTGCCTCACAGAGCATTACAATGCTTAACCATGCACTATAGTGCTTTACGAAGCTTTACAATTGATTTTAGATGCTTCTGAGTGCTTCATGGTGATTCCAAGAAATTCCAAGTCATCAGTGCATCTTAGTGCTTCTGAGCATTTTTAGACCACTTCTGAGTGCCCGACAATCAGGGATTTCACTGACATAAATGAGAACATGTGAACATGTTAATAACATATGTTAATAACACAAAAAATCTTGTGATCACATGTTATATTCAAAAAGCTTTCACAAGGGCCTAAAAAAATTATCTTTGTCGGGCATAAAAAATCTTTTTAGGTGGCCACTGACCTGCTATTATATGAAGATGGTAACATGAGAACATGTGAATAGCTTATTCCCATGTGTAGTCAAGCTTTTAAGGGGTTTCCAAATGGCAAGTGACCTGTTATTTTGTGAACGGTAACATGAGAACATGTGAATAACTTGTTCACATGTGTTATTATCACAAAAAATCTTGTGATCACGTGAATATTAAATCCCTGCCGACAGTGCACTATATTGCTTAACCATGCTTTATAGTGCTTGACATACTTCTTCAAGTGATCACAAGTGCTTCTAAGTGGTTCATAGTGGTTCCAAGTAGTTTTATGTCATTCCAAGTGCATCTAAATGTTTCTGTGTGCTTCTAAGAGCCTTTTGTTGCTTCTGAGTGCTTAATAGTGCTTCAAAAAGCTGCCAGCAGGTGCCTGAGAGTTCTTCCAAATGCTTCCAAGTGCTTATGCTCTCGTAATGGCTTAACAGAGCTTCAGAAGTGATAACAAGAGCTTCTAACTACTTGTAAGTGCTTCCAAGTGCATCTAAATGTTTCTGTGTGCTTCTAAGAGCCTTTTGTTGCTTCTGAGTGCTTAATAGTGCTTCAAAAAGCTGCCAGCAGGTGCCTGAGAGTTCTTCCAAATGCTTCCAAGTGCTTATGCTCTCGTAATGGCTTAACAGAGCTTCAGAAGTGATAACAAGAGCTTCTAACTGCTTGTAAGTGCTTCCAAGTGCATCTAAATATTTCTGTGTGCTTCTACGTGCCTTTTGTTGCTTCTGAGTGCTTAATAGTGCTTCAAAAAGCTGCCAAAACAGAGCTTCAAAAGTGATAGCAGGAGCTTCTAACTGCTTCCAAGTGCTTGTAAGTGCTTCTAACTGCTTCTAATTGCTTCCAAGTGCTTGTAAGTGCTTGTAAGTGCTTCCAAGTGCTTGTAAGTGCTTGTAAGTGCTTCTAACTGCTTTTAACTACTTCCAAGTGCTTCTAACTGCTTTTAACTACTTCCAAGTGCTTGTAAGTGCTTGCTAGGGTGCTTGCTAGGGCTTCTAAATGCTTGCTAAGTGCTTGCTAGTGCTTCTTAGTGCTTGCTTGAGTGCTTCCAAGTGTTTCTAGTGCTTGCTAGTGCTTCCATGTGCTCCTAAGTGCTTCCATGTGCTTCTAAGTGCTTGCTAGTGGTTCCAAGTGTTTGCTAGTGGTTCTAAGTGCTTCCAAGTGCTTCTAAGTGCTCACTGCTTGCTAGTGATTCCATATGCCTCTAAGTGCTTCCATGTGCTTCTAAGTGCTTCTAAGTGCTTCCAAGTGCTTCAACATGCTTTACTTGCTTCTAAGTGTTTGCTAGTGTTTCCAAGTGCTTCTAAGTGCTTCCAAGTGCTTCCAAGAATGTTATTCCAAGTTTATCTAAATGGATCCTCAGGCTTCTAAGTGCTTGCAGGTGCCTGAGAGTGCTTTATAGTGCTTTACAACCATTTACAAGTGGTGCCAGGTACAGAAAGTGCTACTAAGTGTGTCTAAGAGCTTTACCCAATGAGTGTCATAGCTTTACACTGATTGAAAGTGCGTCATAATGCTTACCAATGCTATAGGTTGCTTCAGAATGATTTATAATACTTGATAGTGTGTCTAAATTTATCTTCTTTGTCACAGAGGGACTTCTATATGCGGTTCCAAGTGGCTCATTCTAACATAAGGATCTCCCTTAGATGTTTTGAGGGTCTAAAGCCATACTTCGTATGCAAGTTGAAGGACCACAACACTTGTTGCTGTGAATACCATGTGCAGCTTGTCTACTTCAAGGAAGCTCTTAATCAGAGCTCTTAATCAGATGCGCTAGGGAAGATATGGGCTACATGGCCGGCCATGCAGTTGTGCAGGTGCCTTGTTTACAGTTCTCATGATGGAACAGCATAGTGCGCGGCCTCCAATGCCACATTTCCAAGCTTAACAGACCCGTGGGAGTCTGTATTGTGCCCAAAACCCATTGATTGTGCTTATCACCGTGTTGACAATGTCTTTTGGGTACATGCCAACATTGTGGCATTAAACAGATCTCCTTGTGTCCACATGAAAAAAGCGATGACATCTCTATGATGACTGTCAAGCTTTTTGACGACGTTCCTACACAGGAAGTGGATGAGAACGGTCAAGAAAAAACTCGGAAAGATCTTGTTGCCAAGTCAGCCCGAGGACTTTCACTTCCTTGCTTCAAAGCAAATTGGGAAACTTCATCAAACACAATTATAAGTACAGATGGCAAGCTGAACAATTCAAATAGTGTTTGGATAAATTTCCAGATGATGTAGTGGTGTCGGAGTGGAATTTGCAAAGAATTACTCCTTCAAGGTGCAGAATGAAATTCAGTCAATGCATTGGTATTCAACTCAGGTGACAATCTTGGTCCACATTTCGTACCTGCGTGATGTGCTTGGTACCATTTGGAAGACAACCCACTTCTACATCTCTGATGACAAAATCCACGACACTTTGTTTGTGCAGCACTACTTTATTTTATACAATGAGTGACTGAAAGCTCAAGGATGCAGTGTCAAGCGACACTGGGTGTGGTCTGATGGCGCTGCTTCACAATTCAAAGCAAGGCGTCCTTTCTAGTTTGTAGCCTAATACTTCAATATGATAGGTATTGAGATGATGCACAGTTTCTTCGCATCCGGCCATGGGAAGGGCGAGCATGATGGGGCTGGTGCGGTGCTCAAAAGAGCTCTCACACAGGAGCAGCTGAAATCTGACGGATGGGTGTTACATAATGCTTCAAGTTTGGTGGCATTCCTCAATGCAACCCTCAGGAAAGAATGTCCATTGAGACAGGGAAGAAAGTCGATCGTAGATTTTGGGAGGTCAAGCTCGGTGATATAGACAGAGATAGAGAGTGGGATTGCATGCGGATCAAAGGGTCTCGATCCTTCCACTGTGTCAAAAATGGCTACAGTCAATCAGATATGCACGGGCTATGGTGTAGACCATTGTCCTGCTTTTGCCATGCATGCATGAAACGCCAATGGAGGAGATGTGTAAACAAGGACCACGTTGAGAGGTGGCAGTACTTGCGAATACAACCGACTCTCAATGTTCAAAACGATGGAGAAGCTCTAGCGATGATGAGTTACCAGGAGCCCCCATGTATGCTGGCCACCATGACGACCTAAGTGATGCCTTGATGGTTGGCGAGAACTTCGCAGTGAATGCAGAAGAGCCAGGTTGTGCAGACTTCTACATCTTGAAGTGCACTAAAACCAAGCGCTTGACCATTAAATCTGAAAGGGATGAATGGCATAACTGTTTTCAAAAGTGCACTAAAACCAAGCGCTTGACCATCAAATCTGAAAGGGATGAATGGCATAACCGTATCCGAAAGAACTCATTTGTCATTGAAGGACTCTTCTACGACAAGGTAAATGGCCAAGATGACACCTACGTTCTTTTGGATGACAAGCCCCCTGCTTTTATCTACTCCCGCCTGCTGCGATGCATTAGGTTTCCGATGTGCTCGATAGAAGGTGAGCCTAATGTATATGAATTGTCAAATGATGTATTTGAACAAATCTATAATAGCATGCCGCCAGAGGAGAACTTGTAAGTTCTAACTTTCAAGCTAGCACAATGCGTCCTCCTAAGAAGCACTATTTCGCATGTTCAACTCTTTGACAACACTTTTAGTAGTAGAAAAGCACTTTAAGACCACTTGACAAGCACTTCTAGTACCTACACAAGCACTTCTAGGATCTACACAAGCACTTTTAGATTACTTGAAAAGTACTTTAAGTACCTAGACAAGCACTTTAAGTAACTAGACAAACACTTTCAGACCACTTGACCAGCACTTCCCAAACAATTGAAGTACCTACACAAGCACTTGACAAGCACTTGACGCACCTGTCAGGTACTTTTAGTACCTAGATAAGCATTCCAGACCACTTGACAAGTGCTTTAAGCACCTTGACAAACATTTTCAGATTACCTGACCAACAGTTAGCCAGCACTTTCTAGTACCTAGACAAGCACATGTTTAGTACTTTCAGACCACTTGAGAAATTCTTGTCAAGCACTTCAGTACCTGGACAAGCACTTTTAGTATCTAGACAAGAACTTTCAAACCACATGACAAGCACTTCAATACCAAGACAAGCACTTTCAAACCACTTGACAAGCACTTTTAGTGTCTAGACGAGCACTTTTAAACCACTTGACAAGCACTTCAGTACCTAGACAAGCACTTTCAAACCATCACTTTCTTAAGAGTCCACAAAATGCAACCATAGTATAAACTAAAGAAAATGACACCAGATTGACACAAAATCGTTCCAAGGTCAAAACCATTTTTGTTTATATATATGTCAAGGAGTGTTGGAAGTTAGCCACACAATAAAGGCACGGTGTCAGAGTACATTAAGCTACATAGTAAGGGCATGGTGTCATGGCAGTGAAGGGGCTACAGGCAGTGAAGGGGCTACAGGCAGTCCTCTGTACAGTGGGAAAAATGCTAGCAAAGGCACTTCTAATTTGCTATTTTACTCTTTGGATGCTTATACTTTCTTTCTTTAGGATCCAAGTTGGGGGCTTCAATTTCTTTTAGTTCCTCAACATTGTTCCGTACGATTCTCCAATTCGACCGTTGCAAGGCATCATCCCTGACATCAAAAGGGCACTCTCTAACAATTTTTGCTCTGTCAGCACTTTCTGCCCAACTGCAATACAAAGTCAGCCACATCCTATTTTAGAAAATTTGGCCACTACCCCTCAGTCCGCTTCTCCACTTCAGGAAGGATCACATAGCATGCAGGGTCATTAGAGTACAGTTTATACAATGAGTCATCTAGCACAAGTGTATTTGTCTTATTGAATTTTGGGAAAAGATTTTAGAAGGTATTCCAGGTTTTTCAAGAACATTGGCCTAGGAGGAATATCAAAGCGCCAAGTGCAAACATGGCAAGTGGTTTGCGACAGCCATCCACTCATGCATTTCTTGGCTTAAGGCAGGCACTTATCCATGGCTGTCTCCAATTCCCTGCCATCCACTCATGCATTTCTTGGCTTAAGGCAGGCACTTATCCATGGCTGTCTCCAATTCCCTGCCTCTGTGGGAGGTCCACACAAATACCTCTGCAACCTGACTCAACGCAAGTAAGAACACCTCTGTATCCTGCCGTACGTAATAGGTGATGTTCTCATCCTCACCTCATGGACTTTGGAAAAGTACAGCGTTGAGACATTTGGGGGAATCTCTGTCCTGCGCTTATCGTGCACGCACAAAAGAACATTGTTGAAGTCAACAACGATTGCTAGGTCTCGAGAGTCATTGAAGTGTTGAAACTGATAGCGTGGAGGACAGTGCTCAATGTGCTCTCGGGGGGGTCACTCTATGTAGAATATCCCTATCGCGTGCGTTCAAGGCCTATATTTTAAATCCCTTATCTGTGAATTTTTTAATCCATATAATATCCCCTTTTCTTTATGAATCTGTAAATTTTTTTGAAAATTTTTATATCATACCCTTATGTAAATATATTTCTATAAGTTTCATAAATTAAAAATATGCTTCTGTTGAACGCACGTGATATTCACATTTTTTTGTGAGCGACCCCCCCGAGAATGTGCTCTACCTCATCAGTGGTGGTAGGGTTCTCGAGCCAACAACTTGAATTTTAACTACATGCACAACAATTAAGATGGTCAGGACACGCATAGACACTAAGACAAAGGACTTATATATTATATTACCGTAAAATAATGCGGCTTGCATGAGTAAAAAGCTACAAAGTTGCAAGAAGCTAAAGCTTCTTGCATGCTCGGGCTTTGGGGAAAATTGGGTTAGTACTTTTCTTGGGGTCCCGAAGAGGCCCATCCTCCACCTGCCTTTTCTTCTTCTTCCGCAGCTCTCCTGCAACAAATTGGAGGGTCTTTTCCATATCTGTGTCCAAATCCTCTTCAGTATGTACACCTTTGTTGACGCGGCTTGGCTCTCCAGTTGGAGCACTAACATGACTTAATGTCTTAATGACATCAGTACTTGGGATAGCAATAGGAAATCAAGTTAGGAGCACAGGTAGTTAATATGATCACAATGATCATGGATAATCATGTCTAAGGATAACATGTTACAGCAACCAAAATTACCTTGTGTGATCTCAGAACCACATGTCTCCCTCAGGATGCCTCCATCACCAAGCACATCAGTTTTTTCAGCAGACAGACTACAACCACCCACCATGTTTTTGTATTTCATCATCAAGGCGTCTAGGTCGAAGGGGGCTTCCACATCATGCATGGACGAGGTGGAAGCGGCTGGGTCCACCCGCTCGCCAGCGTCTGGCGGCTCACCTGAGACATAACAGACAATTACTGTACATATCAAAAGTAGCATGAATCCTGTCCTATGAAAGAGGCATGCCTTACCTATGGACTCCTCATATGCATTCCCAAGTGCCCAACATCTTGCTACAAGTATCTCCCACGAACAGTCCGGAACAATGCACTTGGGCTCAGTCGCACAGATAATGGAAAAGCAAAAGGGGTGGCACTTGTGGGCACATTGCAGCTAATAAACGCCGGCCGCATGTTTGCTTCATAGCAGCTGGCCACAGGCCACACAAGATCCACCAATGAGGATAGTGTTAGCACCTAGGACACACTTGGCAGCGGGGTAGGCACTAGAAGGGCTCTCCCCTCTCTCTTCATCAAGGCAGTGCATGCCTCCTTCACGAAGGAGGCATGTCTCCTCAGCTCACATAACACATGCTCCATTTTCTCAACTGAAGCCTGCACATAATGAAAAACAACCAGCCATCAGAACTTTCAAGCATGTGTAAGTGGTTTGAGCACCTGTTAGTGGTCTATGCAGTGCCCCTAAGGTCTAAGCACCAGTGAGTGGTCTAAGCACTTGCAAATGATGCAACCACTTGCAAGTGGCTCTTCCAAGTGTTCTAGGCACCTGTTAAAGGTCTTAGAAATTGTATGTGCTTTGTGCTTTTGCTAGTGTTTTAAGCACTTGCAAGTGGTATGAGCACTTGAAAGCGGTATGAACACTTGCAAGTGGTCTTGAACTTTGCTAGTGGCCTAGGCACTTGCAAGTGGTACGAGCACTTGCAAGTGGTCTTAGAACTTACAAAAAGCATGAACACTTACAAGTGGCCTTAGCACTTGCAAGTGGTATGACCACTTGCAAGTGGTCATAGCACCTTCAAGTGGTATGACCACTTGCAAGTGGTCTTAGCACCTTCAAGTGGTCTAAGCACTTGCAAGTGGTATGAGCACTTGAAAGCGGTATGAACACTTGCAAGTGGTCTTGAACTTCGCTAGTGGCCTAGGCACTTGCAAGTGGTCTTAGAACTTGCAAAAGGCATGAACACTTACAAGTGGCCTTAGCACTTGCAAGTGGTATGACCACTTGCAAGTGGTCTTAGCACCTTCAAGTGATCTAAGCACTTGTTAAACTTCTAAGAACTTGCATGATTTCTAATTCACTAGCACTTGTGTAACCGGTGCAATGGCCAAGATGGGAAAGGAATAAATTGGACCACATCTTAAAACTTATCACACTAAGTTTGACGGGTGCAATCGGTGCAATGGCCAAGATCAGAAAGAAATAAACCAGCCCACATCTTAAAACTTATCACTAACTTTGACGGGTGCAACCGGTGCAATGGCTAAGATCGGAAAGGAATAAACCAGCCCACATCTTAAAACTTATCACTAAGTTTGACGAGTCTGGAGACTCCATACTACATCTGCAGATGTTTAACAAGATGTGTGAGGCATTTAGCCATGTGGAAGATTAGGTTAAGGTGAGTGTCTTCGACCTCACCCTTGATCGAAGAGGAGAACAATGGTTCCATTCTCACTAAAAGTAGAAGACAAGGCTACCTTTGACGCCTTGAAAGAGGCCTGCAAAGTAGGATATTTGAGATAAGGAACTTGATGGATTCTAATTAAATAGTTGTATAATGTAAATTAGAAAGAGGGAGAATCCATTTGAGACTATATCAACCAGCTGAGATATCTCCATTCTTGCTAATGATAGAGACAAGTTCTTTGATGAAAGACTGATCAATCGATTCCTAAAGGGACTCAAAGATGTAGCTTTGCATAACTCCCTATATGCTCTGGGGCATACCTCCTTTGAGAAATGCTGTAGAAGAGCCATGGATTTCGAAGACAATTTCAAAGGAACTCATTCTCGAGAATTGCATAAGGGAACTTCTGAAGCTTCCTTCAAAACCACAAGCACGAAATTGAAAGAAAAGGGAAAAGAGTCCTCTTTAGGACAATAGGTGGAGCAGCTAGTAGTTGTATTAATGCAACAAATGACCCAACAATGGAGAGTAGGCTAAAGCCATGACCAAGTTGGGTAACCTCATCTTCACCCCAAGAGAGAAATAGCGTGGTGATCGATTTGTCAAGCAAACTACACTAGTACTACGGAATGTCTACATGTGAGACTGTTAACCACTCTAGTTAATATTACCCTTAGCATGGCTATTGTAATCCATCTTTTTTAACCATGCAAGGCACTTAATATAAGAGACATGGGATTACCGAGCTTACGACTTGTGTAATGTCGGTCATGAGGAATAGTTGTACATAGAGCTAGAAAGATTAGGAAGACTAGTTTTGGGCCCCCAATTGTAGGTGGCCAACCATTATAACTATGAGCTCTTGTATGTAAGTCATTTTATGGAATATGAAAAGGGACAATACCATTAGTCTCATTTGAGCTTTGCCTCTTCTCTCTCTCATTTTAGCTTGTGGATGTATGCTAGCTTGTTTTTGCTTGCTTGCATGCTTGATTATTGGTGTGTGCTTGTAGGGATGGTGATGTTTTGACCTCTCTCCTTCTCTCCCCTCTCTTTGCTCTCTACCAAGTCCCTTTTTCATGCATGTGGCATGAAGATAAGGTTGAGATTTCCATAGCTCCCTCTTTCTTGCTCTCTACCTAGCCACCATTGAATCTCTTCTTGGGTATACAGGAAGAGGTGGAGTGAGCCCCTATAGCGGCATCACATCAAGGAGTTAACCCTCATTAGGGTTGGCTAAGTGCAACTCTCCGGACTCGACCATTGCATGTGTCTCTCTTATCTTCTCTATTCTTCTTTCTATGCAAGGTAGTATGCTAGGCTTAACATCTTTGCCGCCGTTACCGAGGAATGCATTTAGCTTAGGGTCAGCACTTTGTTCATTTGCTAGTGTTCTTGTTTAGCCCGATTGGAGTGTAAATCCACCAGTTGGTTTCTTTTTTTGTGTGTTTTTTTTGTTTTTTATGGTGATTACATGGATCATTGAAGGTTAATTGAGCATTGGGGCATTAAGATCTTCACTGAGCACGGGAGAAGTAAGTAAGTGCAACATTGCCCTTGATATTCATGCAAAACTTTGAATTTTTGTTCTTTTTTCTTCAAGCTTGAATCCTAGTTTAATTCACAAATTAATCTTAATCAGTTAGTTTTCATTATGCATTGTAGGCACCAATAGATAGCTTGAGACTAGCTCTACCTCATTGTAGGCACCAATAGATAGCTTGAGACTAGCTCTACCTCTCTATTGAATTGAAAACACAAAAAATTGGTGGGAAGATACCTGAATTAGCAAGAATTTGAGGGAAAAACAGGCAAAAATTGCTTTCTGTTGGCAGTTCTGAGAGAGAATGGCCGGTTGCTTTACAGGCCATGGTTGTGGGACATCTGCCACGCCGATTCCCTTCTCAATTGGGAAAATATGGTAAGATCTTTAACCTTGAATGTGGAAGTTTCATTAAAACCAAAATAATTACATTAAATTGGGCATAAAGTGCATTCAATTGCATTCAATAAAGTTGGTACATTTGAATTTGTTAGAGAATATAGTGGGTGGTTGTCAGACCTACAACCTTCAATTCCTTGAAATCCCTAGACAGATTATGAAAATCTCTAAATCTCACGGTGCCACAGCCCTTCCAATCTTGCCACGACCGTTCCTTCCTGAAGGGTATGCCCGTTCCATAGTACTCATTTTGTTTGCCACCACGGTCGTGTTAGTTTTGCCACGTCCGTGCCACTTGTCTTGACCAAAAGCAAATGCCCGTACCAATTGTTTTTCTTGAAGCGTACGCACTTGTGGTAATCTTGCCATGCCCGTTCCCTTCTTGGACGTAGCTTGGTATGCTCATTCCAACAACTGCCATGCTTGTACCTTCTCCATTTCAAAGTACACGCCCGTTCCTTTATGAAGCCATGTCCGTGTCCTTCAAAAAGTAAACATCCAAGCCATCTGCCCCTTTGAGAAGCGTATGCTCGTGCCCTACCATGCCACTTGTCTTAACCAAAGCAAACAGAGTCGTAATAGTTGTTTTTCCTCAAGCATATGCCCATGGCAATCTTTCCACGCTCGTTTCCTTCTTGGCCCTAGCTTGGTACGATTATTCCAACAATTTTCATGCTCGTACTTTCTCCATTTCATAGCGCATGCCCATTCCTTTGTGAAGCCACGCTTGTGTCCTTTTGAAAGCGAATGTCCGTTCCCTTCAACTTTTGAAAGCGTATGCATGTACCGTTCCAAAGCGTACGATCATACCATTTCCCCCCAAAAAAGGCTTTTCATAGGGGGGTTCTACACAGTAATTCCACATTTCCATGCACATAAGCTCAGGTAAATTGGTGTAAAATAACACTCTTTTTAACGAAGTGAACTCTCTTGAAGCTCGCTTGCTTATAAGGTCGGACCCATCGGTCAATACCGCGTGGAGTCAAACATGGAGTCAAACGGTGCTTGTGTTTGACAGCACCAGTGAAAGCGAAGACCACCCCAGCACAGGACGAGGAACTCCTGACCTCGAGACAGGAGAGCCTTAACCTCAGTGCATGGATAGACCATCTATCCAAGAGCAAGCTCCTACCTCTCCCACATATTCATAGAGAAGCCTTGCCCACACATTCATAGAGAAGCCTTGCTTCGAGACTCTCGAATTTTACCTTAGGAAACACACAGTCGGAAGGACCACAACCCAGGGTGAGAGGTATGGACCTACCACAAGAAAGTGAGCCTACACCATCTTTAGATCCTAGAGTGGAAGTAGGGCAGAGTGGAAGCCAACAAACCTAGACTGAGCCACCAGTCTGGAGAGCCATTCCTATCTTAGGTGTGGCTGATTCTTACATGGCCCAAAGACCAGTATAAAACCTAGGGTCAAGTCCATCATCTCAAGGACCAAAAACTTCATACCAAAGAGAAAGGGTCTACCTAGGCCATTCACATCAACTGAGGTCGCCTGTATATCAGCAGTACCCACCACAGGGAGTTTACCCTGGTTACCGCATGGGACCACAAGGGGAACAATCTATCCCACCCTCCAATGGTATATTAATATCCTAGCCCCGCTCCTCCACTAACCTTTCCTTAACCTACACTTGCTCCAACCATGGAAGGGCTGACACCAGAAATGTTGAGATTAGCCATGGAAATAGGGAGGGGGGTGGTGGCTGCGGGCATCATGCCCCCAGCACCAGTGCAAATGCACCAAGATTAGAGTGAAACAAACCCACCAACATCTCAAAGCTTGTCACTAAGTTTGATGGGATTGGAGATCCCATCCCACATTTGGAGATGTTTAATCAAATTTGCGAAGCCTTTGGCCACGTAGAAGATCAAGTTAAGGTGAGTGCCTTTGACCTCACCCTCGATGGTAAAGAAGGCCAATGGTTTAGGTCCTTGAAAGCTAAGGACAAGGCCACCTTTGAAGCCTTGAAAGAGGCCTTCAAGGTAGGATATTCTCACCAAGGCTCCAGATGGAGTCTAGTGGAGCAGCTACACAACGTCAGAAAGAAGGAAGGAGAAACCATCTGAGACTACATCAATAGAGTTAGATATCTCCAGTCACGCTGTAGTGCGAGAGACAAGTTTGCTGAGAAAAAAGGTTAATAGGGAGATTTTTGGAGGGTATTGATGACGTGCCCTTAAGCCTTGGGCCATACCTCCTTTGAGTAATGCTATAGGAGTGCTATGGATTTTGAGGACAATTTCAAGGAAACACATTCCCGAGAACTTCATGAGGGCACATCAGAAGCCTCTTTGAAGACCACCAGCACAGCACCGGTGCTCCATAACTCACCTCAACCAAGACAAGAAGTGGCCCAAAAAGGAATCCTCAGGGTACCTGAAATTCCCTTACCGCCCCTGGTTCTCCCACCTTAACCCCCACTGCCAAGAGTTGCACTAGTTTGTCAGCTAACCCCCATGACAAAAATCTTCAAAGAAGGGGGAAATTTTAGAAGTTCCTACATTATGGAGAGAGACCAAATGTACCCAGTGTACTTAGCAACCCCAATGCTGTGGGCTAGAGACATGAATATGATGGCAAAATGACCACCTATACAGTGCTATAATTGTGCAGGACCTCAATGAGGGGTGGAGTGTCCTAACAAGAAAGGGATGATGAGTACCTCTATAGGTACTCCTAATGAATTCGAGGAAGAAGAACTCGTTATACCCCCGCGAGATAACTAGCACCCCCACGGTTCGAGTGAATAAACTTGGAAAATAATTTGAAGGTGACGAACCCAATGCGGCTTTGATGATAACCTTTGATGGCCTCCAAGTCACAGCAATCTTGGATGGGGGAGCAGGAGTGAGCATTGTTACAAAACAATGCTGGGAAAAATGGGGAGCGCCTACCATGGATGACACCACATCGTTGGTCAAACTTGTTGATGGAGCCACACAGCTATAGACCCATTGGTCTATTGAGGGATCTAAAAATTAAAATCTTTGGAACTATTTATTGCCACACCTTTGTCGTGATTAACTTTGGATGTGTTAGCTAGTTTCTTACAACTACATCCTTGGTAGACCATTCATGAGAGAATAAAAAATGAATCACGACCACGATACCAAACACATTTACATTCGAAGAAAGGATTAAACATTCAAGATCAATCTACACACATGGAAGGTACACCCAATGAGTGGCAGACCTTTTGCAAGAGAGGACTCTATCACAAACAACTCGATCTACAACAGTTCGTCTGTGTCACACATGCCACAAGACACTCGAAGATGAAAAGGATAGTGAGGAGTGTGCACTTCTTCAAGAGCCGGAAGACTCTGAGAATTGGATGCATATCCTTGCCACCCTGAACATTTTGCCTAGACGCACCGGTACGAGACCAGTAGGAGGTTTGCTACGCAGATGGCCAGGAGATTACATCTCTATATATGCTTAGCTCAGCATAACAAGCCATTAGAGCGTAGCCATCAAGGGACACACGCTCCCACATGACTCACCCCACAGGCCTGATGGATTTTTTGGGCTAGAACAATATATCTTCCTAGACAATTTAGACAACCACTGGCTGCTGAAGTATGTTGGGGCTATGGAAACACATAACCACTTCAATGAAATATGACAAAAGGAGTTTGCCAATAACTCCCTTCTAGTCCAGATGACCATCCCACAACCACCGTTGATTCCAAACCAAAACCAGAAAAGCTTTGCCCGCTCAGCGCGTAGAGCACGCAACAAAAAGTTAGCATTGGTAGAAAAAGAAGCCAAAAGGTTAGTAGACGAAGAAAGTGCTAAAGCCAAAGAGACCAAACACTTCAAGACCTTCCACATGGCCGACAGATTTGCCCAATATGACTTTGCTCAAAGGTCTCACAGTGGAGAACCAGGGACCTCTTATGATGGTCTAGCCAAAGTCAAAAAGATAAATCTGGCTGGCCTAGGTAAAGACTCGAGGCCATTATATATTGGAGAAGACCTCTCTATAGAGGAAGAGACCAAGCTCATCTCTCTGCTTACAAAATTTGAGGATTGCTTTGCCTTGGAAGTACACAGATATGAAAGGTGTACCTCCAAAAGTAGTCCAGTAGTACACCATTCCAATGGTTGAGGAAGCTAGGCCCGTCAAACAATGAGCTTATCTGATGAACCCAAAATATTCCAAGATGGTCCGAGAAGAGATCAACAGACTCATTGATGCTAGATTCATCTATGAAATCGAGCATACGCAATGGGTATCACCCATTGTGATAGTGCCCAAGAAGAACGAGAAAGTTAGAGCATGTGTAGACCTCAAAAGGTCAATGCCACTACCATCAAGGATCCTTATACCTTACCTTTCAAAGAACATGTGCTAGAACGAGTAGCAAGAAAGGAAGCGTACAACTTCCTTGATGGATTCTCTGGATACAATCAGGTGTTGATTGATTCCAAGGATCAACACAAAACAACCTTCGTCACAAAATGGGGCACAGATGCATACCGTGTTATGCCCTTCGGCGGGGGGCTGACCAATGCCCCCAACACCTTCTGTTAACCACATATTGGTTAGCACATTCCTATGACAACTATGTCCGCACACTTATGTAATGGGAGCTCATGCTATATTGTAAATCCTGTCATTTGATGAGGTAAACACCCTAAAGATGCTTCCAAGTATTGATCTTCAAAGGAAAAACAAAAGGATATTGGTCAGTTGGCCAAACCATAGAGAAAAGCCTTGTAACTATGTTTTGGGCACCTCGGGTCACTTACTTTTGTGGACGGCCTAGTGGGAATAGGCTTGGAACTATAAAAGCCAATTTCTCTTATTTGTAACTCATTCTCCCATTTGTGCAATAGAAGTGGAGCATTCTCTCTCTCTCCCTCTCCCTTACAACTCTAATGTAGCATGTGTGGTGTGCTTAGGGTTAGGGTTTGGAAGTGATTAATCACTTGTTCCCTCTTGCTTCCTCTCTCTCTCTCTCTCTCTCTCTCTCTCTCTTGAGTGATTAGGCTAACCAATGCGATCCTCTTCCTCCACGGAGATCCCACATGGTCTTCACGAGAGAACTTGCATCACCCGTTGGATTAGAGCAACCGCCTTGATGTGAAGTGCAGGAGGACGATTGTGACGAGAGCGGTTACGGTGGAGCTCTTGAGCCATGCTTGAGCTCGGCGGATAGGCAACTTTCCACGATACGTTAGGGAAGGGTTTCCTTAACATCTTTGGCGCCACTGCCGGGGAGTGCCATCCGCTACTTGTTTATGCCATCTTTGAATCGAATCCGATAGAGCCCCCATATGGTTTTTTGATGTTTGGTTTGGTTGTTTTTGATGTTTTTTTGAGATTCATGTATAGCTTTCTGTTTAGAGTAGGATTATCACTTGTTTGAGTGAAAAAAACTTGAGATTTGGGTGATTAGAGAGCCTAATCAAGAGGGTTTTTGCTTCAACCTAAATCATTTTTCTTAATTTTTAGCTTAATCCTTTTTCTTTTTCTTAATCCCTTTGCATACGTAGGTTAGCATTACTAGATAGAACATTAATCAAATAAAAAACCATAAACTATCTCTTAATTTTCACTAATTATCACTAGCCTATTGGTTAGTGTGATTAGTGGACTTAAAGAGAGCCAAAAACTAAAAACTTGAGCCTAATTGCTTTCAATTAGAATAATTGGAGTGGCATTAGTGTTCTAAACACTTGCCTTGACTCAAATCTATGTTTAGTTCACTCCAATTAGGCCTTAATTAGTAAGAATTAGCACTAATTTGATCTCTTTTGTCTAGTTTTTTCTCTTTTGAGTGGATTAATTAGTGAAATTATTTTGGGACAATCACATGTTTGTATTAGCATAAACATTGCTAATCCACCTATCAAATCTTCATTCTTACACTCCTCACCAGTTAGGAGTAATTTGATCGCAAAGAAGAGAGTTAAGGAGTGGTTAATAGTGGGATTAAGAGAGTTAAGGAGTGGTTAATAGTGGAATTAAGAGAATTAATCTTTATTTAAGCTAGATTACCCCTAAATTAGCCAAAATCAACTAATTTAGAGGTAGGCTCTAACTTTAGCCCTTTCCCACCTACCTAGCATTAATAAGGGGGTCTTAGTTGTCTCTCACTCACTTCCCTCCAATTTAAAATTCAAAATTCAAAATTCTAAATGTCAAATTCAAATTCAAATTCCAACTTGCCATATCCGCTCCACATTTGCCACGGTTGTACCATCCTAAAACCATGGGGCATATGCTTGTAAGCGTACGGCCGTACAAAAAACTTTTTGTACATTTTTTTTTTCGAACGGCCATTCCACACTTGCTATAGCCATTCCATATTAAAGCCACATGCATACACGGCTGTACAAAAAAAAAACATAAAAATAAATTTACCACGACCGTTCCCACACTTGCCACAGCCGTTCCATAATACTAAAGCCAGGAGCATATGCTTGTTAGCGTACGGCCGTACCAATTTTTTTTTAAAAAAATAAAAATTTCCACGACCGTTCCATACTAAAGCCACGGGTGTACGCTTGTAAGTATACGGCCGTATAAAAAAAAAACTTACAATTGTTTTTTTTGCCACAACCATTTTGTACCAAAGCCACGGCCACGGGCGCTTGTAAGTATACGATTGTACCAAACTTTAAAAAAAAATCCAAAAAAATAAAAATAAAAAATATCCAAATTTTTAAATCTTTAGAGGTTCTTTTGGTCTACCTCCCTGACTCACTAGGGTCGTTTTTACATGCATAAAATGCCTCAAAAGACCACCTTTAACCTTAAGGGTACGTTCACACGCAAGGCAAAAGTGTGCTAAAACTCCTATTTTGGGCCCACGCACGCACTATTGAAGATTCTTAAGCTTCTCCACACACCATGGACACCATTCGGTCATGGTTGCATGCCCCCAATGCCTCCATTCCATTCGAGGACCCCTGTCTCAATTGCATATTCACATGTAGTCGCTACACCACACATGTTTGTTGGCTGAGAGGGCGAAACGATCTTTGAAGAGCCCTCATCTAGTGGGCCCCCTCCATACATGCACCCCGACATGGATAGATGCCCCGAGAACATTCACGTATCCTCTTCTCTATTCACCCCACGGATCTATTCCCACCCCCACCCTTGCACCACAACTTAACATTCTGAGCTTAGCATAATCTCAAGGAAGGGGAGTGGCACAACACTTACACCCACAAACATCACATACAAAACCTATGTGGGCAAAAATTTTCAAACTTCTACCAAAATTCCATGGAGTTGGAGACCCCATATTCCACATCGAGGTCTTTGACCAAATCTGTCAGGCATTTGAAATTTTCAATGATGCAACCAAAGTCCATCTCCTTGGACTCATTCTTGAAGGCAAGGCCATGCAATGGTTCCAATCCTTGGACCCTTGGCACAAAATCTCTTTCAAAGCAGTGAGAGACGCCTTCATTCTTGGATTTGCACCCTACGGGCCCAAATGGAGCCCCGTCATCCAACTATTTTTCGATTGGAACAAACACCTGAGGAAACATTACGCGACTACATTGCTCACATCAAGTACCAAGGTAAAGAAGGCCACATCCCAAAAGAAACAACGATCTAAGCAAGTTGGCCCACAGAGATGATTGTGTTAGCATCCGCATGGGCTCAACAAAGACCACGTCATCCTCCTTCGGGGGCGATGATCAGGTCAAACTGCCACTCCCCCCCATGGAACCCACCAAAAACTCACCAAACAAAAAAACGAATGGCCACTTATCCCAATGCCATCCTTGAGAAGCAACTTCTTTAGGAGGCCCAAGTCCTACTAGAGCAATACAAAGATCAACTTGAACCGCCACCTATTTTCGAAACCTTTGACCCTGTACTTGAGTGCATGCCGTCCCCCCATTAAACCTTGTGAGATCCTTGTTCCCACCGAGCAACGGATTCGGGGTACTAGCAGCGGAAGTAGCACTTCTCGCGCGGGACAGGGGTCCCACACTCGGGGCCTCACCCACGGATATCCGGATAAGAGACTAATCCGTCGGTTGTTCCAAAACCGAACCTGGAAAAACTTCCTTTACCAGAAAGCAGGAAAACTTTTTACTCTAACGTAGTCAAGATCATTTCTGATCAAGCTGATCCAATTGCATCTTCAAGATACTTGATCAGATCAAGGAAGAAACTTGCACTTGGATCATTGGGATCAACGCTTTTTTCCCCATTCAAGAGGCACAGCCGTTGATTCCTATCCATAGACCAATTACTGTCCGGGATTTACTTTATCTATCGTAATAACAAAAGTTGAGTCTCGATTTATGGATCCATCAGTCTAGCCTAACCCCATCCGATCCCATGCGTTAGCCAACCGCCCAACCACTGTAGTGATGGGATCCAATTTGGAATTTGGTTAGGTTTTGTCCCGGCTACAAGGAAAAGAGTTCCAAGGCCCCCTAGCCGAAAGTTCATGCAAACATAAAATTAGGCACACCACTTACACACCCAATATGAAATTGCCTTTTTCTCAACATCAGCTAACTTTAAAACAATCTTTTAATGAAACCATAGTATCACTGATCATAATCTTCCAATTTATCCGGTTGATTAAAATTTTCCCATCATTCCTTCATCAGAGTATCTATGGCATCATTGGCAACTAGAACGCTCACCACGTGTCCACAGAGGGGCCTTTTCAATAGTTCCTAGCCCATAATACTCGGCAATATAATCACTTATCAAGATGGACTCTCGTTGAAGATCAGCAAGATCAACCAACAGATCCATATAAAGAGCCATGGACTCATCCATTGAAGACCAGCAAGGTCTATCAACCAGATCCATGCCCGGTTTCAGAAAACAACTCTTACTCCTTGTTCCAATATCTTTCGACCACCGTATGGTCAGCACCCTCTAGGATCCTTTGCAGGTGACCTAGCGCTTCACTCATAGGCCGCTTCCTTGGCCCGTCATCCACCATACCAGAAGCTCACCATTTTAATCGCACCGAGGATGGTCAAGACCTCGGCCGACCTTGCTGCGCGAGACGTCCTCCATTGACTCTCCGTCTCAGCAGTTGCAACTTTATCAGTTAGGTCTCCACGACCTTGATCACAAGACGGTCAAAATACTTTCCCAACATTCTTGACATAAAATAGTCATTTACAAACAGTCACAAAATACAGTTTTTATATCGAACTCCGTCTTTCCACATTATCCCTCCTCAATCCACATTACTTATTCCACATTCCCTTCATATGTACTCATTCTCATCCATTCATTCATATCAACGACACATTATTTCCCATACACATTCACCTTCATTATTCTTCATACACATCCATGCATACATCCATTTTCACATCCTTACTCATAAATCCACATCCACATACATACATCCATACATACACATCCACATGCATACATCCACATCTACATGCATACATCCATTCATACACATCCACATCTACATGCATACATCCATTCATACATATCCATATGCATACATCCACATCCTCATTCGTACATCTTCATCTACATGCACATTCATGCATCTTCATCCATACATCCACATTTACATGCACATTCACATCCATACATACATCTATTTTTTCCTTCCCATTCATATAGCTCCATACACCTTCACATCTATTCTTTTACATCACATCCATTCTCGCCTTATGACAACCCATATACATCTTATCTCATCACATACACTTCTTATCTCATCCCATACACCTCTTATCACATCTTAACTCATCTTATCACATCGCATACACCTCTTATCACATCTCATACACCTCTTATCACATCCTAACTCATCTTATCACATCCTAACTTATCTCATATGCATCTTATCTCATCTTATCACATCTCATACACCTCTTATCACATCCTAACTCCTCTTATCACATCCTAACTTATCTCATATGCATCTTATCTCATCTTATCACATCTCATACACCTCTTATCACATCCTAACTCCTCTTATCACATCCTAACTTATCTCATATGCATCTTATCTCATCTTATCACATCTCATACACCTCTTATCACATCTCATACACCTCTTATCACATCCTAACTCCTCTTATCACATCCTAACTCATTTTTTTATGCATACCTCTATGCAAGAATTTCAATTGTGATAAATGTAACACTTTTACAATAAAATAATCATTTTTTAATGTAATATTTTTATAATAAAATAATAATTTATTTATTTTTTTCATTTCAATGCACGAAATTCAATATGATGAAAATAACTTTTTATAATAAAATAATCATTTTTTTTCTTTACAATTTTATAATAATAAAATATTCATCTTTTATGCATACCTCTATGCATGAAATTCAATTATGTTAAAAGTAACACTTTTATAATAAAATATTTATCTTTTATGCATACCTCTATGCATGAAATTCAATTATGTTAAAAGTAACACTTTTATAATAAAATATTTATCTTTTATGCATACCTCTATGCATGAAATTCAATTATGTTAAAAGTAACACTTTTGATATAAAAATTTATCCATTATGTATACTTCTATGCATAAAATAAAAATGATAAAAGTGATACTTTTGGTATAAAAATTTATCCATTATGCATAGTTCTATGCATAAAATAAAAATGATAAAAGTAATACTTTTGATATAAAAATTTATCCATTATGCATACTTCTATGCATAAAATAAAAATGATAAAAGTAATACTTTTGATATAAAAATTTATCCATTATGCATACTTCTATGCATAAAATAAAAATGATAAAAGTAATAATTTTGATATAAAAATTTATCCATTATGCGTACTTCTATGCATAAAATAAAAATGATAAAAGTAATACTTTTGATATAAAAATTTATCCATTATGCATACTTCTATGCATAAAATAAAAATGATAAAAGTAATACTTTTGATATAAAATTTATCCTTTATATGTATAATATAAAAATTCAATTTCCTCATGATTCTAATAAAATTCTTTCAATTAATCTAGGATGATAATTCTTAGAATATGGTAGGAAATCCTCTTTTCATGCTTTGAATGAAATTATTTTATGTGTAAATTTTTATAAAATTTTGCCATAGCTCCGCTACTATAACTGATAAATCTCAATTATTTTAAAAGATAAGGCTTATCTTTAAGGAAATGATTAGAATGATCCCTAATTGGATCATTAACCCTTAATGGATTAAATAAAAAATAATCATAAACTAAAAGCATAGATAAAAAAAAACTATTAATTTGTTCTCAAGCATAGATTAATCTTGGATTAAGGAAAAGCTTTATGAAAAGCTTCATTTGGATTGAGAATGGGTCATGAGTATGACCATTTCTTGAGTGAGAGAGAGAAACTACATAAAAACCATTAGAATTAAACATAAATAGAAATTTATGTAATTCTTTACTATCATTAATTAATTAACTTTAATAGCATTCATCAAATTATGTAACTCTTCACTACTATTCATCAATTAACTTCAATAGCATTTAAAAACCATACCAATTAAGCTTCTCAAGCTTGAGAGGGGTTGAGAAGAGAGAAACATTGGGAAATTATATAAAAATCAAAATTCACCATTTACCTTACAATTTGCTTGATTCTTTGTTCATGGTAGAGGCCCCCAACCAATCAATTGGTTTAGTATGTTGATGGAGCCACCAATGGGGATTGAAGAAAGAGGGAAGTGTCAAAAACTAGTGAGTTAATAAAGAATTCACAGTTCTTGGCTTAGGTGGAGTAGAGTAACAATGCATAAGACACTATATTTTTTTTAACAAGGGGAGGCTTCTATTTATAGCAAAAATTGAGCTCCTAACCAAACAAACTGATTCTAGAATTTTCCAAGTCAGGTTGGTCACTTTTTGACCATTTTTAGGTTAGTTAAGCTAACTTTTTGGAACTAGACTTGAATGAGGAGAGAGGAGAGATAAAATATCTCAATTTTTATGAGTTTAAAACTCATTCAAGCATGTGAAATATGTACCTCCTTTAAAGAACTCCCCTTCCTTACATATGTGTCAAAATGGAATCATTATACCCAAAATATCTCATATTTTTAATATTGCTCATAGTTTTTTACTAATAAACCTTGTACATTTTCAACTCTTCATCTTATGTGAGCATTTACTCCTTTTTGGATACCCAAAATATCTCATATTTTTAATATTGCTCATAGTTGTTTACTAATAAACCTTGTACATTTTCAACTCTTCATCTTATGTGAGCATTTACTCATTTTTGGGTATCTTCTTTTACAAATTGGATTTATCTCCTCCCTACACATGGATTGATGTTACTGGCCCATAAGAACCTTAATTGGACCATAGTCCAAAGATTTTGAAAATCTAGACCCTTAGACTAAGGTTCTTTATACCTATTTCCAATTAATTCCAATTGCACATTGGAAAATTCTTTCTGAATTTCTATTTCAGGGAAATTCATTTTAATAAGGTGAGATATTTTTCTATCCAAAAATATTCAAAATCTAAATATTCTCTCTCTAGAATATTTTCTCTCTCTAGGTTAAAACAGTTAGAAACAAGGTCTTTATATTTTTGAAGAGGTATTGATTACAGGGGAATATGTTGGACATCTTGAGAGGCTGGGGAGGAATCTTATATTCTCTCCCACTTGAAAAACACGAGATGCCCTCATCTCGCAAACTGGGGGTAATTTCACAAGATACACGAATATGAGACTTGGAGAAAAATTTTAATCAAGATTAACCACTAAGAAAAGTCTCAAAGAGAGCAAGATTCAAGATAAGAACAAGATTTAAACTTTATTCATTCTCGGAACATATACAGTAAGATAGAAGAACTCTTTACACTTCCATAAGCCCGTCCATCATATGGTCACAAAGGCAGCACTCACAAGCTGCGCACGTATAAGGTAACTCATCTATGGGAATAATTCTGTTGGTTATTGCCGCACCTATCTTAGTGGTATGAGGTGATCTAACAAAAGGACCTCTGAGAGGCAAGCCAAAAACGGGGTAAAGGCATATCTTCTGATGAGGAAGAAAACACGCCAGTAAGAAGACCCGCTCAGAAAACCCAAGATGCCTTGATCTCATGACGCAGTAGTATCAGGGACCCAAACCCAAAGCTTCAATAACCATGGCCAAGCGGACATTGTTACGAAAGTGCTGCTGACCCCAGGGTGTTACCCTAGTTATGTCTTGATAGGTCCGCCATTTGGTCTGAGCTACAGAAGTTCCCAAGTGAGGGAAAAGTGAGCGCTCATACTGTTCTATAAAATTCTTCTTCACAGACTCGCTTGCGTCTTGAAGGTGAGAAATCATCATGGATAAAACTAATTCTTGTTGCCAAGCCATGAAGGAGATTAAGAAAGAAAGGAGATCGATGGGAGTAAGATTACTGTGAGCGACAATTAAAAGTTACGACTTACATAAAGGAAGGAGCTAGAATAATTATAAGATCAGAAAGGGAGGTTCTTACTCCTGTATACCTCGAAGGCTGGGGGAAGAATCTTACATTCTACCCCACTTGAAAAGTGCGAGATGTCCTCATCTCGCCAAGTAGAGGACAACTCTTTTTCTTAAGATCCAATTTATTCTGGGGTTTCTTATATTCTGGTCAACCCAACAGAATACGGGGATAATTATCCCTTAAATAGAACTCATCATTAAATAGCAATTCATTCAAATCATATCATTCATATCTTTAACACGATAATGGTCCATTAGACCGAAAAATTCCCTTCTGAACATTCCTCCATGGGAATTTCAGTTCAATTTGTCATCCCTTAACTTGATCTACCGAGTCAAGTGTTAACAGTAACAATCTGACAGCACAATCCACTAACCTCATAGTGATTTACTGAATTCATTATCATCATTCCAGTTATGAATATCATCCACAGGGACTCGTCCCATTCATCCTCATTGTGGTTTCACTCAGGTTATTATATTTCAACTAAATTTCAGAAATCATCATTTTTCAATCAGAATCCAAATTAATTCATCAATTCTCAAACAGAATTAAAAATCATATCAATCACATTCGAATTCATCATCTGGATAGCATTAACGCTTATAATTTCAAGTCTTAGATTTACTCGTATATACTGTCGGTAAAGAGCTACAGTTATACCCTCGGTATATACGGTAGTCACGGCCCTTGGAATTATAAGGTAAATACCATCATGTCTAGGCCTCAAGCAAGTCAGGGATTCTATATAATTGCGGTATTTCCATCTGAAGACCCAATTACCAAATTATGAATTTCAGTTTGAATATCAAATTGTATGAATTATATCACACAATTACAACCTTTTTGTGCTTCTTGATAAATTTTTGACATATTTGGTTTCTCAGTTGATCTTTATTAGCCAAATGCTCTGATACCAACTGTGAGATCCCTGTTCCCACTGAGCAACGGATTCGGGGTACTAGCAGCGAAAGTAGCACTTCTCGCACGGGACAGGGGTCCCACACTCGGGGTCTCACCCCCCACAGATATCCGGATAAGAGACTAATCCGTCGGTTGTTCCAAAACCGAACCCGAAAAAACTTCCTTTACCAGAAAGCACGGGTGATTCCACGAGGAAAAATTTTTACTCTAACGTAGTCAAGATCATTTCTGATCAAGCTGATCCAATTGCATCTTCAAAATACTTGATCAGATCAAGGAAGAAACTTGCACTTGGATCATTGGGATCAACGCTTTTTTTCCCATTCAAGAGGCACAGCCGTTGATTCCTATCCATAGACCAATTACTGTCCGGGATTTACTTTATCTATCGTAATAACAAAAG
The DNA here is from genome assembly GCF_041138505.1 of Cibotium barometz. NCBI lineage: Eukaryota > Viridiplantae > Streptophyta > Polypodiopsida > Cyatheales > Cibotiaceae > Cibotium > Cibotium barometz. The sequence goes on along the minus strand of NC_141094.1, from coordinate 4,188,164 downwards.
TTGAGTCTCGATTTATGGATCCATCAGTCCAGCCTAACCCCATCCGATCCCATGGGTTAGCCAACCGCCCAACCACTGTAGTGATGGGATCCAATTTGGAATTTGGTTAGGTTTTGTCCCGGCTACCAAGGAAAAGAGTTCCAAGGCTCCCTAGCCGGAAGTTCATGCAAACATAAAATTAGGCACACCACTTACACACCCAATATGAAATTGCCTTTTTCTCAACATCAGCTAACTTTAAAACAATCTTTTAATGAAACCATAGTATCACTGATCACAATCTTCCAATTTATCCGGTTGATTCAATTTTTCCCATCATTCCTTCATCAGAGTATCTATGGCATCATTGGCAACTAGAACGCTCACCACGTGTCCACAGAGGGGCCTTTTCAATAGTTCCTAGCCCATAATACTCGGCAATATAATCACTTATCAAGATGGACTCTCGTTGAAGATCAGCAAGATCAACCAACAGATCCATATAAAGAGCCATGGACTCATCCATTGAAGACCAGCAAGGTCAATCAACCAGATCCATGCCCAGTTTCAGAAAACAACTCTTACTCCTTGTTCCAATATCTTCCTCGACGCACGCTGTTGCATGCAAATGAAGATCAATACAAGGATGCCGAGGATGCAACAAAAAAAGATACTTAGGGCTCTTGTAAAGAGTTCCACTTTGTAGATGAATGTGGGAGAGGGCTTCACAATAATCCCACATGGGAACTTTTGAGAGTTCTAGAATTTTTGTATAAAAGGTGGCTCATTTGAGAGCATGGACACATTGGGCAAACTCATGTTTGAGCTCTCTTGAGACTAGCTCTCCCTCTTCTTCCATAGAGGTGCAAGCTCTTCTCTCTCCCCATCTACATTATTGTAAGTTCTTTTGTTAATTCAATGCAATGAGTGATGTTTGTCTCTCTTCTCATGTCTATTCTCTAGTATGCATGTTTCTTTGTTGATAGCTTCAAGGTTTGTGTGCATGCTAGGGAGTAAGATCTTGAGAATGAAGGATGCTTTGAGCTTGTGTATGCAATAGCTTAGCTTTCTTCTTGTTTGGATGCATGGAATGAGTGGGATGTTGAGTGATTGAGTGTAGCAAGATTGAGCTTGAGTATGTGTTAGTCTATGTCAATAGTAGTAGTATTCCTAGCATTCTCTCCATCATCAAATGGATAAGCTTTTGTGCACCGGTACGGGTTAAATCCCTAGCTCCGAAAGGGATGCAAATCCCATTGGATTGAGCTTAGTGTGGATCATACAACTCTTGCTACAAGTGAGAGAGTTTTTCGTCTCTCCATTGGCGCCGCTGCCGGGGAGAAGACTCAAAACCGGTTGAGAAGCTTGCATTACTACCACTATTTCTTTTTATTTTGAGGTTTAGGGCATTGAGTGTGTGATCTCAAGGGCGCCTTGTGTGTTTTCATTTTTTTTATGAGAAGCAAGAAAAAATTTTTAACCCCATTGCGGTAGAGAAATCCCGCCATTATTCAGATTTAAGTACTTTCAGTTTTTTCATCTTTGACGAGGTTTGCAAGAAGTTGGTAGGAAGTAGTGAAACGGCTGTTTTTCCTTTATCGTTTTGTTGTTTTGTAGTTTTGTGGAGAGTCGTTTCCATCGTGCACAGCAAAGAATATATATATATATATATATATATATATATATATATATATATATATATTTATATATATATATATTTATATGCTGAAGCGTGGAAGAAGGCGGAGGGGCGTCTTCATTGGGTGCAGCAAACAGCAGTGGAAGGCGGCCGCCAGTGTGGGCATAAGCGAGCAAAGAAAACTATATATATATATATATATATCTATATATATAGTTATAGTTATACTAAGGCTTTGGGTGACGTGGAGTGAAGGTGGCGGCTGTAGGGCCTTTGCAGAAGGCCGAGAGTCGGTTGGCATGAGAAGCTGAGCGAGAAGCTGTAGGCAAGGCGGCTAGCAGAGGTCTGAGGCGAGTAGTGGAGGTGGCCGAAGCTGTAGGCAAGGCGGCCAGCAGAGGTCGAAGCGGGCAGTGGAGGTGGACTGACGAGCGAAGAAGGCGCTGTGGGGGGGCGTTTTCATCGGGCGCAGCAGCAGTGTGAAGGCGGGTAGTGGAAGGCCGACGGGAAGTCTGCAAGAAGGCCGGGCAGCAAAGGCTGGTCAGTGGAGGGCGCCTGGGTGAAGTGGTCGAAGGAGAAAGAAGAAGGTAGTGAAGAGGCCTCAGCTGGCAGACGGTGGCTGGAAGGTGACTGTGTGGAAGCCGGCCGAGTGGAAAAGAGCAGCTGGCGCTAGGCTGGAGCAAGCAGGCAAAAACAAAACGGTGTGCGCCGGCGGGAAATCCGGCGAGCGGTGCGGCGAGCGGCGAGCAGACGATAAGGTTAGTGGATTTTTTCATTTTTTTATTTTTTCATTTTTTTTTATTTTTTAATTAATTTTTATGTTTTTTTATTTTTAAATTAAAAAAAAAACAAACAAAAAAAAATAATATTTTTTATTTTAAAGAAAAAAAAGAGATTAAAAAAAGAAAAAAAGAAAAAAGAATAGTGGAAATTTTTTTTAAAAAAAAAAATATAGAGAGAAGAAAGAAAGAAAAAAATTAAAAAAAAATTAAAAAAAATTAAAATAAAAAAAAATATTCTTTTTATTTTTTAGGAGTCCATATTGTTTGCATATTTTTTATTTTTCATTTCTGTAATTTTTAGCATAATTAGAGTGATTTGCATTGTTTTAACTTTTTGTTATTAAAAAAAAAAAGACAAAAACAAAAACAAACATAAAACAAAACCAAAAATAAATAAATAAATAAATAAATAAAAGAAGAAGAAGAAGAAAAAAACAATTTTTATTTTTGTATTTTGAAATCATTGTTCATCATTTAAATTTTTGCATAATTAAAGAAGTTTGCATTTTTTATTTTTTATTTTTTTAGAAGTATGTAAATGATGCATAATTAGTAAACTCATATTTTTTGGCACAAAATTTATTTAAAAAAAAATAAAATAAAAATAAAAACAAACAAACAAACAAACAATAAAAACCAAAAAACAGGAGGAAAAAACAAAAGAAGACAAAAGAAAATTTTTTGCTTTTTTTTAGGAGTCTACTTTTTTTTGCATAATTTGTAATTCTTCATTCTTTAATTTTTTGCATAATTAGTTTAACTTGCATTTTTTAATTTTTTGTAACTTTGTGCATAATTAGTATTTTTTTAGTGTGATTCATAATTTTTTGTGTTAAAAAAAAAAAAGTAAAAATCATAAAATCATAAAATTATTAAAAAAAAACATTTAAAAAAACAAATAACAAAAAAATAGGGTAGATAGTTACGCCACACAGACCCATTTTTAGTTGCCTTTAGTGGTTAGGTAGGGTAAAAAATATATATATATATACATATATATATATATTTTTATCAAAAAAACGAAACACAAAAACCAAAACCAAATCAAACAAAAACAAAACAAAAATAAAAACACATAAAAAACCAAAACAAAAATTTTTTGACCTTATGCAATTACGGTCGGGACGTCGTGTAGATTCTGCCATAGGACCTAGGGCACCTTCTAGAGTACCTACGCAAGAAAGTGGGACCCAATCGGTAGGCAATTTGGCAGATATTACTGAAACCCTATCTGAATCCGAATCCGATACCCTTTCCTCTAGAACAACTAGTTCATTGTCCATGGACAATCTAGTGCCGACAAATAGTCATCCCGTAGCCCCAAATAGAACACCCTCAAGATCCTTTAATCCATTTGAAGCCGACACCATGGGGTTAACACTCAATGTGAGACTCCAATATGTCTACACAAATGCTCAAGGAGCTGAGATCTTTAGGGATCCACAACAACGGTATCTTGTTAAGATAGCCGACATATTCTCAAAACTTGATAGAGCACCTCTAGTCAATGACCAGGGTAACATGTACATGGGTGGAGATGGTGTTCGCTACGAAGTCACCTACCATCCAGAAAAGGTAGACAAATTAGGGGAGCTCTCTAAAACCGAGTTCTTAGACTTATCTGAACTCTCCAGAGCAAGGGAGTCTAGAGATGATTGGCTCATCAAGCCGGACATGCCTGGACCATCCAATGCCCAGTCCTCAAAGCCACCCATAGATGATTTACTTCTTGTAGATCTAAATTTGGAAAGGGATAGGAAAGGCAAGAGTAAACTGGATCAGGGGACTGAAAGCCAATGGGAGTTTGTACGACAAATTCCTGTGACAAAGGTCTTACAGGATGACCCACTTCAAGAGGTCTATAAGGACTCGTTAGAGGGATATTATGCCACGACTAAATTGCCACAGCTAGATCTTCCTCTAGCTCATGTGGTGGTAGTTGAGAAGCTTGCAGGACACATGAACAGAATAGTTGATAAATGGGCCAATGAATACCGAACCTTAGATTGGAAGGAGATTCGGGAACTCACGTGAAAAGGACAACCATTATTTATGGAAGTGTTATCAACAAATACAGCCAAACCAGGAGAGACAGCCTTTCTTGGAGAAACTGTTGCTCCTCCCCTACGAGAGTTCACTAGAGAGGGACCTTCAACATCTAAGTGGACCACTGCTAGTAGCCCAACTCTAGCACCAAGATATTGTCCTACACCAAATGTGAGACCACAAGTCACATCACACCAACATCTTTCTCATTATAACAATCGGAGAATAGGGGAGCCAACTCGGCCTCTTATAAATGTACCTCCTGAAATGAGGGTGACAAGATCTTTGGAAGGGTTTGGTGAGGCTGGTAATAGGGTACCCACACCAATTTTGGAAACATGTGGACCATCTTTCCAACGAGAGGAACAATTCCCACTAAGAGCGAGAGGCCGTAGGCCCTATGATGAGTATTCACGACAAGTAAGGCCATCAACTCTTCAGAAATTGGTTAAGAAGTATGAAGGGTCGGGAGATCCATACGATCATGTAGCAGCTTTTAGGCAAGCAGTTCGAGCTGAGCAAGTTGTTGATAAGCATACTCAAATTGAAGGATTTGGACTCACTCTTGAAGGAAAAGCCCTTGCTTGGTTTCAGGCATTAGAAGCTTCAGACAAAACTTCTTTACGAGTTTTGGAAGAGAGATTCATTGCTGCTTTTTCTTTGATGGGAATTCAACATGACACGGTAGCACACATCTACTCTTTCAAGCAAGGCGTAAATGAGAGTGTTCGAGACTGTGTAAATAGAATGAAGCAGTACATTAATCGTTGCCCAGAAGATGAGAAGCCCGCCCAAAGTCGATTAATTTCTCTCTTCTTAAAAGGCCTCAAAAATTCGACACTGCATACACATCTCTATGCGAAGAAGCATACAAGTTTCAATGAGTGTTGCCATGATGCTATGGATTTCACCGATAACTTCAAATTCCAAGATGGTTCTGGCCCAGAGGTGAAACATAGAGATCAGTGGGGTGATGACCAAAGATCAGGGTCTAGCGCGCTAGTAAATCCAGACCAGATAGCTAACCTAGTGCTAAGGAGATTAGGACAAACCTATCGTCCACCCATGCAGCCACAACAACAGCAGCAGAGAATGAGGAGTGTACTTCCTACAGGCCCTCATCTTTGTGGAGCATGTGGCGGTGACCATAAAACAGAGGACTGTAATACCTTTTCTCCTCTAGTCACAAACCAACCCACAAAGAAGTGGTGCCAAGCCTGTGCATGGAACTTTACTCATACCACACAGGAATGTACTCGCATTGCGAGAATGAGACAGGAACGTGAGCAGCCGAGGGGTGGAGTGGCTCCACAAATGTATCAACAGTATACTAGTTTTGAACGTAAGCCACCGATGACACAAGAACAAGCACGACCTGTTCTTGGTGCTCAACCTCCTGCTCCAGGGACTGCTCCTGTGAGGGTTGTTGACTACGACAATTCAAATATGTGCAGAGAATTGGTAAACCCAGGCTATGTGGAAGAAGAATATGTATCATATTCATCCAAAGAAAATATCTTTGAAAGTCCCGCATACCCAAGCCCAGCACTGGACGTTCAACCAGGGGAACAAAACTCTTTAATGTTGCTAGGCGGCTACCAACCTAGGACTCCAGGCCCCTCATGTCAATGGCAGCCAAGGAAAGTAGAGGCCAAACCAATGGGCCCCTGTTATGAGTGCGGAGAACCCCATTGGGCTCGTGATTGTCCACATCGCTCAAGGCAAGCATCTCGATCCAATACAACAGTACAACAGTTTCCACCAATTGAAAGATATTGTCTAGGGTGTTGTGTAGAACACTTCCCAAAAGACTGTCTGCTGAAACCACATGAGGAAGGCACCTCTCAACCAAAGGTTTCACTCAACCTTGTAGGCACAGTTCCATCGCCACCTTCATCTGAGAATGAGGATGTCGTGCCACTTAGAGTCATGACTAGATCACAAACACGAAATGCCGAAATACAGACTGATGAGACACCTCGAACTAGGGACGCTAAGACAAATCTAGTGGACAAGACCCTACAGTCCAATAGAAAAAAAACCACTAGGAGGAAGAAGAACCGAAACAAACAAACTAAAAGTACATCCACTAGTTCTCAAGAAGCCTCTAAACAAAACATAAAGGATAAAACTTTTACATCCCAGGAAGTGCGTGAGGAACATCAACCTCAACCTGAGCCTAGTGTTAAACAAGATGAGGCTAGTACGACTGAGGATAGTTCTGGGGGTTCTGTTTTTGTGGATAAAGTAAATGAGACTCTAGAGGCCATCATTGATGCTCATAGAAGTCGCATTGCAGCTTTATCTGAGCTACCCAAAAAGCTTCAAGAATACCCAAACCCTCGTGAGGAGAAGATCAATCTAGCTGTACACCAGCAACTCATTAGGGAAGCTCAGTCAATACTTGAGGGACCACCACCACCTATTCCTCGGGGCCCAACCTCTCTTAAGCCATTAGAAACTATACCGGAAGTGTCATCAAGTCGGGAAATGAAAAGTGAGTTCATTTCACAAGCTCAGAGCGAAAGGTCTGCACCAATTGACACTCCATTGAAAGATGAAATTCTGCCACCACCTAGCCTTGTCTTCCCATGCAATGATGAAGTTATTGATGCTAATGAGGACATGGCAAATGACATGTGGGCCGCAGTAAATGAGAAAATTAATGGGAACATGTCTTCTATTAGTTCGCCTCCATTCTCTGAGGTGGATTTTACCAGAGGCACGGAAAACAAATTTAGACACCCAAGCATTCAGGAGGAAGTTCAAACAATTGTTTCTCCTAGAAGTAAGCATACAATGAAAACCTTACCATCATATCTGGGAGAATATGAGAACTGTTCTCAAATCTTGAGGATACCCTCCATGCATAAAAGGTTGACAAAGGAGAAAGATATGAGTATGGTGCAGGCTATTTTGTCAGCACCAGTGGCTTGTACCTTACCTTTGCTTGAGTTGATAAAGCTTAAACCTGAGTTGTGGAATGATATTGCCACATGTTTGTCAGAGCAGGTATTGCTACAAAAGGGTCACCATGAGTGTACTATACATCCTGAGACAAAGCATGTAATGCCAGTTCCTATCAACAAAGTAGGAAAATTTTGTGAAGACGATCAGGGAAATGCTACCCTCCCATTAGAAGTGCGAAAAGTATCTTCAACTGCAATACTTGATAGTGGCGCAGGAGTGGGCATTGTGACAAGGTCCATTTGAGAAAAGTGGGGCAAACCAGCTATTAGAAGTACCAGGATGCGCTTGCAGCTAGCAGATGGAAGCTTAGAACATCCCCTTGGGCTGCTTGAGAACATATTGGTCACCACATGTGGGATTGAATATGAGCATACCTTTGCAGTAGTGGATTTCGGAAAGCATCCAAACTACGAAGTGATATTAGGTAGACCATTCATGCGACAATTTCAAATGATTCAAGATTGGGGATACAATTATTTGTACCTCCGACATGATTCTGTCATCACCAGGGTCAACCTAAGGAATCACTCATATCGTGATGTAACAAGGTCTCCAATAGATGAGTTTGATTCCGCTTCATCTGAGGGCTCAAGAGTTACATTATCAGAGGGGCGAGAAGATCTATGGATGTGCGGAGCCTCATGTAGGGAGTTCAACACTGAGAGACTTAAGGGTAATCGAAGTGTATCAGATGAGGCATACATTCCACAACCCTTCCCTGAGCATTTAATTGATCCATTAGAATGGAGTCATGTCCTTGCAACATTATCGACATGTGCTTTACCGAAGCCAATTCAATTTTGTGACTCAGATGGATATGATATTATTCCTATACGAATGGTACAACCACGTGATCTTCTAGATCATTTGTACTATAGGGATACATCCAAAACAACAGCTATGCATGTCGAGGAAGTCTCAGTTGAGAATTTAACACTCAAATCTGTTAATGATGCTGATAAGAAAGAGACACAAGCTCCAACACAAATGATGTGGATAATTGATGAGTACTCAAGTGAGGGCCATGGCTGGCATGTTCCAACTACTCTAGTTGCTGCTCAAAGAAGGCCGGGCAAGAAGGAATTATCAATGTGGCTACCCAAAGATGCGTACAAAATTGTACCATCTAGTCCAGTTGCTAAGCCTCTTAAGAAGCACATCATTTCCAAGCCTAAACCTCGGATTGTTACTCGATGGGTCTCAAAAAATGTGCTCAAAGCACAAGGCTATTATGAGGGTGCAACAGCAATTTGGCTTCCAAAATGCCATGCTTTGACAGGGGTAAAAGAGTGTTTCAGAAAGATTCCAAAAGCCAAAATTGATTGTCCATATCAGTGGGTGCAGAAGAATTCAACACAAACTCTTCAAGAAAGGAAAGGTGGCTGTGATAGCACCTACAAAACAACTTGTGTTGATCTTCCTAAAACATGTATTGAAACACCTGCTATCCCTATTTCTCCTTGTTACACAATTCAACCATCAACTTGTGTACCTACGGCAAGTCCAAAGGAGTCTCATTTGAGCATAGATTCTGGTACTCCAATGCCTAAATCCTCTTATCTTGCTCAAATTCCTCGACAATTGATAAAATTCCCACCCAAGAAGGACATACCTGAAACCAAAGATAAGGCATTAGCACTACAACTGAAGCTCTTTGGTCGATCAATGTTTGAATAGTGTGGTTCCTTATGCCTTTAAAGGATTATGTTCTTTTTGAGATGATCTCCACTACCAGCGCAAGGGTAAGTTCAACGACTCCGCAATAAGATCGACAAGCCAGGGCACTTTTCTCCCATTGGGTTTTTTCCCCTCGGCTATATTCGGTGATTGGCACCACTAACAAATTTTATTCCTTTGTTTTCCTTTTTGTTAATAAAACTTTTTGCAGAGATCTCAGCTTAAAAAGAGCATCAAACACGCCCCACTAGTCCACCTATCATGCACACAAATTAGGAAGGGGGGAGACATGCTACGCTTACAAAGATCAAGGAGGAGCAATCTGCACAAAATCAGCAATGCATCATTGCAAACGAACAACATCAACAGGGCACTACAACAGGTGTATTCAAATCTTAATTTCTTTATGTGCTCTTATCTTTCGAATATATGGTTTGCATGTTCACACAATATTGGCTGGTTTGAGTTTTTGATTAGTTGTTAAAATATGGTGAGTGAATTCTAGAGTCTTCGAAGACTTAGGAAAAGATATTTCTATCTAAAGACAGTGTAGGATATATACCAATGGAGTATGCCAAGTACTTATGTTTTCAAGGTATATTAGTTATCCTTAGTGGTAGCTACCTCTTAGATATGAGCTAGGTGCTAGGAGTAATAAAAATTTACGAAAATGTGCCCTAAAAATATATATATCCAAAATAAATTGAGACAGGAAGTGTCTACCGCCATGTGAAATGCTTGGTAGGACCTGAGGTTGTCTTAAGCACCTTGGGGCCGATGCCTTGGTTTCCATGGGGTGAACACTGATGTTTAAAAACTTCAGAAGAAGAACTTTGAGGTATCGCCTTGATAGATGTTGGTAGGACTCGGGGGTACACTATGGGCCCTCAAGACCGATGCTTTCATCTTCAAGGGGTACTCCTTAGGTCATAATAGAAAGAAAAAGGGTCTGTCGCCCTTGAGATACTTAGCGGTCTTTAGATTCTCTTGGCGGAGGTCTCTTGGCCATTGCTTGGGTCTCTTTGGGATAGAACCTTAATCTTTATCACCTTCTACACACATATCAAAAAAGAAAAGGAAAATAAAAAAAAAAAAAAAAAGAAAAGGAAAAAAAAAAAACGAGAGTTCCAATCACCTTTGCTCATATTTAGGAGTAGGTATGCCACTTAGGAATAACTTACATACTTGTAGGACATTGAGACTGCGGTCATAACCGGCGGTGTACAAAGCACACTTGCCTTTGCATAGCATTATCTACTACTTAAGTCTCACTTTGACTAGTCTTTACTCACCTATTTTAGTACTCATTAAAACTTTAATCAGCCCTGCACTTGTATCCTCACGTGTGAAGTTATCATTGCTGATTTTTCTTTTCTTTTTTTTTTTTTTCAATAAAAGACTTTAATGTATCAATTGTTTTTTGTTGCAGCTCTTGCTACTACCGCGCTCGAGGACGTGCGCAAAATAGGAAGGGGGGAGTGTTGCATGCAAATGAAGATCAATACAAGGATGCTGAGGATGCAACAAAAAAAGATACTTAGGGCTCTTGTAAAGAGTTCCACTTTGTAGATGAATGTGGGAGAGGGCTTCACAATAATCCCACATGGGAACTTTTGAGAGTTCTAGAATTTTTGTATAAAAGGTGGCTCATTTGAGAGCATGGACACATTGGGCAAACTCATGTTTGAGCTCTCTTGAGACTAGCTCTCCCTCTTCTTCCATAGAGGTGCAAGCTCTTCTCTCTCCCCATCTACATTATTGTAAGTTCTTTTGTTAATTCAATGCAATGAGTGATGTTTGTCTCTCTTCTCATGTCTATTCTCTAGTATGCATGTTTCTTTGTTGATAGCTTCAAGGTTTGTGTGCATGCTAGGGAGTAAGATCTTGAGAATGAAGGATGCTTTGAGCTTGTGTATGCAATAGCTTAGCTTTCTTCTTGTTTGGATGCATGGAATGAGTGGGATGTTGAGTGATTGAGTGTAGCAAGATTGAGCTTGAGTATGTGTTAGTCTATGTCAATAGTAGTAGTATTCCTAGCATTCTCTCCATCATCAAATGGATAAGCTTTTGTGCACCGGTACGGGTTGAATCCCTAGCTCCGAAAGGGATGCAAATCCCATTGGATTGAGCTTAGTGTGGATCATACAACTCTTGCTACAAGTGAGAGAGTTTTCCGTCTCTCCACACGCGTGGGTATCCTGGGCGACCCAGAGCCCGAGCACCGTATGGTCAGCACCCTCTAGGATCCTTCGCAGGTGACCTAGCGCTTCACTCATAGGCCGCTTCCTTGGCCCCTCATCCACCGTACCGGAAGCTCACCATTTTAATCGCACCGAGGCTGGTCAAGACCTCGACCGACCTTGCTGCGCGAGACGTCCTCCATTGACTCTCCGTCAGCAGTTGTAACTTTATCAGTTAGGTCTCCACGACCTTGATCACAAGATGGTCAAAATGCTTTCCCAGCATTCTTGACATAAAACAGTCATTTACAAACAGTCACAAAATACAGTTTTTATATCGAACTCCGTCTTTCCACATTATCCCTCCTCAATCCACATTCCCTTCATATGTACTCAATCTCATCCATTCATTCATATCAACGACACATTATTTCCCATACACATTCACCTTCATTATTCTTCATACACATCCATGCATACATCCATTTTCACATCCTTACTCATACACCCACATCCACATCCACATACATACATCCATACATACACATCCACATGCATACATCCACATCTACATGCATACATCCATTCATACACATCCATATGCATACATCCACATCTACATGCATACATCCATTCATACACATCCATATGCATACATCCACATCCTCATTCGTACATCTTCATCTACATGCACATTCATGCATCTTCATCCATACATCCACATTTACATGCATATTCACATCCATACATACATCTATTTTTTCCTTCCCATTCATATAGCTCCATACACATTCACAACTATTCTTTTACATCACATCCATTCTCGCCTTATGACAACCCATATACATCTCATCTCATCACATACACTTCTTATCTCATCCCATACACCTCTTATCACATCTTAACTCATCTTATCACATCTCATCTTATCACATCCTAACTTATCTCATATGAATCTTATCTCATCTTATCACATCTCATACACCTCTTATCACATCCTAACTCATCTTATCACATCCTAACTCATCTTATCACATCCTAACTTATCTCATATGCATCTTATCTCATCTTATCACATCTCATACACCTCTTATCACATCTCATACACCTCTTATCACATCTCATACACCTCTTATCACATCCTAACTCCTCTTATCACATCCTAACTTATCTCATATGCATCTTATCTCATCTTATCACATCTCATACACCTCTTGTCACATCTCATACACCTCTTATCACATCCTAACTCCTCTTATCACATCCTTACTCATTTTTTTATGCATACCTCTATGCAAGAATTTCAATTGTGATAAAAGTAACACTTTTATAATAAAATAATTATTTTTTTATAATATTTTTATAATAAAATAATAATTTATTTATTTTTTTCATTTCTATGCACGAAATTCAATATGATGAAAATAACTTTTTATAATAAAATAATCATTTTTTTTCTTTACAGTTTTATAATAATAAAATATTCATCTTTTATGTATACCTCTATGCATGAAATTCAATTATGTTAAAAGTAACACTTTTATAATAAAATATTTATCTTTTATGCATACCTCTATGCATGAAATTCAATTATGTTAAAAGTAACACTTTTATAATAAAATATTTATCTTTTATGCATACCTCTATGCATGAAATTCAATTATGTTAAAAGTAACACTTTTGATATAAAAATTTATCCATTATGCATACTTCTATGCATAAAATAAAAATGATAAAAGTAATACTTTTGATATAAAATTTTATCCATCATGCATACTTCTATGCATAAAATAAAAATGATAAAAGTAATACTTTTGATATAAAAATTTATCCATTATGCATACTTCTATGCATAAAATAAAAATGATAAAAGTAATAATTTTGATATAAAAATTTATCCATTATGCGTACTTCTATGCATAAAATAAAAATGATAAAAGTAATACTTTTGATATAGAAATTTATCCATTATGCATACTTCTATGCATAAAATAAAAATGATAAAAGTAATACTTTTGATATAAAATTTATCCTTTATATGTATAATATAAAAATTCAATTTCCTCATGATTCTAATAAAATTCTTTCAATTAATCTAGGATGATAATTCTTAGAATATGGTAGGAAATCCTCTTTTCATGCTTTGAATGAAATTATTTTATGTGTAAATTTTTATAAAATTTTGCCATAGCTCCGCTACTATAACTGAGTCTTACCTCTTGATCCAATTCAAGATTCCAGGGTAGTGTCTACCCTTTTACAACTCAAATCTGGTGCTTAAGTGATGATTACAACAGATTTATCAGCATAACAGATTTATTAGCATAAATTCACCAAAAATTATACAAGCCAAGGGTAACTGTACTGAATGGTTAGAGTATCAAACCGTCTCCGAATCGTAATTTGAAGTGATAGGGATCTATATCAGATACCCAATGGTAAATTTGAACCCTCAATTGCACCAAAATATAGTGATTAGTGGCGATTTAATGCGATGGGCTGCAGCTTGTGGTGGGGAGTGTAACTATGTATGGATAAGAGGCTATTGCCTAATGTTAATCCTGGAGGGAGATCAAGCCCCAGCTGGGGGTACAGAGGCTAGTTGAAAAAGAGCTAAAAATTGAATTATCTCATAATTATGATTAATAGAATTATTAGTAGGGTAATTAGGCTTAAAAACCAGATGAATACTAAGCTTGGATTTGGTACCATGTTAAATTTGCAGCAATGTGATGAGCTATGGTGGATCAAATGCAAGAATCAACATCATTAACAAAGTGATTAGATGATGATTAAGATGAGATTAGTGAGAAATTAACTGATAGCTTAATGTAGGCATGGATACTCAAAAACCAACAAATTATCATTAGGCCAATGCCTCAATTTATAGAGTTTACATCCACAAGATGCCAAGCATCTAATCCCTTTGATCTCTCCTTGATTCACTCCACCTCTTTTGCTTGATTCACTCCACCTCTTTTGCTTGATTCTCTCCACCTCTTCACTTTTCCCAGAATATCTCCACACATACTAAATCTTCTCATGCTACCCTTTACTCATAGTAGATACCTCTCACATTTTCATTGCTTTTCACTCATTTATAGATTCTCTTTTACAGCCTCTTGCTAAGGGCTTGTTCCTGCACACACCCATTCACTTGTATATTTCAACAAACCCGAACTTCCACACTAGGTTAGGCCACAGAATATTCATTCACACCAACATGATGTTGACAAGTGACAATTTTGTCCCTTCTCTTGCGCATCCTCGTCCTCCAATGCCTATTCCACAAACAGCCAAGCCCAAATCCCACATTCACATTAAATAACTCGATGCGAACACTAACACAGAGTCTGCCAACGACTCACGAGGTTCGCACACCAAATTTGCTGAGGTATTTTATCCTCCTACTGCAACCAACTCTCGACCTCCACACCTGTCAAATAAGGACCAAATTGAACTTCCATATACTATTACTTGTCCACCCTATGATTAAGGCCCCGCTCCTCAAGAATCACCTACTCATCAATGTGACCTAGCCGGCCTCTTTGCCTTCCTTTCCTCCAAAATCCACATGCCCATAGGAACCTTGTTAAAAGGAAGTACAAATTTATGAAAGAACCTTTGGGATTGGATGGAACACAAACTACAAGATTTTATGGAGGAGGGCGCTACATGCCCATAGGAACCTTGTTAAAAGGAAGTACAAATTTATGAAAGAACCTTTGGGATTGGATGGAACACAAACTACAAGATTTTATGGAGGAGGGCGCTACCTCAGATTCCTCGGATGAATTTGAGCCCCGTTATCTAGACTTACTCCATCACCACAACACACAACCCAAAGGTGCGCCACAATTTACGTCAATGCACTGGGACAATACTTTGAAGGTGATGACACAAATGTAGCATTACCCATTTCCTTTAACGGACATGTGGTCAAAGGCATCTTGGATGGAGGAACCGGTGTAAGTATCCTCACACAAACATGTTGGGAAAACTAGGCCAACCATGCCTTGATCCCACCAAATTAGTGATCAAGCTTGTGAACAAGAACTCTGCAAAACCCCTAGGCCTAGTGCATGACCTCAAGGTAAAAGTTTGTGAAATGACATTCCACCTCACATTTGTGGTCATGGACTTTTGTAATGTCGCCTATGACGCCATCTTGGGTCAACCCTTCATGAGACAAACCTAACTAATCCATGACTGGGACATGCATCTACCTCCGCAAAATGCTTAAGGTCAATTTATCTACCTGGCACTCACATCCCATGGTCAACGCTCCCCTTGTTGAAGACTCTGTCACACCGCTAGGAGCAATGATCTCTTGGTTTTTGTGATGCTTGTCATCAAGCCCTTGATGATGCACGTGTGCCATGCATGGTCACTTATGTCAATAGTGACGAAGTCGACCATGATTGGCTTAAAATCCTTGCTACACTTCACACCCTCCAAGGTCGCAAACTCGACACACAATTTGTGATCCCAAATGGCTAGACCCTTCAAGAAACCTACAAAGCCATCACCTTGTTAACACCCTGAGTATAAGTGTAGCTCCATAACCTAAAACAACCACCCTTTGGGTCTGGATAGATATCCTCTTTGGTAGAAACATGAAAAGAAAACATGCCTTGCTGTCTCCCACAGCTAGCCTAATCCTTTGCCATGGGAAACATGGGTCTCTCTGGCCATACCCTCTCTTAAAACTACCCATGCAAAGTTCAATTGCCTAGTGGACAATGCATGCAAAGCCTTGGGTCTTTTAAATAAACTATACATACTGTATCTAACCCATTGGCTTGTAATTTTATGTGGTTTCCACATGTGAAACAAAAGAATGAGTCGTCCTTTGCAGAAGTTGGGTCCCGAACTCTACAAGTAAAATTAACTCATTTGATAACACAGCTACCCTCAAGCTTCCCCAGGGCGGCAAGGTAACAATGATCCTCTCTGGGATAGGGAGTGCATTGACTCTGATCCTCTGCCCCCACCAACTACTTCCACTAAGGGTATTCTCACACCCTCCCCAACAATTGGTAAGTCTTCCACTACCCCTGAACTACCACTAGAACTCAACCCACAATGAATATGGATTGGACTTCCAACCAAGAATGGTCTACAATGGTGGAAAGCCCACATATACCCTATGGTCCGCACCAATTTCATATTCTTGGAGCCGTGGAAAGCTCTTCGAAAATCCACACTAACCAAAGAAGACACTTACATTCAAATCTCACATGAAATGCATCTCATGTCAATGTTGGGCATTTCATTCCTAACATTTCTATAGGAAATAACCAGTTGGAGTGCAAATTTCATGTTGCAGATGTAGGTGCACTCCAAGGCCGGATTATTATTGGAAAAGAGTGGATTGATTCCACTCACTGCCAAATCAATTGGTGTGAACAAACGACCACCATGGAAATCAACGACACAAAAGCCATTGTACTCTTGTGTCCCCAAGAGGAGATCATCCACACACCCTCACTCTCAATGACTGCCCTTTCCCCTCATGCCACATCCTATTACCGAAAGTCTCCCCTATTCCCCCACCCCATGCTTTACCAAATCCGGTCGAAAGTCCACTGTCGACACCATCCACCCCTGACCAACAAGCCTCATCGTCGACATTGCTCCTCAACCCTACATCCTCGACCACCAACACTGCAAGCACCCTATATCTTTATCATGAAAATCAATGGTGGGTGCCCAAGAATCTTCTTGCCACTCAGGGATTCTATGATGGCTACAACAGCCATCTCTAAAACCCAAACACAAAAGGCCAACAAAGCCAGCAAAAACCAGCCCTAAGCCCAGCCCTAAGCCCAAGCTTCAATACTAGATAGTCCCTGACCTCTTGTTTGAGCACAAGGCTACTTTAAAGGAAACACTCGCCTTTGGCTACCCAAGCATGCCGCCTATGCTCATTCCCCATAGCAACTCCCCAGGAAGTCGATAGAAGGCCCCACGGCCACCAATCTGGCAACCCCAAGCACAACGAAGCCAACAACGCAAGGTGCTCAAAGCACAAGGCTTCCATGAAGGCAACACACACTTGTGGCTCCCCAAGACACAATCAAAAGCCTCTCCTCCGCATCAACAACCACCTCATAGCTCAAAGCCTTGTCGACAAAAAAGTCGGAAGCCTCACCAACCATGGACCTTCATCACTCGCCAACCATGGACCTTCATCACACTCGGCAAAATTGGGTGCCAAAATGTCTCTTAGAATCCCAAGGCTTCCATGACAGCAATTCCATCATTTGGCTCCCAAGGCATACCCCTCAGCAGTTTGCCCAGACCACACTCACCACGTTAGTACCTTTCCAATCGACAAAGATGGTTTAGCAACCAACATGTAGGCAAGTTCCCTCCTCCTCGATAAAATTCTCTGGACTTTCCCATACCCAACCCATGGTCACTCCGAAGCTCAATTTTCCCAACCCTTTCAACCCACGGAGCCTCATCCCACGAAGCTCCACCCCACCCCTCGACTTTGTCACCAAACAAAGGGGCAGTGCTTCACATGGCTGAGCTTATCCAACCACTCCAAGATAAACTCAAAGGTAAGCTCACAAGTCTAGCCACATGGTCCACTCAATACAAAACCTTCTTTAGGGGTGCTAACCAATAACCACATGTAAAAAAAAGAGAGTCTCTAGGTGATTACGACCACGGGCACACCTTTTACCCTCGCCCATAACACCTGCAAATCTCACTGAGCTCTTTCCTATGCGCACACACTGCATAAATCTTCATTAGCCATCCAATCGGGGATGGGGGGACCATGGTGGGCATAAGCTTGGTCCATGGTACGACCCGTCGCCTAGATCTTCTTAATCACCCCTATTGTACCTGAATAACTGTGCTTCATATCTAATCAATCCTACCCAAAACTTCTTCTTCGGCTCAACACCTATGGATCCTCACCATTAACCACCACTCCTATCCACACAGGATCCCAACACTTTCATGAAAGAAGAAGACAACGCACAAAAAAAAGAGAGAACACTGCAACCTTATGACTCAACATCCACGGGAGCCAACATACCCATCACGGTGTCTTGACAATGCTGCTAGAGCTTCATGAAAATTGCGATCGACATATAGCATCTTAGAGCGCAAGATGTCTCCATGCGTGTTGCCTCCTTGTCCCTCCGGAATTCCCCCCTCGCCACTTGCTAACACCATTGTTTTACCAACCCCTCCTTAATAATACAACCTCCCATTTGGATACTGGTCATTAAGTATTTCGTGCTTGTCTACTCATTCAAGTACTCTAACTCCTCTAATGAGGATGTCCAGCAGCAAAGGCGATTAAAAAAAACACCAAAAATAAAATAAAGAGTACTACTGGGCACATACAAAAAAGCAAACTCATTAGAGCCCATCAGACCCGATGGATACTTAATCGCCAGTACTCTACTAACTTCTTTCCATCTTACTAACTCCCCCACCCCCTCTCATTTTCGGAGAGACAGGAGAACCAACCAAGTGCGACACTTCCCCATGTACCTCGATAACCCCTCACTAATCATGAGGACATGATTTACTTTAGAAAGGGGAGTATGTTACCCACATATTGGTTAACACATTCCTATGATAACTATGTCTGCACACTTATGTAATGGCCACCTGTGCTATATTGTAAATCCCTTCATTTGATGAGGAAAACACCCTAAAAACGCTCCTAAGTACTGAGCTTCAAAGGACAGATACGAGGATGTTGGTCGGCCAAACCATAGAGAAAAGCCTTGTAACTATGTTTTGGGCACCCTGGGCCACTTACTCTCAGGCGACCTAGTAAGAAAAGGCTTGGAACTACAAAAACTAATTTCTTTTGTTTATAACTCATTCTCCCATTTGTGCAATAGAAGTGGAGCGTTCTCTCTCTCCCTCTCTCTTGCAACTCTAATCTAGCATGTGTGGTGTGCTCAGGGTTAGGGTTTGGGAGTGCTAATCACTTGTTCTCTCTTGCTTCCTCTCTCTACAAAAACTAATTTCTCTTGTTTATAACTCATTCTCCTATTTGTGCAATAGAAGTGGAGCGTTCTCTCTCTCCCTCTCTCTTGCAACTCTAATCTAGCATGTGTGGTGTGCTCAAGGTTAGGGTTTGGGAGTGCTAATCACTTGTTCCCTCTTGCTTCCTCTCTCTCTCTCTCTTCCTTGAGTGATTAGGCTAACCAACGTGATACTCTTCTGTGGAGATCCCACACAGTCTTCATGAGAGAGCTTGTATCACCTGTTGGATTAGAGCAACCGCCTCGATGTGATAACAATGAGTGTGGGAGGATGGTAGTGAGACGAGTGCCTACGGTGGAGCTCTTGAGACATGCTCGAGTTCAGTGGATAGGCAACTTCCCAGACACGTTAGGGTAGGGTTTCCTTAACACCTTTCAATGTCTCATGTGCATGGCTTACAAGGAATATCTTTGAAAATTCCTTGAGGTCTTTATGGATGACCTTTGTGTCAACTCCTCCTGGAAGGCCCACCTTGACTGTTTGCACAAAGTGTTGGAAAGGTGCAGGCTGTATCACATACCATTGAACCTACTTAAATGTCAATTTTGGGTTGGACACAGAGTGATCCTAGGACACATTGTCTCCAGGTAGGGAATCTCTATAGATGATAGCAAAGTGCAACTTATCCTTGAGCTGCCCCCACCCACCCACTTCAAGGGAGTCCAATGCTTCATGGGGCACGTCGGCTACTATCGGCGATTCATTTTTATGTATGCAGATATCGCTCGATCTCTTTATGGACTCTTTATCATCTTCAAGTGGACTAAGGAATGCCAAAGGGCTTACACAACGCTCAAAAAATCCTTAGCTAGTGCTCCAATTCTCAGGTCCCCCAACTGGGACATTATCTTCCATGTCCACATCGATGCCTCAGCTGTTGGATGTGTGCTAGCCCCAACCAAGAGAACACAAGATGGATTTCCCCATCATCTTTGCCAGCCACCAACTCAATGAAGCTCACAGGAACTACACCATGACCAGAAGAGAAGGACAATCCATGGTCTACACCTGGTCTACACCGTAATAAGGTTCACCATTATCTTTTGTTGGTGACTAAGTTTGTTTTCTTCGTAGATCACCAAGCTCTTCTGTATCTGGTAAACAAGCCTTGTATGACAGGAAGAATCACCAGGTGCCTTCTTATATTGCTTGATTTTAACTTCACCACTTATGGTATAAGGAAAGGCTCTCAACATGTTCTAGCAGACCACATGTCAAGGATCCCCAACGGTGAACCGTCGGTGGGAGTAGATGATGATTTACCAGACATCGCGTCCTATTCCAACTATGCCTAATTCGTGAATGGGGCGAGGAGGTAGCACACTTCTTAGACAATAGCTTACTAGACCCCCTCCTCAACAAAGACCCCACCCATCACCTAATTAAACAAGAATCCCCCTACCAACTCATTGTAGGCCAGTTTTATAAGCCGAGAAAAGATAAAATTCTACGACGTTGTGTCCAAGAAGGTGAGTATGTCCTCCTTCTTGAACATGCTCACTCTGCCTGTGCTAGTAGGGGACATTTTTTGCAGAGCAGATATCAATGTGCATAAGGTTCTCACACACATGACTGGGTTATGGTGGCCCACTCTAATGGCGGATGCAATTGAATATGTCAAGCGGTGTGACGAATGCCAACGTGTAGCGATTCCCCGCTTTTAAGGACAACATGCATGTGAATCCAGTTGTGTCTTTGTAACCATTTGAGAAAAGGGGCATAGATTTCATTGGACCCATTAGTCCAACAACCAAATACACTTAAGCTCGATATATAATAGCTGCCTTGGACTATTGCACTAAGTGGGTAGAAGATCAGGCTACTCAAAAAGCTGATGCGCGATCAACTGCCAAATTCCTTCACGAGTCAATCGCATGCTTCGACTTCCCCTTAGATCTCATGAGTGACAATGGGACACATTTCATTAATGAGGTAATCCAATTCCTCTTACAAGAGTTCATGGTCACTCACAGAAAGTCCTCCCCCTATTACCCACAAGTGAATGGCCAAGTGGAAAGCACAAACAAAATATTGTGTGCCATTCTGACTAAAACTATGGAGGCCAACTGTAACGATTGGGAACAAAAGTTGACGGCTGCACTTTGGGCCTATAGAACTTCCTACAAGGTAGCAACCAATGCCACCCCCTTCAGTTTAACCTATCGTACTGAAGCGGTCGTGCCAATGGAGTTCCTAGTCCCCAGCTTATGCATTACTGTACAAGAAAAGCTCACTGGAAATGTCTTAGGATGTTGCCTTTTTGAGCTTGAAAAGCTCGATGAAACATGCCTTTTAGCAGTATACAGCGTGATCGTTCATCAGAAGCTAAGGCGCAAACAATGGTTTGACGACGAGCTCAAAGACAAACAAATGAACAAGGGCGATGTGGTCCTCTTATTCAGTACAAAGACACAACAAAAGAATATCAAACTCAAAGGCTTAGGAGTAAGTTAGGACACTTCTTGGTCACTGAAATTACCCCACAAGGTCCTGTGCGTATTGAGACACTTGATGGTGTTGAAATGGCTAGTTATTTCAATAGTAGCAAACTAAAATGCTACTATGGCCCTCACCGAGGCCACCTTAAGAGCCATCCAGGATAAAAAACAGCACAAAAAGGACCATAAGGATATGAAACAAGATGCACACAACAAGAGGCCAAAGCAAGGAAAGCCAAGCTTCGAGAGAGAACCAACATGGCCCAAGTGGTCGACCTCGAAGAGAAGGAATGGGAGGTAAAGCCAGCTTGGTTGTGGTTAGGAATGACCACCGTGAGACGAGCTTAGACAAAAAATTAGCTCTTGTAGACACAGGGGTTAATTACAATTTGATGTCTCACAAAACACGATGTTCCCTCAGGAAACGTGCACTAAAACATACCCTTGCCATAGTCACCACAATGGCATCACAACATGTTCACTATTTAGGCCCAGTCACACTTTTATTCCACATTGGAAATAATCCCTTGGAAGAAGGGAAGTTCTATGTGATGCCTGTATGAACCATGCATGAGGAAATACTCCTTGGAAGGGGTTGGATGGGACATAACAGATGCAACATTGACTAGGAATGCACGTTGACCTTACAGCTGGCCTTTGGCAGCCAAGTTACTGTCCTCTCATGATGATGGATGAAGAGCCCGTACCTGCTGCTCCCCCATGCCAACAAGTTCCCCCTCCACCACCCACCATGCATTTATTTCATCACCACACCCCCATAAATCCATCCCACTAAAAAAGAGGCAGCTCATCATTCCAACCACATTCATTCCTCACACCCTCCTCCCTACCACCATGCTCGGCAACAACCCACTCTCACATCACCACCTCACAAGATGCTGACCCACCAACCCAAACTAAGCAAACTAACATTTCTAATAAACCTAACAAAACTCCATTGGGCATGCCATCTCCCCATTGGGTACGTAAAAAGCTTCTAGCAGCACAAGGATATTATGAGGGCGAATCTACATTGTGGATCCCCCGATGATCCAATTCTTCCCCTCATTCATAGGAACCCAAAGTCCTCGTCCCTAGGCAACCAATTCCCCAACCACAAGCCTACAAGAGGTATAGCATAGATCTAGGCCTAAATGCTCTCCATGACAACCCTATCCTCAATCAAACCCTCAGCCGTGCCCGAAAACAAACCCTCAGTGGATCCCCAAACCTCTCCTACAAGCCCAAGACTTCTATAAGGGCAATCATCATATTTGGATCCCCAAAACTCCCCAAACCCAACTTCCACCCCGTGTCGCTCTGCAGTCACCTACCTTTTAATGGAAACCCAAGTTGGCCTCCACCACAAAGACTACCTAGGAAAAAGGGAACTAGAAGCTTCACAATGACACTCTAACCCTCATTCTGCCCCACCGACAGATCTAACTAATGATATACCACCCTCAATGTCAGCAACTCCTCCACTGTCATTGTAAGGCTACCTGGAGTCTACAATGCCACTATCAACTCCTTCAGTTTCAGGTACTCCCTCGTCACAACAAACACAGCCTCTGCATCCCCATGAGAATCGGATGTCCCCACTGGGCACGTAGTTAGTACAAAACCCGTAATGGGGTGCTGAGCAGCATAGCCCATGGGTACAAAACCTGATTCAGGGTGCCCCCTAAAAAACAATGATTGAAGTGCCATGGCCGTACCAACCCACCACCTACTTTTTCCACGGCCGCACTCTTTAGGATTTTAGATTTGCGATCGTACCAACCCACAAATTGAAGTGCTCTAACTGTTCCATAATCAACCCATCTGCCCACGGCCATTCCAGATTTCCCAGGGCCACACCAAGTTTTGTTCACAAGGCCACAATTGTTCCCTTCTCAGCCAGTTCAGTACGCCAGTTCCCAACCCATGCCACACCTGTACCAAATCTGAACTAGAGATGCCACGGCTGTTCGCTCAAGTTTCCATGCCCATTTGCTCAAGTTACCATGCCCATTCACTGGAGATGCCACACCCATACCATCCTAGATGCCGCAGCCATGTCCTTATGGAAAAGTATAAATATGAGTCCCACCCCCTCATTTCCTCACTTTCAACTCTCCTTGTAGCCAACCTCTTGTATTTTTTTCTCTCGCTTTCATATTCTCACACCCTTTCCCCACTGTGTGACTGACACCTCGGGCTCCTCTAGGTAGGTCCTCCACCACACGTCCATCAAGAGAAAGCGCCCGACAGGGGGCAGATTTGAGGAATATGCCCGCCACCCCACACAATTGTCACATTTGGGGGAAGCTTTGATGAAACAGGTGAATGGCTACACCGTACACTCTTTAATGAAGAAAAACCACAAGATGGAGCACAAACTCCTCTACTTTACCGAGCCGTGGTAACCCTGCTACACGTGAGTTGAGGGGGTAAGCAGGGATGTTGTTTTTTATGAGTTGAGCAGCTGGTATGCGGAAAAAGAAGCTATTGGGACTGATGTGAGTGGAAATGTGGTTGCACAGAATGCAAGTCAGCAATCACAGTCTTTGAGTGGACCAGCAGAGTCCTCATCTAGTGTGGTTCAGTTGTTGATAGACCATGGAGTGGCAGGATGCGTCATAATACCAGTCCTGCAAATGTGATTAGTACATCACATAAAGGCAAAGAGAAAGTGATTGAGCCCCTTAGTATGCCTGACATTTCTGCACGGCCTTCTCATGTTGATGGAGAGTCTAGTGGCTCAGAGATGAGCCTTGATGAGGATCTTGGGATACCAGCTATGAGAACACTTGGTGTAACGAAGGTATGGAAGCCATGAATGCAAAGCTGCGAAGATCTGGGAGAGTGAAGAATCCTGTGCTGCAGAGGTTTACCTACTATGATGGTTATGTGGCACATCACTATGCATACCTCATACATGGCAAAAGTTGTGTAGGCTGTAGAGCCCACATGCATTGATGAGGTTGTTGGAAATGTGTGTTGGGAGAAAGCTATGGATGAGGAGGTGGATGCACTATATGGAAATGAGACTTGGGATTTAGTGCAATTGCCTGAAGGCAAGAAAGCCATTGGATGCAAGTGGGTGTACAAAGTAAAACATAACAGTGATGGAAGCATAAGCAGGTACAAGGCTAGATTGGTAGCCAAAGGATATGCACAGACATATGGTATTGATTATGAGGAAACTTTCAGCCCAGTTGCCAAGATGGCAACAGTGAGAGTTGTGATAGCAGTAGCTGCATCAAAGCAATGGTCTTTACATCAAGATGGATGTAAAGAATGCATTCTTGCATGCGGATTTGCAAAAAGAGGTGTATATGTTGCAGCCACCTGGTTATGTGAGGATGTGAGTCACCTCGAGCATGTTTTGCAGGTTGAAGAAAGCCTTGTATGGCTTAAAACAAGCACCAAGAGCATGGTCTGACAAGATTTCTGAATATCTTGTCACTATTGGCTTTCATGTAGCCAATGCAGATTTCTCGTTGTATGTGAGACACCGTGATAGAGGGGTTGTGCTTGTTGTCATCTATGTAGATGACCTGATCATTACACGGGACCATGAGATGTAGAGATCTTTGATGTAAAGATCTTGCTTAGAGAGAAGTTTGAGATGAAGGATCTGGGGCAGCTCAGATATTTCTTGGGCATTGAGGTGATTAGGTCACCACATGGTATTGGATTACTGCAGAGATAGTATGGCTTGGACATGTTGTCCAAGTATGGTATGATAGGCTGTAAGCCTATCTCAGTGCCATTAGATTAGAATGGCAAGTTGAGTGCAGATTCAGGAGAGATTTTGGAGGATCCTACTATGTATAGGCGCATAGTAGGAAGCTTGATCTACATGACGATCACCAGGCCAGATTTGAGCTATGCTGTTGGGTTGGTGAGTCAGTTTATGCAGGTTCCTCGAAAGCCGCATTTGGATGCATTGAGACGCATACTGAGGTATGTGAGGTCTACTTTGCAAATGCAACTGAGCATTCATTAAGGGAATGGCGTGCCCATTAAACGCTTCTAAATATTCTCTCTCCTCCACTCAGTCTGCACTCGTCCTGCACTCCATTGGCCTGCCGTGACTCTCTCTCACTCTCCGCCTCTCTCTCTCTCTCTCTGCCATAGCCTGTGCTTCCCGCCTACACAAAAGGGCCTCTCTTCCCACCCTTGAGCGCAAGCTGTATTCATCTATACTATCTCCATTTCTCCCTCTCTCTCTCTCTCCATGAAGACTACAGTTGTGCTTTAATGGTCTTCTTTGCAATAACCTCAGCCTCCTAGCTCCCTCATAACTGGCTCCACATGGAGTCTCATAGTGTACAGAATGGCAATACAGGCTCCGTATATCTTCCCCCATTGTCTATCACACAACACATCCCGAGAGAACTTCTGCCAGGTCTTCGAAACTACTGGGTTGCAAAGAAGAGGGAACAAAGAAGCATTGAGAAGAGGATGGCATGTACAAGCGAGGATGGTGACATTGATGAGCGAGAGGCAAAGAAAATCTACAGAGCAGTTTCTCAGTGGTGCTGGCACAAACAAACAAACGGGCTTTCCGAGGGCCTTCAAACAAAGATTTTACAATAGCTCCTCCGTCATCCAACGTTCTCAGTGTTGCAGCAGCACACGTCAGAGATAGTTGAGAGACTCATTTTCTCTAACATTTGTCATACATTATCTGAGGTGAAGACACCCCATTCAAATAATGAGTTGTTTTTAAAGCGGGCTACTGTCGTGGCATGCCTCAATGGCGCATATGGTGTTGACAATCAAATGAGTGGTAGAGAAGTTGCCAAGGCTTTAGGAGTTCATCAAAGGAATGTCATTGCGGCCAATTTTTGACTGCAACATGAAGCGGAGGAAGGGTCACTTCCCTTGGATTCTTGTCACCATCAATTGCATAGGGCAAGCACCATCACCAATGAAATCAGGGAAATCGTGTTTCAGTTTTGGTCGGTGGAAACTCGCATCTCCCCAAACAAGAAAGATGTTGTTCAAAAGAGGATAGGCAAGAGTGCGCATGTATTGCATCCAATGCATCTACTCGATTTGCCTCAGGTATATCACTGTGTTGAGAGTGTGTTGTAAGAGCTACACACTTGCTCGCATATGATTGATAGTGTATCCGGATATGCTCTTCTATACGATACTAATTTCTAAATGTCAGTGGTTTAGAGTTGACAGTACTAAAATTTTGTAGATAGGGCGTTAGAGTGCTTTACCATGCTTCCAAATGTTTGCAAGTGCCTCACAGTGCATTACAATGCTTAACCATGCACTATAGTGCTTTCTTTACGAAGCTTTACAATTGATTTTAGATGCTTCTGAGTGCTTCATGGTGATTCCAAGAAATTCCAAGTCATCAGTGCATCTTAGTGCTTCTGAGCATTTTTAGACCTGTTATGACCCATGTTATTTGAATAATAATCATGGTCATTTAAATTTGTATATATTTTTTATGATGCCTATTTCTCATCATGAACACGTTAGGATTGATTGATGTGATGTCAATTAATTGTTACTACTGACGTGGTTTGTGTTTATGAGTTTAGGTGATGAGGTGTGCAAGGGTACCGATTTAGGTGTTGCATAGTGCGAGGGTACCGATTTAGGTGTCGCACGGATGGTGGATTGAGTCATGGCGTGTGGACCGATCTCACAATATTTTGTGACTGTATTATGGCATTTGAAATTATTTTGACATCAGTGTGATGTGTGTATGTGCATGCGTCAAATTATTGTAAAGTGTGTGTACGAGCATTAGTTGATTTATTTTGTAATGTGCATATGTGCACAAGTTAGTTTATTGCATTAGAAAAATAGTGCAAACCTTAGAAGGTTTGAGGACAAAGGTTAATTGAGGACCAAGGCTAAAATTGAGGACAAAGGTTAATTGAGGACAAAGGCTAATTAAATGGCAAAGTCCAAATATGGATGTATACTTTATTTTTGGCTGAAACCCTGCTTTTTGGAATATATAAAAATACCCACGTGAGAAGAAGCCACTCACGTTGGGGGGGGAAGATTGCACCCATGATGGTGATGTTTTCTTTCTCTTGTCTTATGTTTTGTTATATGCTTTTAATTTTTAATTTAATTCAAGTAGTTGTTTTGATGTTTGATTTAATTTATGAGTCTTTTTGATTATTTTCTTCAAGAAAATTAAAGATCCGGTTGCAGTGGTATCAGAGATTTGGTGAAATTTAATTTTCTTGTTGAAAGCGGTGAAAAAGAGGTGAAAGAGACAAAAACAGAGGTGATTTTGGTAATTTTTTTTGAAATTTTAATTGAAGTAGAACACGTTTAGGGTTTTTTCTTTATGGATGAAATAAAGGTTGTTTTTGACCATTGGGTAATGAGTCTCCATCAACCTATTGCCCAAAGGATAAAGAAAAGGTGGTAAACCATTCTCAGAAACCATGAAACCTCTCTCAAAATTGAAAAGCGGTTTTGCTAAATTCTTGACCTCTTTGTGATCTGTCTGTATGGATGGGTTTCAAAATTGATAGCCAATCCTGCTTAGCTTTCCAATTGCTAAACCGTTAAGGGAGGAAGCAATCTATAATAGAGGGCTGAGAATTATTCATGAGTCTTCTAAAATTAATTTGATTTTTATTTAATTTTTTCTCCTCTGCGCTGCGCTGCGCTGGGCGCAAATTTGAGAGTAATATATATATATATATATATATATATAATTCCCTATCTCTCTCTCTCCTTCGTACCCCACTGCCTGCCCATCCCGACGGCCTGCGTATCCTGAAGGCGCAGCCGGTTGTGCAAACAGGAGGCCTTAATTTTTTTTATTCTTTATTTTTTTAAAAAAAATTAATTTCTCTTCTCCATCCTATCGCCGGCGGCGATAGCTGCGGGGGAGGAATTTTTTTTTCAGGATTGCGCTAAATTCAGGGGGGGGCGCAGGAATTTTCTATTTAGCTAATTGCGCTTAAAGCTTTGATTTATTACAAAGCTTAAATTAGCCAAAAGTTTTATAAGCTTAAATTATTTATTTATTTTTATATTAGATGTTGAATTTTCTTTTTTTAGTGGGCTGCATTCTAACGATTGGCGTTGGGCATTGGCAAGCTTTAATAGTAAAGCTTTCATAATTTTTTTAATAAGCTTAATAAGTTTAATATTAAAAGCTTTATGAAATAAAGTTTAATATAAAGCTTTCATATAAGCTTAGTAAATTTTTTTTTAAAAAAAAGAGACCATATCTATAAATATATTACATCTTCTCTACTTTTAGGTTAATTGAGTTGAGAGTCTCTTCTCTACTTTTAGGTTAATTGAGTTGACAGTTTCAGGCTGAAAAATGCTTGAAAAAGCTTTTATTATAAAGCTTTGTTAAGTTTTTTTTTTTAATAAGCTTTGTGTAATATGATCTTTATGTAAGCTTTTTCACGAGTAGACCATGAGGATAAACTAACAATGACGATTTAGTAAAGTTACTTTGATTTTGCACAAGTGATTGAAGCTTTAATTATTCAAGCTTATTTTAAAGAGTATATGGATTATTTCTTTAAAAAAAAATATATGCATTTGTGTATTGAGCTAACTTGGCAGGATTCACATCTAGTTCGACATTCCATATGAGATAAGAAATCCTATCTTTTCTCTTCTTTTTAATTTTTCCTATTCCTATTAATTGTCAAGAAATGGGTGAATATCCGCACCATCGTACTATTCATCGTACTATTCAGGAACAGTTTGACACCGAAGAGGTTAACACACTCGACACACTAACCAAAGGTGGAGGTATGTGTTAAAAATTATTTATTGTATACAATTTATTGTTTGCTTTTGTATCTGTTTTCTAAATATTCTTTTTTTTTCTAGACCTAGTTAGAAAACTTTAGCTCCTGAAGAGAATTTTAGATACAGTGACCTAACTAGAAAGATCGAGACAAGATTAGCAAAAGTTATCTTCAAGATCTAGTTGCCCAAATTCAAGTAAAAACGATTGTTAGACATTTCATAGAAGATTAAGACCAATTTGAAGATTCAAGAGCCAAGCAAGTTTCTCAAGTCTTTGATTCAAGTTATCAATTGTTTCACCATTGAATTTAGTGATGACGAGAAAAGTAAAGAAATAGCTTTCAAGTGACTAGAAACCAAGCTTAAGTTGTATACCAATCACAATTACAAAGTTTATAACAATTCAAGTAAAGTTTTATCTAAATTTTCAAGTGTTCTAGTTTAAGATCTATCTGAGTACAAGATTCTTTCAAGTAAAGTTTTGTCTAAATTTTCAAGTGTTCTAGTTTAAGATCTATACAAGTATAAGATTATTTCTAGACCAAGAATTACACTAAGTCAAAGATATATTCAACCACAAGATTTAAACCCCTTAAGAACAAGATTTATTCAAGAATTACAATTATAATTAATTAAAGACTGATCTCTCAATTTTCGTCTATTCAAGTATTTTTAATCTAAGCCAAGATGCATTACTAGTATATCAAGTTCTTGCTATCAATTAGAGTGAAAGATGTCTATTCAAGTTCTGATTTCAAGTTTAAGATTAAGCTTAAGATCAAGATCCCCTTTAGATTTCACAAGTATCATTTACAAATCCAAGAATTATATACTTATTCAAAGATTATAATTTTTGAAATTTAGTTAGACAAGTACAAGATTAAGATCAAAGACAAATCTCAAGAATTTATCAAGATTAAGATCAAAAACAAATCCAGAGAATTTAGTGAGACAAATACAAGATGAAGATCAAGAACAAATCCCCCGAATTCATCAAGTTATTGGCAGTAAAGTAAGTGATTATTTTCAACCTAATTCATTTTTGGAATAAGACTTGTAGACTAATTTTGAGGATAGAGAAAAGTTATGTCGGAATAAAAGTTTCAGAGGGAATTAGCTACTCCGTCTCAAACTTCTATTCTTAAGGTAGTGTGGTGTGGAATTAATCTATGGTATGGGACATTAGATTGGTTTTACATACCTACCTCAGACGTATCTATGTCTTCTATCTTTCACCAGCGAGTGTTTGTATGTGGAAGGTACCTAAGTGGTATGGGACACTTAGATCCCTTTTACATGCGTTCATTTGTTGGGTTTTATTTTCAGAAATTGTTTGATGTGATGATCTTGTCCTCCACTTGTACCATGAAGCCATCCACTCATTGATTGTACAACTGAGGACAGTTGATTCCCAAACAGGGAGGACTGTTATGACCCATGTTATTTGAATAATAATCATGGTCATTTAAATTTGTATATATTTTTTATGATGCCTATTTCTCATCATGAACACGTTAGGATTGATTGATGTGATGTCAATTAATTGTTACTACTGACGTGGTTTGTGTTTATGAGTTTAGGTGATGAGGTGTGCAAGGGTACCGATTTAGGTGTTGCACAGTGCGAGGGTACCGATTTAGGTGTCGCACGGATGGTGGATTGAGTCATGGCGTGTGGACCGATCTCACAATATTTTGTGACTGTATTATGGCATTTGAAATTATTTTGACATCAGTGTGATGTGTGTATGTGCATGCGTCAAATTATTGTTAAGTGTGTGTACGAGCATTAGTTGAATTATTTTGTAATGTGCATATGTGCACAAGTTAGATTATTGCATTAGAAAAATAGTGCAAACCTTAGAAGGTTTGAGGACAAAGGTTAATTGAGGACCAAGGCTAAAATTGAGGACAAAGGTTAATTGAGGACAAAGGCTAATTAAATGGCAAAGTCCAAATATGGATGTATACTTTATTTTTGGCTGAAAGCTTGCTTTTTGGAATATATAAAAATACCCACGCGAGAAGAAGCCACTCACGTTGGGGGGGGAAGATTGCACCCAGCACGTTGATGGTGATGTTTTCTTTCTCTTGTCTTATGTTTTGTTATATGCTTTTAATTTTTAATTTAATTCAAGTAGTTGTTTTGATGTTTGATTTAATTTATGAGTCTTTTTGATTATTTTCTTCAAGAAAATTAAAGATCCGGTTGCAAGACCACTTCTGAGTGCCCGACAGTGCACTATATTGCTTAACCATGCTTTATAGTGCTTGACATACTTCTTCAAGTGATCACAAGTGCTTCTAAGTGGTTCATAGTGGTTCCAAGTAATTTTATGTCATTCCAAGTGCATCTAAATGTTTTTGTGTGCTTCTAAGAGCCTTTTGTTGCTTCTCAGTGCTTAATAGTGCTTCAAAAAGCTGCCAGCAGGTGCCTGAGAGTTCTTCCAAATGCTTCCAAGTGCTTATGCTCGTAATGGCTTAACAGAGCTTCAGAAGTGATAACAAGAGCTTCTAACTACTTGTAAGTGCTTCCAAGTGCATCTAAATATTTCTGTGTGCTTCTACGTGCCTTTTGTTGCTTCTGAGTGCTTAGTAGTGCTTCAAAAAGCTGCCAAGTGCCTGAGAGTTCTTCCAAATGCTTCCAAATGCTTATGCTCGTAATGGCTTAATAGAGCTTCAAAAGTGATAACAGGAGCTTCTAACTGATTCCAAGTGCTTGTAAGTGCTTCTAACTGCTTCCAAGTGCTTGTAAGTGCTTGTAAGTGCGGTAAATGCTTCTAACTGCTTCCAAGTGCTTGTAAGTGCTTGTAAGTGCTTCTAACTGCTTCTAACTGCTTCCAAGTGCTTGTAAGTGCTTGCTAGGGCTTCTAAATGCTTGCTAGTGCTTCTAAGTGCTTGCAAGTGCTTCCAAGTGTTTCTAGTGCTTGCTAGTGCTTCCATGTGCTCCTAAGTGCTTCCATGTGCTTCTAAGTGCTTGCTAGTGGTTCCAAGTGTTTGCTAGTGGTTCTAAGTGCTTCCAAGTGCTTCTAAGTACTCAATCACTGCTTGCTAGTGATTCCATGTGCCTCTAAGTGCTTCCATGTGCTTCTAAGTGCTTCTAAGTGCTTCCAAGTGCTTCCACATGCTTTACTTGCTTCTAAGTGTTTGCTAGTGTTTCTAAGTGCTTCTAAGTGCTTCCAAGTGCTTCCAAGAAATTCCATGTTATTCCAAGTTTATCTAAATGGATCCTCAGGCTTCTAAGTGCTTGCAGGTGCCTGAGAGTGCTTTATAGTGCTTTACAACCATTTACAAGTGGTGCTAGGTGCAGAAAGTGCTACTAAGTGCGTCTAAGAGCTTTACCCAATGAGTGTCATAGCTTTACACTCATTGAAAGTGCATCATAATGCTTACCAATGCTATAGGTTGCTTCAAAATGATTTCTAATACTTGATAGTGTGTCTAAACTTGTCTTCTTTGTCACAGAGGGACTTCTATATGCGGTTCCAAGTGGCTCATCCTAACATACTAAGTCCCTTTTGCATGCATGTGTCATGAAGTGAAGGTTGAGATTTCCATAGCTCCCTCTTTTTTGCTCTCTACCTAGCCATTGAATCTCTTCTTGGGTGACACAAGAAGAGATGGAGTGAGCCCCAAGTGGCTTCACATCAAGGAGTTAACTCTAATTAGGGTTGGCTAAGTGAAACTCTCCGGACAACTCGACCCTTGCATGTGTCTCTGTTCTCTTCTCTCTCCTTGTTTGTGTGCAAGGTAGTATGTTAGGCTTAACAAAGACCCAGACCCAATCTCTAAGAAGCTTACTACCAAATATGGGGCAATCATGAAACCGCAAATTGCTACCAGCCTACCACCAAAGAGTTGCTTAAGCAAGGCCTCTATCGTAGCCGCCGCCTGACTTGAGGCAACCCCACTAGCCTTGTAAGCCCCAGCACAACACAATGCACCTCAACTTGGCCCCGCGGAATCCTTAGGGTACCCAAAGTACCCTTGCCACCCCTAGTTCTTCCACCACAACCACCCTTACCTCGAGTGATCCCTATTCACTAGTTGGACCTGACAGAAATAGTTGAAGAAGGTGAGGAGGGACAAGCTATCAACAACACCATCTTTGAACCCCCTAAGCCAAGTAGCCCACCCTCGCAAATCCTGAGTCACTACGTGATGGAGGGTGAGCACATGTAGACAGAGTATACCTAGCAACGTGACAACATGGGAATGAGACTTGAATAGTATATCTAAAAGTCTACCTATACAATGCCATCACCTCAAGGGGGTGCACTACTTTTAGAAACCCTATGTATCATGCACATTCAAGGGCTATTTAAAAACCTCGTACCTGTGAATTTTTCATGAATAAAATAACCCCTTTTTCTTTATGAACTTACGGGTTTTTTTTTCATGAATAAAATGAACCCTTTTTCTTTATGAACTTACGGGTTTTTTTTTCCAAAATCAATTAAAGCCCCCCTTTTATAGATGTATTTCTATAAATTTACATTAAAATTTTGAATTAAAAAACTCTTTCATTTGAACTCACATGCTATACTTACATATTTTTAGATGAACCCCTCGAAGCCATCACTGTGGCTGGACCTCATCGAATAGTTGAGTGTTCAATCAAGAAAGGGATGCAAGTACTCTTGTGAGTACTCCCACCTTAACTCCCTTATTCACAGGTTGTGGGATAGATAATATGTACAAGGATTTCCCATTAAGGATGGGTGTATTAGGAAAGGGAAATGAAGCTAAATATTAATTTGTCGCGTATACGGGATGGCTTCATCCACACAGTGCCTTCTTTGAATGCAATCACATGAATGCAAAGTAGGAGGAGAGCCACAACCCATGCTACTACACTCGTTCGTTGAAGCATCTACTTCGCAGAAGTAGGAAGCCCCAGGACATGCAAGGATCTTATCTTCTAACTAGGTTCCTGAATAAGCACGAGAAACCAAGCACTCTTGAAAGAAAAAGGCCACAAAGATCGACAAGGGATATAGCCATGTTATCATAAAAAGTGGGTCCAACGAGGGGACAACTACTAATGTGTCATCTTCCTCATCTGACAAAGAAAAAATACTACCATCTGTCATTCAAGTAAGAGAGAAAATAGACCCCAGCTGTTTGCCCAAGAAGGTAGCTAAATATCCAAACCCAATCAAGGAGAAAGGAGAGAGTGAAGGCCCACTCGAGAGCTAGTCAAGGATTGTCAAGTGTGATTGGAGGAGGAACCTCAAGCAGTTCAAAATGCAAGAAGTTCCCTTGCACCTAACTTAAAACCAACCGAGGAAACGCAGGAGCTTCATAGAAGTCCCAACCCCTAAGCACTCCCTGAGAGCCTCCCCTGAGACGTGGACCCAAAAGCCACAACATTCCCTCCAATGCTCTTATTCTTTTCATTTATATTTATTGCACCCTTGGGTGCTGAGGTTTTAATTTTTATATGCATAAAGCTTATGCCTAAGCTTAGTGCATAAAGCTTTATGAATGCCTAAGCTTATGCATCAAGCAGAGAGCTAATGCATGCATAAATATAAAAGCTTAAAGCTTATGCATAAATGCTTAAGGCTTTATGCATAAGGCTTTATGCATAAAGCTTTATGCATGCCTAAACTTATGCATAAGGATTTAATCTAATGCATGCTTTAAGCTCATGCATTAAATCTTAATGCGTTTAAGCTTTATGCATAGAGCTTAATGATAGCTTTAAGCTTATGTAGCAGTAAAGCTTAGTGCATAAGTTTACGCATAAATCTCTATGCATGCATAGAGTATACACATAATAGATATGTTTTTTAAGTCCTCTCTATTCTATATACATAATAGCTATGTTTTTATGATGTAGGCATGTGGGGGAAGAATCCAGAATTGAGAAGTCCAGCGACCCATCGTTTGGTGTCGTTTTGAACTATGATGTGATGCCCAGTGTAAGTTACTTGTTTGAATAAGTTTTAAAAGTTTATATTCTTTTGTTTTTATAAGCTTTAAGAATTTTATCTTATTTGTATTTTAATATTACTTAATCTTATGTGATACAGCACAAGATGAAGAAGAGGCAATAGGGAAGGAGGACGAGGACGAGGATGATGATGATGATGAGTAGAGACCGGCCTACTTCATCATTGTGTGTTTTACCTTTGGCTTTGTGTATTCCCTGTTATGTAACTCAAGACTCAATGTAGCTTGCCTATCATGGCATTTTGTCTTTAGTACAAGATGTAACTCACCTTCTATTGCATTTTGCATTTCATACTCGTTGTAACTTGCCTTCCATGGTATTTTGGATTTAATACAAAAAAGTTTTCAGGTTTTAATATATTTCAGATGTATGTTTCACTTGTTTTAATTACTTATGTATTTGAGTTATTTTCTACATGTATTTTGATATGTTTATGTATAAAAATTGAATCTGTCATTTGATCAACATATTGAATTAAAATGGGGCAGATTGGGGATAATACCCCAATCTGTCCCTTTTTTTTGTTCTCAGAATCGCTGAAGCATCATTTTTATCGGCGCTTATAGAGTCAAAAAATAGCGTTGTTTATAGCGATGCTTACACCCTGACACTTTTTCAGTTCTCTTTATAAAAGCTACACTATAAATGCTGCTATCCCCTCTTTCTATTATAGTGGAATAATCTTAAGCACTAAAAACAAACTCCTTCACATTGTGCACTTAAAACCGAGCCTATTTAAAGATAATGTAAGTAACCTATAAAGTGCAATTTCCATCAACCTTTAGACACACACACACACACAATGGGTAACCTATAAAGTGCAAATTTCCATCAACCTTTAGACACACACACACACACACACACACACACAATGGGTAACCTATATAGTGTAGATTTCCATCAACCTTTACACAAACAATGGATGACCTACTAATAACTATATGAATATTATCCTACATATATTAATGATATACCTTTATTAATATGTAAAAACTACTTCAACCTATACTAGTTGTTAATCTAACCTTTCTTTACCCTTACACATGCAAGTGGATTAAACTGACATTCACAACCCCGTAAAATGTTATTAAACATTCAACCCCTTTATATCTTATCCTTTGACCAGTGTTGGGAAAAAGAAAGAATTAACTTCTTGTTCAATCTTCAAAAAGGCTTTCTCAAATTGATAAATTAAATTCAAGCTTGGTTATAGTTAGATTAAAGTGTAAATGTAATGTTTGTTCATGATTACAATATCCTCTAAAATACGTGGTGAGAAGGATTGACATCATGCTTGCTATTCTCCAAGCTCTTCCAAATTACCTCCAAAGTACATTCAAACGCACCAAATATGCAAAAGTGTGTGGTCTCTTGACACTGAGTACTCATGCACCAATAACAAGAAAAGGAAGGCATGCTCTAACTGGGGAGTGTCTCCTTCATTTCCTTATTGGTACTACTATTACTACAGATTTAGTACACATTGTGAAGGTTACATCGTTAAGGTTATTGACTTCTACAATGAGAATCCTCCTCGTCATATGTGTTTAAAAGATGTCGACGCATGCAAGTGTTCGTGGGTTTCTCTCAAGAGTCAAAATCATCTCGGCTGATTCCGGTTGATGTAAGGGTTGGCTAACCTTTTCTTATTGACCTCTTTCTATGGCGCATCTTATCTCCTCACCAACAAGAATATCTGTTCATTGCTTCGGTGGGAAAAGGCAAAAAAATAAAGAGAATAAAGCCCATCGTAGGTGGAGAAATAAAGCATCTTAGTATTTACACAGCAACAGATCAATTTGTTCTTTAAAAGAGTAAAGCCAAACGTAGGTGGTGGGAGAATATACATGCGCATGATGTGCTTTTCTGCACCGATGATGATGAAAGGGTAGCATAATTGGTGGCTAAGATTTTTGCTTTTTTGCTATTACTGCAATGCACAGGGATTGGGCTGCTTAGAAATCTCGAGGGTCAAGGAACAAGGTGGGTGCCGGAGGCCATTTACACCAATCTTCTTTCTGATCATGCATCAACGATGGGCTACTAATATCATGTTGAAGACGCTTGATGCACCACAGGTCTTGCTCGGAAATTCTTTCCCAATGCGGAATGCTTCCTTTCAATGGGTCACAGCTTCCCGTCTCTGTGACAAGAGCTTTGCAGTTCTCTTGCAAAGCCAGGTTATGTGCGTGCCAACACAAGCCCTCCAATAGCATGTTGCGCTTGATATTGTTGGTGCTGCTGCCGCCGCCTCTGCCTTGCCACACGTGCAATCCATACATCACTTGTATACCAAATGCCTTATCAAACACATTGGGCAGGGAGGGCACCATCCATGGTACAAGCTTGTTAGCCAATCTTGTAAGAGCTGCCCACCTTTTGATGCGTGAAGAGGCCCCTCTTACCTCGAATTTGATTAGCTTGTCATATTTCCACAAGCTTAGCATAGCGCAAGGTATACCCTCGGATCCCAAAACCACCCCATGCTTATCAAATTTCTGCTCATTTTCCTCACCCCTGTAACGAGCTAGCCAAGTCCCCGCATTGAAAGGGCTTGTTAAGATAGCATCAATATCCTTTGGGAAGAACTCCATGGTTCCCAGAGCGGCCCTGTACAGGCTTTCAGCCTCAGCTGCGCTCAGCTTCACGATTTCCATACTGCGTGAGGCGAAACTCTTTGGCTTGCCATACACAGGCTGCACCAGTATGGATGGAGACCTAAACTTTATGTATCCTAATTTGAGTGTAAAGAGATTCACAGAAGCCTGATTATCATTCTCAGTCGCAATGTAGCAATACTCGGCTCCATGCTTCCTACACCAGGCCTCCATCTCCATGACCAATTGTTGTGCGACACCCAGACGTCTGCAAAGATTAATCATAGTACCCAGCAGGTTAATTAAGCAGCGTGACATAGGCGAACGTTAATACTCACAGCCTGAGCCGTGTATTGGCACCAATAAGTGTAATTACCTATAGATAATAATACCCATCAGGTTAATTAATTAAGCAGGAGAACGGTAATGAACGCCTGAGCCGTATATTGGCACAGATAAGTGTCGTTACCTATAGAGACGAGAGATACGTAGCCCGGAGATATACGCCGATGTCACATACTTTGTAGTGCGCGTATTAGACGAGTCCTCATTGTGGGTATCTACGTATCGGATCACCTGTTTCACCCCGGCTCTGATTATGCCCACTATAGTATAATCACCGTTTAGCGATAGAGCTTCTGCAACCTGTAATTGGTTGGAATGGGTGCGATTAAAGAAGGTACAGTAGGAGGTCTGTATTGTATGATACCGACTTGTACGATACATGAATACCGTATATGTATATGCAGGCCTTGAAAGGGAAAGGTTTGGCATGATAAGTAAAGGAGAAGGCTTATACGTTGTGCGTACCTTCATGCAGTAAATGGGGTAGCTTCGCACTCGACAAAGCGGGTCGCCAATGATGTTGGTGAAGAGTGATGCTTTACCTGGCGCAGTACTTGCTGCCTGGCAGCTCCTCTCGAGCTCCTCCACTTGCTGCATGTCCGTGTCCTTGCTAAACTCCCTTATTCTCAGAGTTAGCTTCCCCACTTTGAGCTCGGTAGAGTCCATCAGCACCAAGCTGAACACTAGCGACTGTGGTAGGGATTAGCTTCACTAACACGATCCACTAATTACTTCAAGAGTTAACCTTCAATTTGTCTGTGAGTGATCGCTATATTGAGCGCAATATTGATGAGACTAGAGTTGCTTAAATAGCTCGCATACGCAGACCTTGCCCGCCCAGATACGACGTTACCATTACGTAATCATAGTGTTATTAACGCGCAGTCAACTATAAAAATCACCCAAACGCCATTTTTAATTTAAACAAAGACCCCTTGGTCGTCATCAACTTTTATTAAACAAAGCACCTCTTCGTCATCATCGTAGCATTTTGTAATCAATCCAAGGATCCCTTCAAGAAACACATGATTGTGAAAAGGTACCACCCCGTTTGAATCATTGTTGTGTATAACCAAGTCAAGAATGTGGGCCCTGGTCTCTTTAAATTACGATTATTGAAATAGTGTGCATCCCCATTTGAGCTGTGTGTGTGTGTGTTTGTATGCATACGTGCGCACACATGTGCATGTGTGTGCATTTAACCAAGTCAAGAATGTGGGCCCTCTTTCTACCTTAAGCATATTATTCAAACTAGTTGGGAACCCGTGCTTCGCACATCTTTTGAGGCTTCCAAAATAAAATTCTACCCAAACCTCCTCAAACCTCTTCCTCCCCTTCCCGAATCTTCAAATTCTTGCCACGTGGCAGCTTTGTGAAACTCTTCCTTAAGATAATATAGAGATAGCATGCATCAATATTTCAGTCTATTCCACTGCTCGAAAAAAATGTTTTTTTCAACCCTTAAAATTAAGGGCAATGCTTAGGCTTAACCAAGATTTACGCGTAAAAATCACTAAAAATTATACAAATGCCAAGATTTATAACTAAAATGTTCAAATTTCATTCCTTAAAATTAAAGGCAATGTGAGATTCCAGCTAGGATTTTTGAAGTTCAACTGGGAAAATTACATTACGAACCGGGTTATGTGAGCACTGGTCTATTCATGTGGGCATGTTTGCACATTTGCATTAATTTATTTTCAAACCACCTTACATCACAATAGTAGCTTTCTTTGGCAATCCTCCCAGTTTTCCAAACCTAGGATACTGCACAGCAAACATGTACCGATGAAAACAACCTTGCAAAAAATTTAGAGTTCCTTATTCTAAAGGGCCATCCTTAATGAAAAATTCAAATAGTGATTTCCAATAATTGATTAGAATACAGAAAGGGGTGTACAGACACATTTGTAATCCCACCTTAGTATAATAAATCATGTAGTGTGTGTGTGTGCATGTGTGTGTGTGTGTGTGTGTGTGAGAGAGAGAGAGAGAGACAGAGAGAGAGAGGTCTATCAAGGTTAATATAGTAATCCATAGATATGGGGATTTTTAACTACCCTTTTAACACACATGCTATGTGGGGTTTATAGATAGTGTTTGGGCCAAATAAAGACTTTGGATTAATGCCATTTTATATAAGCCAAATTTTTTTCCCAAAAACTAATCACTAGAGTGGGGGTCTATTGAAAGTGTGTGAATGGATATATTGTGTGTTTGAGTGGGCCCATAATCCTTATATTCGATTGCATGTGTACAAACTTATAAAAGACCTAAGTTCACATAGTGAATGTGTGTGAGAAAAGGTGAAGAGATATTTCCATAGGTCACCAGTGATGCCATGTCTTCACTTGCTGGGCTCACATGGTGCTACATCCTAATTACATGAAAATTTTTAATGACATGAGTTGTGCTAGAGACTGTGTGAAAAGTTTAATCACATGGGTTGTGCAATCGATTCCAATTAAGCCACAAAATTATGCACCTGCGCTTTTATTTCAAAAGAGAAATTTTATGGAATTGATTGATGTGTTTTGTGTTGACTCACTTATCTTTCTAGGCCTATTTTAATTAGGGTTTAATTAGATAAATTATCATAAATTATGATTTGTTTATTTACTTTGATTCCCCCTAGCTATGTGGGTTTTTAAGTGGGCTTGCCAAGGTAATACCACCTACTTGGTAGTGAGTAATAGCCTCCCTAGTGGGACACATCTTAACTTTCATTAATCTTAAACGTTGTATGAGAGCCATTGCTTAACAAGAATGCCATGTTTGCCATCCATTTGCATGGCTTTAGATATATCAAGCTTTCTTAATTTGAGTTTGAGGAGCTATATCAGCAACACCCTTCCAATTTTTCACATTAGGTCCTTTGATTCCTTTTATCAGTCCATTTACTTGGTGAGACTTCTATAATTGGTCTTCGGATTCATTAGGCTTCCTCATCACATCGCAATATAGTTTCCCTTTAAAAACTTATCCTCACAATTGTCATCATGCTTATCATGTCCTTTGTTATCTTACATCACATAACGTAAAATTAACCTCATTCATAAGACCCTAATGTACATCAAGGGTACCATCTATAAAGATAATAAGAAGAGGATCCCTGCCAAAGAATGAGATTAGAGATCACCTTGAGTACATTTGTGAGAGAATAAGCTACAAGATTATAATGAAGCATAAAAACTATGAATAAAAATTATTAAAGCATGGTAGGGTGGACCTGAAAGTAGTGTCCTATATATCATTGCTTTTTAGGTAGTTA
Organism: Cibotium barometz; assembly: GCF_041138505.1. Taxonomy (NCBI): domain Eukaryota; kingdom Viridiplantae; phylum Streptophyta; class Polypodiopsida; order Cyatheales; family Cibotiaceae; genus Cibotium; species Cibotium barometz. The sequence continues at coordinate 4,146,502 of NC_141094.1, read as the reverse complement.
AGATCGCTTTATAATTGGTATCATTTAGTACAAACAATAAAAAGTAAATTCAAAGGCCCTTGAAAACATATATTATTTCCATTTAAACAAGCATAGTGCATAATCCTTTATGCATTAGGCCTAGTGCATAAGACTTGATAACCTTTTGCATAAGACCTAATGCATAAGCCTTTATGCAACTAGTATTACATAAGTCTTATAATAAGCCTTTATGCATTAGGCTCCCACATAAGGGATTATGCATACTTAGGGCTTATATGTAATATTTTTATGCAAAGAAATTTAGGCATAAACAACTCATGCATGAAGCTCATGGCATAAGATATTTTGCCTAAGCCTTATGCAACTAGAGCTAGACCTCATAAAAGCATTAGGAATACTAAGATCTTATGCATATGATCATGTACATGAAGTCTTATGAATTTGCTTTTATGTATAAAAAGCCCTTACATATGCATAGGGAGCTCCCACATAAGAGCTTTATGCATTCATAATCATTATATATATATTTAAAGGCTTTGGCAAAACTTTTAAACATAAAGACCTAGCATAACTCAAGGATTTCACTCTATAGAAAACCTACATATCATGTGGATTGAAGGGATATTATTTTAAAGATATTTTATTAGTAAATTTTGCTTATTGATGATCAAGGGATGATGGATGGCTCTAATACCAACTTGAATTTATGCCTAGCGAGGATTAGTGTGCGTAGATTTGGATCAACATCAACATGCTGACATAATAATAAATGCAATAATGTGATTTAGGAAAATGACAAGGCTATGGCATAATGAGAAGATGAAAAATTAGATAGAAGCTCATGTATCATTCAAATAGATAGGCTTGCATACATCTTCATTAGCCACCATTGCAAGTCATAAACTTGATTACGGTACTCCCTAATCTTGCCTAGATTTGAGGATAATCTCCCTTAAAGTGAGAAACCACTTGGGGCCTCTTCTCACCTAATTCTAGGTGCCTTCTTTTGGACACCCTTTGGGCTAGACATTCCATTTTTTTACACCTCTTTGGACTTTTGAAGCTTAGTCTCGGGACTATGACTAGCACAATTTCTACTTTAGTTGAGGGTTACATATCATTGCCCCTTGCTTCTAACATTCAACCAGCATCATATTTATTCTTGACTAGTCCATGAATTTTTTTGATGTTGCATTACACATATTCCTACATGACCTCATAGAAGTAAGAATGTATTTTTCTCACCTTCATCGGCTTAGCTTCTCACTCGACCTTGGACGAAGAATTAAACTCTACATTGAGAGAGAGAGAGAGAGAGAGAGAGAGAGAGAGAGAGAGAGAGAGAGAGAGAGAGAGAGAGAGAGAGTAAGTGGGTGGGAGCTCATGGTAGTTGTGGTGGGCAAATCGATGAGAATTGACACTAGAGAGGCACAATAGAGACTAGTGAGAAATATTTAGTGGAAGTAGGTGGAGGTTTCCCTTTTGGATAGAGCCAAATACACTACCATTTCTCTACAATTTTTCTAAAAGTTATAATAACTACACTAGAATATACATGTAGCAAAGGAAATAAATAGGGGATATTATTATTAGTCTAATTGCTATTTTTTGAGGGTCCTCCAAAAAGTGATTAGCTATTTTACAAGGAAACGTTGAGGTTATATATATAAATTTTGAGTGATGAAATTAGCAAAAATACACTACATATTAGCACATAAAATTTGTGAGGACCTAAAGTTTCTATACTTTTATAATTTTCCCAAAGTTTCTATACTATCATGTATAATAAACATTTATATTTGGCAACCTATCTCTATGTATATAGGAGCTCATATGTTTTACCCTTTATACAACGTGGGTGAAGAGGGAGGCTAAAGATAATACAAAATTATATAAAACAAGTCACCTAGTACATTGGTCATATTTACACATTAAAAAAAGATGAAACTATTATGATTACCCAAAGATATGTATACTCATTTTCCAAGATAACATAGGCCTCTCAAGGATCCGTTACATTTGTGAGAGTTTTAAATGCATGTTATTAAACTTAGCATTTCATATTGTGATTGATTTAAGGACACTATCACACTATTTTGGATTTTTTTATATGTATCTTCTTCAAATATTAGAGAAATATCAAGGTCATGCAATGTATGGACCTTAATGGTAATTAATGTATGAATCTTACATTTAGTGACACACTTGTAGTAATTAAAATTATTAGAGAAATATCAAGGTCATGCCATGTAAGGCCTAAGTGGTAATTCATGTACAAATCGTACATTTGGTGACACGTGTAGTGATTAAAAATCTTTTTCAAGGTTTGACACATACTTCAGCACTTGTAGTGATTAAAAATCTTGTTCAAGGCCTAACACATACTTCAGCACTTAATGATGCTTTTATTGGATAGCGATTGCCTATCTTTTTCCCCCAAGTCTAAAGTTGCCAGTTTTATATGTGAGATTGTTCGAATTAAAATTTGGGAGTGGACTTCCACGTAAGGGTTTAGTGAAAGTGCTTGTTGATAATTAAGATTTTGTGTTTTAAGTGTGTAGTGGAAGTGCTTGATAATTAAGATTGTGTTTAAATTAAAGTTTGGGAATGGACTTTTAGGTACGTGTGAAGTAAAATTAATATTGTGGTTTAGTGTGTAAGGTGGAGCACAGTAAATGTGTGAGAAGCATATGTCAATATGTCAAGGAACTATAGTCTAAAAGCAAAGACACAAGGTCCCTCTTTGGTCCATGGCATATTGCATGCACTCCACTGTCCTTGGACCTTCCCTATTGAGCAAATGCGCAGGTGCTTTCTTTTGGTAATCTGTCGCTTTGAGCACACTCGACCCTAGTACTAGAAGCGCAAAAGCACCACCTCAACAGAGCTCAACACCTTAGGATATACAGCTCGACACCTTAGGATATATAGATAATGTTTAAAAAGCACCAACTTTATTCTGTAAAGAACCTTAATGCTGGGCCTGTGAGCTTTACAGATTGTCGCCGTCAACTGTGTGTTCCTGTGAAGCTGTTCCATCGATCAAGCCTAGAATTTGCTAAAGTTCGTTTTGATTCCGCTGAGCTTATCATTTCTTGGTGGTACGGGCTCCTCCTGCGCACACTGGCTGCTTACCCTCAGCAACAGCATTGAGGCTTGAGCACTAACGAAGCTTTCACTGCCGCTCGTGCGAACGCAGTCGCTGCACGTGTGCACGTCCCGGGCCACGGGAATAATTCGCACGCGGGAAAAGACGATGGTTTTGCTCCTTGGGCCCTCCGTCTCTGCATCATCAACAATCGGCCAAATATTAACACACAACAACAAACGTCATGTCCATTGTCGCCAACCTTTGCATTTTCCACAAAATCTTCTCAACGATACCCACTTGCATAATAGAGTTGAGGGCGGAGCCCCCCTCCATTACCTAAGTGGAACAAACTTTCAATTACCACAAACTATCATGCAAAAGAAGCCAAACGAACTCCCAACCAATTATTATTTCATTACCAATTGTTAAACCACCCTCATTGATCATGTGTTAACCTTCTCTCCACTGATTTAAGGTTTTTCTTTTCGGCAAAGGTAAGCATGCTTGGACTTGGACGTGACAACCATGCCTTCAAGACCATGGTGGCACTTACAAACAAAGTCAACATGCCTTATTAACTAGTGGTGGCACCTAAAAAACAAACTCACCATCTCATTTCCCAAGGATTCGTATCGAGGTCAAAAATGTGTAATTTTGACAGTTAGGATAACCTCCTCGAAGCATCCTAGGACCCATTCTATTCCCATGGGGACCACTAAGAAAGACTTTGGGACTCACAATATCAAGACCTAGTTTGGCATGTGTAGGGCATACCAAAAAAAATAAAATCAAAATGTATGGATTTGTTAAAAGTATAAAACAAGAAAAGAAAACCCCTTTTCGAGCTTCTATGCTATCTTACATATTTTTTAGTGAATTCCAACGGCAAGAAGAGGAGGTAGCGAGTAAGACATGTGAAGGGAATCAATTTTAGCACATTTTGTTTAATTTCACAACCAATTTTATAGTCCAAGATGAGAAGTTCTTATGTTTTGTAGCTATTTCCATGACAACATTAGGGGAGGGGTGGTTGCAAGATGAGGTTATCTAGTTTCGTTTAGTGCGCGCCCTTGGGTTTAGCCTGAAAACATGCATTTTTTCAAGAAGAATAGCCAATCTCTCCTAGTTAGCCAAGGAGTTTCGCTTCAAGGTCTTCTAATGAAACATCATATGCAAAGTTGGGCAACTAAAACTATAATCTGATCGAATATCCAATAATTGCAAATCTCCTTTTCTTTGGGAACCAGAATTGTATACATGCCATGTCGGAGGTTTGGACAGGTACACTGAATGTGAGCAAATTGCCTATAGCTTTTACGATATTACTCATACTATGTTCCAATTTGCATGTCACTTAACTCAAATAACATAGAGCTTAACTTGATTTACCAAGTAATTTTTTATGTGTTCTACTATTTTCTATATTATTTAAAAGGCATTAGAATTGTTAAAAAAGCATACTATTTTGTCCTTCCGGCCACCACATCTACCATTTAAAATGCTCAATTTGTATGGATCTAGTGATGATTAGATTGGGAAAGATTAGGAGAATGTGGATCTAAGGTAAAATTACAAATCTAACAGTTGGATTTTTGTAGATTTGCTTTGGAAAATTTGTTATGACTGTTAAAGGTCCATGAAATCAATTATAATTCAATTCTAGAAAATCAAATATTAAATCTTTGAATCTGAAAACTCTAGGGATCAATATACTTATTACCATGAATTTATTTTAAAAAATTTGACTTGATTTGAGTAGTGAAAGGTCCATTTTCAATCCTCCTAAGTGAAAATTCCCATATTGTGTCCACTCTTCCCTTTTCAAGTCTAAAACCAATCCTAGTTAGGTTTGGAAATCTAGGCTTGGTAAACTTCAAAGCCTAGATATCATGCCATATGTGAGGCTTGGGTAGACACAAATCTTATATATGCATGCCACTTTATGTCCACATTAGCTTCGAGAAGATCTACATAAGCACCTTGCGACCTCCACCCTCCATGTCAACATGGTCAACCTAGTTGACTTCCCACCTCATCATCCTAGTCATCATTAATGTCACATCTTCTTACCATCTTTGCATGCCACCTCGCACTTGTTGTTGCTGACATGGCATGCTACATTAGCCATAATAGTACCACATGTTAAGAAAATGCCACGTGTGACGCGTGGCACCACCTTCCCATTTAAAAAAAATATATTTTTAAAAAAGCTAATTTAGTATTTGTCAAAAAAGAGAAATAAAATATAAAATTTTAAATAATAAAATATATATAACTTATTATTATAAAAGAATTTAAAATCAATAATTTTAAAGAATTATATTTTAAAATTAGACAAATAATATTATTTTTAAAGTTCATGTTATTTAATTTAAAAAGTTTACTTTTTTTAATTTAATATTTCTTGAAAATATTTTATGTGTAGGATAAATCTTTGAATAAAATTTGAGAAAAATACATTATAAAAGAAAATGCAGTTATATAATTATAAAACAAAAGATATATTTATATATCTAGTAATGATAACTATTTAGATTTGTAAATATTTTTTATTAATAATTTTGATTTTTAAGTGGATAATAGTTTATCTTTATGTTTATCTTAATTATCCAATTAATCTTAGATAGGAAATCTATTACCATATTATAGTAGTGATGTGTGTGAACACACTTAGGACCGCCGGGGCACTTTTTCCCTCACTAGGAGGTTTTTTCCCCCGTGCATTGTATATACGCCCATTATCTTCTAGGGCGTGTTATCTTTCATTTTTGGCACTCATAATACACTACTGTGTTGTGCTCAAGCTTCCTCATCTTCTTGAAGTTGTGTGTGCATTCCTGCAACCCTAATTCCAACAATTGGTATCAGAGCAGGCTTCCTCCTCCCGGGCAGCATCACCGGCACCTGCCGCTTCATCTCCTCCGATTGCGACGAGGTTTCACGAGCGTCTGCAGGTTAGTATATGCTTTGGGAGTGCCCATAGGGCTCGGTCGTTTCAGAATTTTGATCTGAGGTCATTTCGCCCTCCGTTTTTGCATTCCAAGTACTGCGCAGGCAAAATCGTCCTACTGTGCAGATTTTCTGTCAAGATTAAAATCTGCAGGACAGGTGCCCATTCGTCTGTTTTGGGCTGTGCTACATAGCACAGGTCGATTTTATACAGGTTTACCTCTTACAGACAGCATTTACATCTAGTAGTACAGTCATTGGCCATGGCTGACAACAATGATGTATTCCGCATGTTGGCTGCTGAGGATAAGTTGGATGGCACCAACTATCCATTGTGGGCATATATGATGCGACATGTATTGGTAGCAAAGGGGTTATGGAACATTGTGCAGGGTATTGATGCACGTCCTATTGTGGCTGGGAATGCTGCAAACACATCAGAAACAGGTACTGTTGATGATGGTGCAGGCACAAGTGCTGTAGCAGCTGTTCGAGAACCACCACTTTCAGCAGAGCAGATTCGTTGGGATGGTAGAGATGCGCAGGCTCATGCCTTGATTGCGCTGTCTGTCAAACGTACCATTATCCCACATATTCGCTCCTGCAGGACTTCTAAGGATGCTTGGGATGTACTTGCCACATTGTATCAGGCAAGAAATGAGGCTCGTGTTGCTTATCTCCGAAAACAGTTGGAGAGTGAGCATATGAACGAAGGTGATTCTATGGATAGCTTTTTGACAAAGATCAAGGATTTCAAAGAGCAGCTCATTTCTGCAGATGAAATCATGTCAGACAGTTCACTTGTGCAGACTGTTTTGAATGGTCTACCAGATTCTTATCAGGGTTTTGCTTCCACTCTTCGCTTGATGATGAAAGGCAATCCCAATGCCTTATCATTTGAGGAGTTAGTTTCTGTTTTGCTGCAAGAAGACCAGTCAAGGCAAAACAGGAATATTATGCGTGTCGCAGATCAAGCTTTCGTTGCTAGTCAGAGAAGCGGGAAAGGTAAAGCAGGCTTTTCTTCTAGTAAGCAGAAATCTGCAAATGCTGCGCAACCAAAGAAGGAAGACAAAGATGAGAAGAAGGGTGACAAACAGAAGACATTTTGCAAGTACTGTAAGGGAAATGATCATGTCATCAAAGCGTGTCCTAAGCTGGCTGCGAAAGAGGCTAAGAAGAAAGAGGCTGGTATGGCTGTTGCAGATGCCTCTCCTTCTAACAATGAATCTGCTAATGTTGTGCTAGATACAGAATGGGCATTCAATGCGCAGTGCAGTTATGACCCATCTTTGCATGACACATGTATGTCTGCAGTAGATTCAGATGTATGGTACTTTGACAGTGGTGCCACTAAGCATATCACCTCGCAGCGCAGTTTATTCGCTTTCCTTGAGTCTGCTCCCACAGGGAATACTGTCACTTGTGCCAATAACTCCTCTTATCCCGTTGAAGGAGTTGGACAGATTGTGCTGAATGTTGCAAATGGCAACACCTTTACACTTTTTGATGCATTGTATGTGCCAGGGATCAAAAAGAATCTGCTGTCAGTCTCCGCATTTGCCAAAATAGGTTTGGTTGTAAAATTTGTGGATGACAGATGTACTGTTCATGATCTCTCTTGTGGTGACATCATTGTAGCATCTGGTTCACTATGTCGAGGGCTGTATAAGCTCAATATGGATGGCAAATGTGTAAAGGATTCAGCATGTGCTATTATGGATACGCAGGCTATTTCAAATGCAAAACTGTGGCATGCACGTTTTGGTCATCTGAATTTTACAAGTTTGCTGCGCCTGCAGAAATCTGAAATGGTGTCTTCTTTGCCTAAGCTTGAGGCACCTGTCAAACATGTTTGTGAGGGCTGCATATTGGGTAAAATGCAGCGTGCTTCCTTTCCCAAAGATGGATCAGTGAGAGCTGAACGCAGATTGCAGCTTGTTCACAGTGATGTTTGTGGTCCCATGCAAACTCCATCATTTGGAAACTACCTTTACTTCGTGACTTTCATTGATGATTTTACCAGGCATGCATGGGTATATCCTTTGAAGGCAAAGTCCGAAGTGTTTTTGTGCTTCAAACAGTTTTTGGTTATGGCTGAAAATGTGTCAGAAAGTAAGATGGGCACCCTCCGTTCAGATCGAGGGGGGGAGTATATGTCTTCAGAATTTAATGCATTTCTGGCTGAGCGTGGGATAAAACACCAATGTACAGTGCCGTATACACCACAGCAAAATGGTGTGGCTGAGAGAAAAAACAGGTCTCTCATGGAAATGGCAAGATGTATGGTTAAGAGTCAAAGGTTTTTGGCTTGAGGCTGTCATGTGTGCCACTTATGTACTAAACAGGTGTCCCACCAAAGCATTACAGGTTGTCACTCCATATGAGGCTTGGCATGGCCGCAAGCCATCTGTTGGCCATTTACGTGTTTTTGGTTGCCTGGCATATGCATTAGTGCCTGTGCAACATCGCAGAAAATTGGATGACAAAGCTGTCAAATGTATTTTTGTTGGATATAGTGCTGAGAGCAAAGGCTATCGTTTGTATCATCCACAGACAAAGCGCATTTTGGTTAGCCGTGATGTTGTATTTGTGGAAGATGCAGTTCAGCCCTTGGTTTCATGTACTAAGGAGACAGATATCAGCTCACGTGATGTCTATGATACATTGTTGCCTCTTTTCAGTGGTGCACAGTCAAGTGCAATACCTCATGAGGCAGTTTTTCAGCCTATGCAGGTTTTAAATGATGGCACAGATCAGCCTATATCTGATGCAGATGTGCGTGATGCACTTGAGGATGAGAGACAAGAGATTGAGGGCTCTAGGAATATGCCTAGATGGCTGGTGCAGACTTTGCGTGATAGCAAGTTGGATGCCCCTTTGTCTAGTCGCACTCGTTCTGGCTCTCATGGTGCCTCTTATGCGTCAGATTGTTATGCATTGGCTGTTTCTAGTATGTGCAATGAAAGTGAGCCTGTTTCATTTGATGAGGCACAAAGTTCAGAAAATTGGATGGCTGCTATGCAAGCAGAATACGATGCTATTATGAAGAATGGTACATGGTCTTTATGTGACTTGCCCCCTGGCAAGAAGGCCATTGGCACTAAGTGGGTTTACAAATTGAAGTGTAAGCCTGATGGCACAGTGGATCGCCATAAGGCTAGGCTTGTTGCAAAAGGTTATGCTCAAGAGAAGGGCATTGATTTTGATGAGACTTTTGCTCCCACATGTCGTATGACCACTGTTCGTAGCATCTGTGCATTAGCAGCTCATAATGGTTGGAATGTACATCAGCTGGACATAAAGACTGCGTTCTTAAATGGAGATTTGCATGAGGAGGTGTATGTATCGCAGCCTCGTGGTTTTGTTCAAAGAGGGCAGGAAAACAAAGTGTGCAGGTTAAAAAAGGCTTTATATGGTTTAAAGCAAGCTCCACGAGCTTGGTATGAAAAAATACATGCATATTTGACTGCACATGGGTTTCAGAATAGTCCAACAGAAAGCACTTTGTATGTTAAACGTGTGGATGGTGTACATCTAATCATTGCTCTCTATGTCGATGACATGCTGCTCACAGGACCAAATGAGAGTCATATTGCTGATTTTAAGGCTGATTTGAATGCCTCTTTTGAGATGTCAGATTTGGGGCATTTGCATCATTATTTGGGGATACAATTTAAGCAGTGTGATGGAGGTATTGCTTTGTGTCAGACAAAGTATATTGAAACATTGTTGCGGAGATTTGGCCTTGAAGACTGCAAGCCTATTGCTACTCCAATGGAGACAGGTTTGAAGTTGAGTCTTCATGATGCTGGAGATCACTTTGATGTCACACTCTATCAGACAGCTGTTGGTTGCCTCATTTATGTATGCATTACGAGGCCAGACATTCAGTTTGCAGTCTCACAGGTGAGCAGATTTATTCATAGCCCAGGCATTAAGCATTGGCAGGCAGTGAAGCGTATCTTTCGCTATTTGAGTGGTACTCGGCATCTTGGGTTGTTTTATCCCAAGGGGGGATCATTGCCGCCAGATTTACATGCTTTTTCAGATTCTGACTGGGCTGGTTGTTATGACACACGCGTGTCCACGAGTGGTTTTTGCTTCATGCTTGGAAGCTCATGCATATCATGGTTGAGCAAGAAGCAGCCTACTGTGGCCACTTCTAGTTGTGAAGCTGAGTACAGGGCAGCTTTCACAGCTACGGTTGAGTGTGTGTGGCTCAGACGCCTTATGGCTGATTTGGGTGTTGGGCAGCCATCTGCCACCACCATCTTCACTGACAGTCAGAGCGCATTGGCAGTTGCGCGGAACCCAGTGTTCCATGCTCGTACGAAGCACATTGAGGTGCACTACCATTATGTCAGGGAGAGACTCTCTGCAGGAGAGATCAGTTTGGCTTATGTGCCAACACAGGATAACCTTGCAGACCTTTTCACAAAGGCTCTGCCTCGTGAGAAGTTCGAAGCTTTTCGCAAAGCTTTGGGCTTACTCCCTTTTGTGGATTCGTCCACATAGCTAGGCACTTCCCTATACATGAGTGCTAGCTCTTGTTCACCGCATCACTCCAGGGGGGATTTGTTACCATATTATAGTAGTGATGTGTGTGAACACACTTAGGACCGCCGGGGCACTTTTTCCCTCACTAGGAGGTTTTTTCCCCCGTGCATTGTATATACGCCCATTATCTTCTAGGGCTTGTTATCTTTCATTTTTGGCACTCATAATACACTACTGTGTTGTGCTCAAGCTTCCTCATCTTCTTGAAGTTGTGTGTGCATTCCTGCAACCCTAATTCCAACAAAATCCAATGAGATTTGAAGTGGATAACCTATTTTTCTTATATAAATACACATCTCTAGTACTATCCCACACACATCTCTTGTACTATCCCATCATTGAGCCTTCATAATTGTTTCTCTCTTAGCTTCCTTGAGAATGGGTTCTCAAAGTCGTAGGAGTCAGAAACGTGATAAGACTAGACTTCCCCCCGTCCACCAAGTTCAAGAGGAGGAGTAGAAAATGGTAGCTCATGAGAGAAAGAGAGAGTGGAGAGCACGTCAACGAGCAACACCTTCCATTTGGTGATGATCCAAGCCTTGCTCCTCCTCTTCCATTTTCTCTCCCTCCACCCTCTTCCCCCCCGCTACCCCTTAGTTTAGATAATCCACATGAACCCGCCCTTCCTGAGTCCCCTTCTCTTCCATAAGAACCCACCCCCTTCCGCCCTCTTCCCCCCCACTACCCCTTAGTTTAGATAATCCACATGAACCCACCCTTCCTGAGCCCCCTTCTCTTCCATAAGAACCCACCCCCTCTCCTTTGGGCGCGCATAGTGTGGATAGGAAAGAACTATCAAAGTCAGGGGTGCATCGTTGTGCCCATGCAATCTTCTAATCCTATTTCAAAGACCTCACTTCTTCATCTCACAAGCATGCATGCTTGATGCTTTGATCGATCTGCCCAACATAGCCAACTACAGGGCGCTTTCTGACATTGGAGGTCGAAAGAGAGAGGAGAGATGTCATGGCGGTGCTACAAAGACTTGTTCATCATTCTTACATAGTTAACAAGAAGAGGAACTCTACAGACGCTTTGGCTGCTCGACGGGCTATTGTGAGGGCAGCCATAAGTAGCTCCAAAATGAAAGGTAAGGTGAGTGCCATATCTAGAATCCTTTCCATAGCACCACACGCACTTAGAGTTGGGTCTATTAAACGGTAAATTTTAGGTGCCAATGAGGTTGGTGCTTTGTGGGCGAGTAGTGGTCATGTAGCTAGGAATGATCGCCTACTAGATGAAACCACTAGAGCCTTGATAGAAAGTTTTTGGGAGGAAAATTATCGTGCCTCGTCGGTTCTCAATAAAGCTTTATGTAAAAGAGTGATAAGAGGAGTGTTCATTGAGAACGGTGCTTGCTTTCTTGAAATGACCCATATAGAGTTGTATTCTCAGTTTGTGGCATCATATCTAGAGCTTAAAATTGGGCAAAGGTCATTTGAGGGGTGTAAGCCTTGGTTTGTGAGAGGTACTCATGACAGCTTGACACTTAGTAGGCATAGAGAGTTGCCTCATAGTCCTCATGATTTCATCCACTCTCTTTTGTGTGCACATATACGGAGGATGTCCATTTCCATAAGATGCCTTGTGTGGAGAGAAATTGCACATCATGTGTTTCACTTGCACATCTATAGATGATACATCTTGATGCAAGTGACCAAGAGATAGTGCCATGGTGACGTTATGAGTATGTGACACACTAGCTCCTCCAAAGTGGTAGGATCGTTGGTTGTTCTAAGCATGCCTGGCAGAGTTTCCTATTGGTGTGGTCGTCTCTGTGGTTGATTTTGCAAAGAACTACACCTTCACACCTTTTCAGGAGAGATACAATCTAAGTATTACTTCTCGGAGCAGGTAATGGTTATATTTCATAATATTTGTTTTGTGTTTGAGCTATATTACTTATTTGATTTTTTGTGTCCTAATTGTCTCTCTTGCTTACCTCACCAAGTTGCTATTATGGTCCACATTAGCTATCGACATGCAGAGGCCCATGTAAATGGGATAGCAAGTACCCTCAAGGCCCATGTAAATGGGATAGCAAGTACTCTCAAGGCCCGTATCATTCACTACAAGAGCTTGAGGGCATACCGACGCTAAAATACCGACGCAAATGTCGAACGTCGGTATGTCTGTCGTAATGTTGGAGGAGACAAGTCGGGCGGGGTATTTTCAAATTTTCGTCTCCTGACGCCTATACCGATGCCTATACCGACGCCTCTACTGACACACATTCCGTAGTATATCCCGATGCATATTCCGACGCATATTCCGTAGCATATACCGACGCTCGTAAGTTTTTTACAGCCGAGAGCCTATTTTCTGATTTTTTCGCAGAGAACGGCGCGTTACAGCTAGAGAAGGTCTCTTTCTCTCCCTCTCCTCTTTTTTCCTCTCTCCTCTTTTCTCCTTCTTTCTTCTTTTCTCCTCTTCTCCTTCTCCTCATATGTTCTTGCAATTGCTTTTACTTTTTAATTTAAGAATTAGGACGTTTAGGGTTTTGTGTTTTTTTGGCTCTCTATGCATGTTGAGAGCTCTCTATGTATGCATAGATCTCCTAATGCATGCATAGAGATTTTAGGGTTTTGTATTAGTTCTTATTCTTGTGTTTAATTTACTAATTATTTTGTTTAATATTTTATTTTGCAGCTCCTTCACCTCACCAATCTTTCACCAATCCTCTCCTTTAGCTTCGCAAAAAAGAGGTAGATCCTCTTTCGATTTTTCTTGTTTATGCTATTTTCTATGAATTATTGCATCCCTGTTTTATGGTTTAGGGTTAGTTTTGGGTTCTTGTAAGCTTATACATAGGATTAATCTAATATCTATGCATAAAACCTATCATAAGCTTGCAATCTCTATGCATAGCCTTCTTGCAAGCTTTATGCATAAGCTCTATTCATAGAGCTTGCGAGCTTGTGAAATCTCTATGCATAAGCTCTATGCATAGGCTTTATGCATAGAGTTTGCAAGCTTATAAAATCTCTATGCATAGGTTTCTTACAAGCTTATAAAATCTCTATGCATAGGTTTCTTGAAAGCTTGCATGGACATTGTACATAGAGCTTGCATAGCCTTCTTGTTGAAAGCTCTATGCATAGCCTTCTTGTAAAAGCTCAATGCATATGCTCTATGTATAGGCTTTATACATAGAGGTTGTAAGATTATGAAAGCTCTATACATAGGGCTTGTAAGCTTATGCAGGCTCTATACATAGAGTTTATGCATAGAGCTATATGAATCTAGCTGAATGCATGAATTAAGATCTATGCATAAAGCTTAATACATAATGTTTTATGTATAAATCTTATGGATGAGCTCTATGCATAAGGCTTCACATGCGTTATGTTTTTTTGCATAAACCTTTTTTTGATGTAGAGTGCCTTGCATGGATGGAAAGCATAAGCTTTTTGAATGTTTATACTCTCTTATACATATAACATATAAGTCTTATGCTGTGTTTTTCTATGCATAAGGTATTCTCTTTATTCATAGAGTTTATATATGTTATCAAGGTAAGATCTATTATCCATGTAAAACAAGATCATGTTTATTACACCATTGGGTGATGGGATTAAGGGTTAGCATAGTGCATAAGGCTTATAGCATAGAGCTTATGCATAAGTCTTGCATAGAGCTTATGCATAAGACTTATGCCTAGAGCGTATGCATATGGCTTATGCATATGGCTTATGCATAGAGCTTATGCATATGGCTTATGCATAGAGCGTATGCATAAGACTTCTGCATAGAGCTTATGCATAAGACTTATGCATATGGCTTATGCACAGAGCGTATGCATAAGACTTATGCATAGAGCGTATGCATATGGCTTATGCATAGAGCTTATGCATAAGACTTATGCATAGAGCATGTGCATGACTTATGCATATGGCTTATGCATAGAGCGTATGCATAAGGCTTATGCATAGAGCGTATGCATAAGACTTATGCATATGGCTTATGCATAGAGCGTATGCATAAGACTTATGCATATGGCTTATGCATAGAGCTTATGCATGATAAGACTTATGCAGTTGGCTTATGCATAAGGCTTATGCATAAGACTTATGCAGTTGGCTTATGCATAGAGCTTATGCATAAGTCTTGCAACCTTATTATGCAAGCTTATACTTATACTATGCATTTAGATTTTTGCATAAGGCCTTTATAAATAGCTATTTATGAATAGAGATAGCTTCTCTCTCCATCCTTGTTCAAATTCGAGTTAATTTTGTATGGAGAGAAGATAAGCTAATGTATGAGTTATTTTTAAAATCTCCCTCAACGGCTGGGGAAAAGAAGCCCGTTTGACGCTTTAAATGTTATTTTTTAAAATCTCCCTCGCGGCTGGAAAAAAGAAGCCCTGTTTTATGGTTTGCATAGTGCTTTGTGTAATGCATAATGATTTGTGTTTAATGAGCTGCATATACATGTTATCTTGCTAGATGGAGCCTCTCAATCTTGAAGAGAGAATAGCGTGTCCATGCATGCGATGTAAGTACCAAATCTTTCGAAAATGAAGGATTTGCAACCAGCATGTTCATGACGCTGGCATATTTCCAATGGAGCACTTGCAAAATTTACGGTTTCAATCGTACAACCAAGCAAGTGTGCAGCCGCATCTTGATAACATTGTGCCTATGAATTCTCGTCCCCAACAAAGGATGAGGATATCGCAGGAGGGAGTGACAGATGGAACTCAATTAACAGCACCCGAGGGAATGGAAGAAGGTCAGGAAATGGAAGAAGGTCCAATGGAAGAAATGTTGGATGCCTTCATCGAGCAACAAGAAGCTCTCTTCGAGGAGCATGAACATGAAGATCATCAACCACGACATTCTCAACGGTCAAATTATGAACCAGAGGAAGAGGCCATGCATAAACTTGCACGCCTTCCATTATACAATGGTGCCAACATATCTGTATTGTGTGCATCTCTTACGATGCTAAATTTGCAGTCAATTTTTGGATGGTCTAATACAAGTGTCACTGAACTATTCAAGTAAGGACTTTTTTTGGAGATTACACCTAATGTTGAAATGATAAATTATCAACTTGTATTTGAGAAAATCTTAATAGTAACGATCAGATATTGCCATACTTGCAGGCTTTTGAAAGATCAGATATTGCCCCCTGGCAACGAGATGTCTCCATCTCGTGCAGATGCGAAGAAGTTATTGAAATCCATAGGCATGGATTACAATAATATTCATGCTTGTCGCAATGATTGTTGCCTCTTCCGCCATGAATATGAGCATTTGCAAGAATGTCCCCATTGTGGCTCTAACAGATATAGAGAAGATGTTCAGGGGGAAGCTGTCCCGGTAAAGATTCTCAGGCACTTTCCAATCATCCCAAGAATAAAAAGCATGTTCAGGTGCAAATCTATAGCAAGCTTGATGACATGGCATGCCACAACTCGATCCACAGATGAAGTGATGCGTGTGCCTGCTGACTCACCCGCATGGAGACACATTGAAGAGAAATGGCCGGCTTTTAAGGAAGAACCTCGAAACCTCCGTCTTGGCCTAGCAATGGATGGTGTAAACCCTTTTGGTTTAAGGAGCTCTTCATGGAGCACATGGCCTTTTTGCCTTGTGAATTATAATCTTCCGCCATGGTTGGCAATAAAGAAAGGTCATTTGTTGCTCTCATTAATAGTTCCAGGAAAGTACAAGGTGAAGAACATGGATGTATATTTGGCACCACTTATTGATGAGTTACGCACCTTGTGGAACGGAATTGAAGTGAAGGACATGTCAAAGCAGCAGAGTGGCCAAAGACTTACAACTGTGCAAGGTATTCTCATGTGGACAATGCATGATTGGCCTGGCTATGGAGAATGCTCAGGTTTGTCTATATCGGGTTACAATGCATGTCCTGTATGTGGTCCTCGACTTGATTCAAGATACTCAAAAGCATTACGAAAGAATGTCTACCAAGGACATGTTAGGTATCTTCCAGAAAATCATGAATTGCGGGATGGTAATCTAGGAAGACCTCCTCCAAGTGCATTGAAGGCAAGCGATTGGAAGATCAAATGGGAGGAATGTGGCAACTTGGCATGTCCTGGGATGAAGAGGCTCTCTATCTTTCACCAACTCCCCTATTGGGGTGATCTCCTTATAAACCATTTGCTTGACCCGATGCATATTTTCAAGAATGTAGCTGACATTCTGTGGAAGACCATGACAGGAAAAAAGGAGACTAAAGGCCAAGGGGATGACTTGGAAGAGATTGGTTGCATGTAAGAGTTGTGGGCTCGCACTAGACCCAATGGAAAGGTGCTACTTCCAAGAGCCCCATGGGTCTTTAGCAAGATGGAGGAACAACAAGTCAAGAGGACAATTTTAGAGTTTAGGACTCCTACAGGTTGTATGCATTGCTTTAAAAGTGCATTTACAAAGGATGATGATCTTAGTGGCATCAAGAGTCATGATTGGCACAAGTTTCTACAATTTGTGCTACCCATAGCAATAAAAGATTGCCTCACTGAAGACATTAGAGCTACTATCTATAAGATTGGCACATTGGTGCGCTGGATTTCTTCAAAAGAGATAAAGAGAGACACTTTGGAGACAACGCGTTTAAACTCCATAGAGGCAGTCTGCATGGTAGAGAAGTTTTTCCCTACAAGTTTATTAACAATCCAGATGCATCTGCTAGTTCATGTTGTAGATGAGGTTGCAGTTGCTGGAACAGTCCATTCAAGATGGATGTTCTTTTTGGAGAGGTTTATGAAGACATTAAAGGGATTTGTTCGCCAAATGGCTCGCCCAGAGGAGGGTAGTATGTCAGAAGGGTGGCTGATACAAGAGTCCCTTGTTTACATCACTAAATATTTAAGTTCCTCAGATCCAGAGATACCTCGACTATGGTCTCAAGAGTCCAACAGGCGAGTCATTAGTGAGGAACCTCAAGGCCAAGGCATTAAGAGAAAGATGGATAACAATTTGAGGGAAAAAATCAACAAATTTTGCATCTTGAACTCTCATGTAATGGAGAAGTGGATTGAGACATATGAAGCTCTCAAGCGACAGCGAGTACAAGATCGTTTAAGTTTCAGAAGGAATCGCACTACAAGAAATCTCCCATATCCAGAAGGTATGCAAGCTCTTCCGGACTTTCCCACAGGTAGATGGCTAGAAGCTACAATTTTAGAAGCCAAACGTGCTGGTTTAACTATAACAGAGGAGGAGGAGGAGCTTACAAAAGGATGCGATTGGCATGTAAGTGTTTAAGTTCTACATGTCTCTCTTTTTTTTCTCTACATGTCTCAGTGTTTGATTCTCCATCAACAATCTTTTTGTGCTATTTGTAGTATCACAAATATGGGGCGTTTTGGTCACATGGACGTCATTTTCGAGTAGAATGAATAGACCAAAGAAGAGCAACCTTTGATTGTGGTGTCACAGCACAGTTTGTTCAAGAAAGTCGTGCAAGTGCAAGTGATGATAACACAATTACTGGAATGCTTGATTACTTTGGAACCATTCAAGATATATTAAAGGTTGGCTTTGCAATGAAGACATGCATTCGACAATTGTGCACTATACAGTTTCATGACTCTGTCATGACTAAATGGGATCAGCAAGACAAGGGGAAGAAAAATTATATAAATACAAAGATAAAGCAAGAATTTCAGCCATCTGACCCTATGAATGTCGTCTCTAATGAGTGGATACAGTATACAGCTCGCATTTTGATGGGGCATCGTAGGTCAGAGGCGAGGGACGCATTTAGAGAGGGGAAAGAGAAACCCGTTTGGCTAGATGACAGGGAGTGGGCAGCCATTACTCAGGAGCTCACCGAGACACCAGAGAGGTTTCAACAACAAAGAGAGGCAGCAAGGGCAAGACTCCAAACAGTAGGGGCTTCTCATCTTGGGAGTGGTGGTTACGAAACCATGCGCCATGAATTCGTAAGTGTTTGTAGCAATTTTATTTATATAAATGTATGTATGTGGGCTAAATGTTGATTTCTAAAAGTTATAATTGTTAATCGTTTGTGCAGGAGTTGGCCATGAATCGCCCACCAAGTAGGCGAGAGGAGAAGTACGCTCACAAACATGGCCTTGTGGCCTTGTTTGAGATGCTTGAAGAAGAAGGAGAGATCGTCAATTGGGAGGCATTACCATGATGTAAGATGACCTTCAAACTAATGAAATATGATCAAAACATTCTTGAGTATTAATGTTTAATTTAATTTCTTGTTTGTCGATCAGGAAAATAAAAAAACGAGCACGGTTGTTTTTGTGCTCTATTTTAGACAGAATGGTGCTGTCTGTTTGCTGTTGTTGATCCTGCTCATTGCAGGCAGCTAGGCAACAGCCAGGCAGCACTATTCTGCCCAAAAAAAAATTTCTGCTACAGTGTTGGTATATTCCCCGATACTGACGTCGGTATATGCATTGGTATATATCTTGGTATTTATGTCGGTATACACCCCGGTATACACCCTCGTATATAACACGGTATATGCACCGGTATAGATGCCGTTTTAGCCGTCGGTATTACCCCCGGTGAGCGTCCGTATAGATAACGGTATAGGCGCCAGTATTGTTACCCGACGCTTATACCGACGCTGTGGTTCCGGCGCTTATACCGACGTTTATACCGATGACGGGGCTTTTTTAGACCCCGTTAAATAGCGCCGGTATTAGGCTAACATGTAGTAGTGATTATTTGAGAGTATCATTTCTATATCAGTGATGAGATAGTTCACATAATGCACATTTTTTGCAACAGTGTTTTCATCTCCATGATAATTTTTTACGAGATTGTGGGATCACACAATGGGTTTCGTTGGATGGTTGTGGTGCACAGTTCAAGTTGTCACATGAGAGTTCTATTGACTCTATAGGTAGTACTTATGGTTCTCTTAGATTCGCAATTAAACTAATTTCACTATAGCATCTTAAAGAAAATAATACTTAAGACTTTGTTTTATGGGTTTATAGGTGGCATGTGCAGTTTAGCATCCCAGTGATTTGGTCATTCTTTAGGTTTGTGGACTTGGGAGCTTTTATGTAAGCTTGTGAGATTATGTGCTTCCAAGGTTAGAGAGGTGTCCAACCTAATCAACACAAGTGGGCAAGTGGACAAGAGGTGGGAAAAAAATCTTGCAAGCAAGTAGGCTCGAGGACTTATTAGCTTGTGGGATTGCTAGCAGAGGTGGGCAAGTGAGTTTGTTAGTAGAATCTTGCAAGTGGACAATAAAGATATCGTGGGGGAGAGGGAGAGCTTGAGTTCAAACTCACTCACACACAAGAGAGTGCAAGAAACAAAGGAGAGAAAGATGGATGGCTAAATTTTTTTCTATCTTCTTCCCTTCTCTCTACAACCATATACTAGCTAAAAGATAAGAGTACATACATAAATGCAAAGTACTCTCTTACAACAACATACAATGGTTAGTCTATAGTATGAACCTAAGTATATGAGCTGGCACTATAACTATGCCATAACTCTAGTGCTCCAAAGTGGCCATCACACATCATTGGTGGCATATCAACCATAATCTCACCAACCATGCCAGTGGCAAAAGTGCGGAGGCTATCATCCAAGCGGGTCATCAATGTCTGTCATAGCACTAGTTGAGCTTGATATCTCAACACTCCCCCTCAAGCTCAACTACACACACCACACTCCAAGTAAGCTCCTAAACCTATGGAGCTTCTCTATGACCAATGTCTTTGTAAAGATGTCAGCTACTTGATCCTTTGTGTTGACATATACCAGATCTAGATCACTTGCTAGAACCTTCTCCCTCACAAAGTAATAGTACACTTAATGTGCTTTGTTCTAGCATGGTATAGTGGGTTATTAGCTAAATGTATGCTTCTCATATTGTTACAATAAATGACAACTTCCCTATCCATGGGCTCACCCATATCACCAAGTAGCTTCTGAAACCAATCTACCTCACAAAGTGATAGTGAACTTAATGTGCTTCATTTTAGGGTGAAAGCATGATAAAGTGATCTAAAAACACGTGTCCTATACAATGATTTACAATTGGTTGTGAAACACTTTTATGCAGAGTTAGAGAATCAAAACATGGTTGTTTAATCTTGTTTCACATTTATTATATCTAAAAGGCACTAGATAAATTGCTAAATATATCTTATGATGATATTAAATCCACTAATATTGGTTGTCTTCAAGTGTGATAGCGACAACCAATGCAATTGGTAAAAAGTATACCACCTTATCATGCTTTTACCCTCTAGCATGGTATACTGGGTTAATGGCCAAATGTATACTACTCCCGTTATTTACAATAAATCACAACTTCCCTATCCATGGGCTCACCCATATCACCAAGTAGCTTTTGAAACCAATCTACCTCACAAACTGCCATAATAGCACCCATGTACCCTGCATCTGTACTCGACAAGGCATCTGTTAACTACTTCTTACTACTCCAATTCATAACAGCACTCGCAAATGAGAACATAAAACCACTAGTAGATCTCATGTCTACAACACTACCAGCTCAATCAGCATATGTGTACCCATGTAACTATATCTCTATTCCAGCCTCATAGAAAAGTCCATAATCTCAATAGTAAACTTTATGGAGTTGAGAATTTGTCTAGCCACATCCAAGTGTGGCTTCCTAGGGGCCTACATAAGTTGGCTCACAAGTCCAACAACATAGCTCAAGTTTAGCAGGCTAGTAATGGTCATACAGAACACGCTACCCACTATGCACCTGTACGTAGTGGGTCCTCTAAAATCTCACCTGTATCTACAGGAATCCTTGTGTTTTGCTCCAACCAATGGCATTGAGATAGGCTTACATCTTGACATACCATACTTGGACAACATGTCAAAGCCATACTGCCTCTACAATAACAAAATGCCATGATATGATCTCATCGCCTTTATGTCCAAGAAATATTACAAATCACTCAAATCCTTCATCTCAAACTTCTACTTCAAAAACCTTCTAACATCATATATATCAGCATCACTATCACCAGTGATAATCAAGGCATCACTATCACCAGTGATAATCAAGGCATCCACATAGATGACTAATAGCATGATCCCTCTATCTGTCTTTTTCACATAAAGTGAAAACTCTACATTGGATATCTAAAGTCCAATGGTAACAAGATACTCCCAGATCTTGCTTGACCATGCTCTGGGTGCCTTCTTCAAGCCATACAAGGCTTTGTGTAACCTACACACCAAATCTAGGTGTGCATCACTCTCATAACCTCGTGGCTGTCTTCTTGTAAATCACCATGCAAGAATGCATTCTTTACATCCATCTGATGTAAAGACCAACCCCCTTTATTATAGCCCTAGTAATGATATCTCTCACGATTGCCATTCTTGCAAACTAGGCTGAATGTCTCCTCATAGTCAATGTCATAAGTCTGCGCTGCATAGCCCTTGGCAACCAATCTTGCCTTATACCTACTCATTGAACCATCAATGTTATGCTTGACTTTATACACCCACTTACATCCAATTGCTTCTTTTTCTTAAGCAAAGTCACTAGTTTCCATGTTGCATTTGCATCCAATGCTACCATCTCCTCATTCATGGAAGCTTCCCATTTCTTATTTCCAAGTGCCTACTCAAAACAAGTGGGACTCCAACTCCTGTATTGCTTTAACCATGTAGGCATAATCATGGACTATATATCCATCATATCTCAACTTCTTGTCAACACGGTACCTAAGCCTCGTAGACCTGCATACACCTAGATCACTTCTAGGTGTCCTCAAAATAGCCTTTGTTCTCCTTACACTAGGAGTAACCACAAAAGAAATGCCAAGATCTTCATCAAGGATTTGCTCAGAGCCACTAGAGTCACCATCCACATATGAGTGACCTATTGACAGATCAGGCATAAAAGGTTGGTCTACTTTTTCCTTCCATTTGCATGATACATGTGTACCTACATCCGTCCTCAACCTACCTAACCATGGACTAACATTGGATCCACTGTTACTAGAGGACTCTCAAGGACCACTAAGCACTTATGATTGCTTCACTACATGTGGTGCAACATCAATATTTCTTACAACTGCATCTTGTATTTCCTTCACCACTCATGCATACAAGCTACTCATCTTGTCAAAGACAACATCTCTACTTACTCACATCTCACAAGTGGTAGGGTTATAACATCTATAACCTTTCTACTCCATGGTATACACTACAACAAAACCCCCCCTCTTAGCTGATGGGCCCAAAATGATGCATTTTTCCAAGAATATTTTTTTTAAAAATGACATGTCGCATAAGCGATGCATGTTAAAGGTGAGAATGTTGTGCTGCAAAGTGAGACCCCATGGACCCAAGTAACTATAGGGCTATCATGATTGTTCACACAATGGCCAAGATCTATGGGGCAGTACTAGAGGACAAGATGAGCTCTATGGCAGAGAGGATGGGAAATAGAACATCAAGCTAGGCAAGCTTCATGAGGAACTTATCCACGCTGGACCATATCTTTACTTTATGGGCTATCATAGAGGAGATGAGGTTCTCAAAGACACATGTGTATTTTTGCTTTGTGGATGTCCACAAAGCCTTTGAATCCACCCCTAGATCTCATCTGATAGTCGAGTAGTTTCATGCACATGGCATACATGTGGACTATCTCCCCCCGTTTCATTATAGCTTGGATTTTCCCTACCTTGATCTCTCATGATTTTCCCTACCTTGATCTCTCATGATGATA
Organism: Cibotium barometz; assembly: GCF_041138505.1. Classification (NCBI taxonomy): domain Eukaryota; kingdom Viridiplantae; phylum Streptophyta; class Polypodiopsida; order Cyatheales; family Cibotiaceae; genus Cibotium; species Cibotium barometz. Next base: position 4,123,215 of record NC_141094.1, on the reverse strand, counting down.
GGAGATTAACCAGATCATCCAGTTAGATCTACTCGGGCTATACATACACCAAACATGAGTGTCTCCCCATTAGAGATTGGTAAGAAGTGTGAGTTCTACAAAGATCACTTCCTGGGACTCTCCGAGGATGAGTTCTTTGAAATCTCAGGATACATACAAATACACATGTCACATGCTATGTATATCACGATCGGCCAACTCAGAGTATCCTCCCACCACTTCAGAGTAGAGACTAGCAAAGCTGAGAATATCCCACATGAGGAGAGGACATGCACAGTATGCACCAAAGAGCAATAGAGGATGAGGACCATTATATGTTGAGTTGCTTGGCTAACAAGATACAAGGGAGATTCCATTGCCTCTTCCGAGAGGGATTGGGACCACTCACATGGGTGATACAATTTGAGGATCAGAGGTGCTTGGTCATGTACTCAATGGAGCTCATATGACACATGGATGTAGTGAGATGAGGTAGCATGTTGAGAGATAGAGCCCGCCTCGGCTCCGACAGGACACCTCACAGAGAGCCATCACAACTTTCTTTGTGGTACACACATTCACATCGAAATCCATTGCCCACAACAATTCCTCTACTATGACATCAGAGCCCACCACTGTGAGGGAAAAGGGATGAAAGGACTACATGTATGCGAGATTAAAGAAAATCAACACAACATGAAATGGGTGAATGAGTGTATGTACAAGAGGCCCACTAATGTGAGGTGAGACTCTGAGTAGTAGACCAGCGGAGAAGCACAGACAAGGTCAGAGCTGAAGCACAATTAGTGAGACAAAGGCTCGTGGTGGTCGATGTGAGGCAAAGAGACTCCAAGAAGTGGGCGGTGTCGAAGGCTCACATCCATGGATGAAGAGGCACTCCGAGGTGGTGGATATCTGTAATGGACAGCGAAAGGTGAAGTGGTGGAGGCTCTGGTGACAAGGGTGCTGCAGTACTTGAGGGGTGCAGACTTTGGTGACAAGGGTGCTGGAATACCTAAGGGGTGGTGAAGATCAAAGAGGGCCTTCATCCTGAGTGGATGTTGAATGAACAGAAAGGGCTACCATCTCGATGTCGAATGATGATGATGAGTAGAGAGGGTTGTTTTTCCAATGATGTGAAGATGATGAGCAGAGAGGGCTATTGTCCTAACAATGTGAAGATGATGACAGACAGGGCTACTGCTTCTGACAAAGAGAGATTAGAGTAAACAGAGCATGATGGTATAGGTGAATGAATGAAGAGAGATGACTATAATGTGTAATCCAGTATAAGAGCTTGGTGTGAGTCTCTGATAGAGCATTGGTGAAGCAGAAACAAAGTTGGAGCTGATGGTATAGTCGGCGTAGTAGTAGTGGTAAGCGCAGATCTACAAGACTAAATAGGACTGCAAAAATCACAAAAATGTAAACCTAAAGAATATCGAGGTGGTAGAGGAGGGTTCAGGGGTGAAGAGGGGATGCCAGAACATGGCAGATCTGAGGGTGAAAAGGGCTACTAGAATAGGGCGCATCTGGTGGTCAAGAGGGCTACCAAAATAGGAAAGATCTAGTGGTCAAGAGGGCTACCAGAATAGGGAAGATCTAGTGGTCAAGAGGGCTACCAGAATAGGGAAGATCTAGTGGTCAAGAGGGCTACCAGAATAGGGAAGATCTAGTGGTCAAGAGGGCTACCAGAATAGGGAAGATCTGGTGGTCAAGAGGGCTACCATCTGGTGGTGTAGAGAGCTTCTAGAACAAGGCAGATCTGGTGATGTAGAGGGCTATGAGAGGGAAGTATCCTTGGATGATTTGCATAAGAAAAACAATAAGTGAAGAGGATTTGGTAGGCCACCAGCACAACAGAAGATCCAGATGTCAAATATGATGTGGTATAATGCTGAATGATCAAGCAAATTATATATATATATGTTGTTGTGCTACTGGTTGGATTCCTGCAAGGCCAACATCAAGAGACAAAAATCCCAAATAAAATCAAATAGAAAAACCCCTTTTAGGGCTAGGAAAAATACCGCTTTCACACAACCACTCATACCCACACTTAAGCTCCACACCATAAAGGAGTTCTTAGCGAGAGAGCTCGATCCATTCTGCGAGCTCATTAGGACATTTTGAAGGTCATTCATTGGGCCTTTTTGTAGAGAGAGAAAAAGGAGCGCATCCAATCAGGAAGAAGGCAACGTTACGTTGAAAAATAGGTTATTTCTTTTTCCTAAATCCAAAAATTATTCTTTTCCACCTCAAGATGTATTCTACTTACATTTGATAGTCACTTTTCACACCCGAATGCATTAAACACACCTGCACTTTGAGGGAAACTTCTATTCCTATCCATATATTAAATACACGTATCTTTGCTACTACAGAGGAGGGAAAATTCCCTCCTTCTCAAACTTCCTCTTGGGATTAAATAATTTCTCGCGCTCTTTTCATTTCCTCTACCTTCTACACTCCGTTTCCCCAAGCGTCAACCTTATGCACTCCATTTCCTCTTGAAACGATGGATAGCAAATCTCATTTTGTATCCTCCCGATTTTGCCCCACTAATGCCATCATAGATGATTCAATTCTTGGAGCAAGGAGACCAAGATCATCAGTGTTTTCCATACTTGTATCCAACTCTATCAATGCACAAAATTAGTGGACTGAAGTGCTAATCACCATGGGCACCTAGGCCCTTGTGCAGCCAAGGAAGAGAAGAAAGAGAAGCAACAAGAATATCTTGAGGGCATCATGGAAAGGAAGAGTGAAAGACTTCAAGATAGAGGCTAGAAGGACAACCATCAAGGAGGTCCTAGTGCAGGATGTATATATGCATAATGAGCTTGTGCATGAGAGTGAAGATGACATATCTTTGCTCTCTCATAGACCAAACTGTAAGACTTTAATATATCGCTTGTCAATCTTCCATTTCTCTTAAAATGGTCTCATGAACTATGTAAACTCTCCATTCTATGGTTGCAAATGTGTATCCCTCATGATATAAGAAGGAGTGGGAGCTAGTTGAGTGCATCACTGGAATTATGAATGTGGTTCATGCACACATTTGTCGGCTACAGTATGAGGGTAGGAGCAAAAAAATCCTAGTAGATGCAAGTATCATTTTCTATGATCATTTTTATCGTCTGCTAAACAAGAAACACAATTGTGGCCTCTTGGAAGAGGTAACTTTGCAAGATAAGTGGAACTACATGGATTGGCCTATCCCAGACTCCTCA